>NC_058130.1:94275631-94342031 GCF_016433145.1 Gracilinanus agilis
CCCTGCCTCTTCAGTGTTCTCCATTCCCTCCCCTCTGCCCTTTTGGTGCCCTCCTCTCCATGCCTCCTTCACCCCTCCATCCCGTCTCCACCTCTCTATGCCTTCTCCGCCCCTTCATCCCTTCTTTTCGGTCCCCTGCCCCCTGCCCCCTCTCCTCTCTTCCCTTCGTCCCTCCTCCCCCTCCCCTCTTTGTCTTCCCTTTCCCCTCTTTTCCTTTCTGTCCTTACCCACTGCCCTCTCCCTCTGTCCTTCCCCTTTACCCTGCTTTCCTCTCGGCCTCCTCTTCTCCCCACCCCCTTGTGAGGGTGGAATTTAGTGATTTCTGAGGTATTCCCTCTTAAAGATTATGACCCCATGATTCTAAAATGGGGTCAGCAATTCACCTAAAACCTTTCCGAACTGTTACTATTGAGGACCAAATGAGATTATTGGAGAAAACACTCTTCAGGAAAAACCATAAGGCGGGATACAAATGTTAGGTCTTCTTATGTTTCAGATCATTCTTTTCCTCATAAAATAAAACCTAATTCAAAATATATTTATTATTCTTTAAATTTTCATACAGAGAAACTCAGTGATGTGAAGATTTCTTCTGACCAAAGGAAGCTCAAACTAAATATCTTACATGTATTGGAAGTTTAGAAAGGTTGATTTGATTGAAAGAGGCACACATTCTTGTTTCCCAGTTCTGGCTCCTTCCAAGACCTATTTTATGCTGGGAATTGACAGTTACTTTCTCAGAGGGAAGCCAAACATTAACTGGCTTCAGCCAAATAACTCTTGGTCAAAGCTTTGAGTTTACAAAGGACTTCCTTGTAAGGATTCAGTTTTTAGATGATTTTTATTTGGTCTGGACTGTGGTTTCAGTGGTGTAGGGAGCTCCCTAGTGAAGGAAATTCTCTCCACTTACGCAGATTAGTAACTATTCTACAATTTTCTGACTGTTGCCTGGGAGGAACTAAGAGAATGAGTGACTTGCCATACATGACAATCATTGTGTTAGCAGTGGTTCTTCTAGTCACTCTGACTAGTCTAGTGCTCTGAGGCTGAAAGAGTACTTTTTCACAACTCTGAGATAGGCATTGAAAGTAGTACTCTAATTTTACAGAGGCACCAAGCAAGATGGTTCACTAGTTAGAACATTGAGCCTGGAGTCAAGAAGAGCTGTATGACCCTGGGCAAGTCACTTAACCTCTGTTTGCCTTAATTCTCTACCAAAGGAAATGGCAAACTACTATGGCATCTTTGCCAAAAACCAAAACAAACAAACAAAAAACCCACCTCCATGGACAGTATTGGTCCACGGGATCGTGAAAGGACAGACACAAATGAACAATAATTTTACAGATGATAAAGTTTGAGATCCAATCCCGCTCAGTGCTTAACCACCGGCTGGTTCCGGACACAATCCCATTTCCCATTGTTTGTAGTTATCTACTGTTCTACAAGTCTTTCTCCCACCATTTACAAAAAGTTGAGCATCTGGCTCTGACTTCCTTTCTATATCAACTCCTGCCCTTATACCAAGGGACTTCAAGATGTGCTCCTATCTGCTGGTACTCCCTCTCTCCTGGTTTTCCTCCTCCCTCTCTGATCATCCTCCTTCATTGAATCATTCTCTGTCTTCCACCTGCTATATGTAGGTACCTACTAAGGCTCCAGACTAGACCACCTTTCTCTTTCTCTACATCCTCTTTCTTTAGGATTGCCTTGCATCCTGAGAATTTAATTATTGTCTCTATAAAGAGGACTGTCGGATCTATGAGACAGCTAGGTATTACAGTGGATAGAACACTGAAGTTGGAATCAGGAAGACCTGAGCTCAAGTCCAGCCGCAGACACTTATTACCTGGGTGGATCCTGGGCAAATCACTTAACCTCATCTGTAAAATGTGGACAGTAATAGCACCTTCTTTCCAGGGTTGTTGAGGTTAAATGAGGTAATATTTGTAAAGTAGTTTATAAACCTTAAAGTGTTCTATAAATGTTAGCTATTATAATTGTTCATATATCCAACCCAAGTCTCTTAAGCTCCCATCCTGCATCAATAACTTACCTGTTGGATATCTGCATCAGGATGTCCTTCAGACTTCTCAAACTATGTCTAAAACAGAACTCAGAGTCTCTCCTACCCCACTCCTCTTCCGAATTTTCTTATTTCCATTGAGGGCCCCATTAGTTTCACAACTTTAGAGTGATTCTTTATGCCTACAATTCCTTACAACTCTGCACCCCATATCCAATTAGTTTCCAAATCTTGTGAGTATTATCTCTACTTTTTATTTCCCCCATTCAAAGGCCATTACTAATTTAGGCAGTCATCCCCACTCATCAGAACTACTGCAACAACTTCCTAATTGGACTCTCAGCTTATAGTCTCTCCCTTGGACAGTCTGTTTTACCTCCACATAATTGCCAAATCTTGCTAAAACACAAAATTGACCGTGTGATTCTGCTGTTTAAGAACCTCAGAGGTTCCCTATTGTCTATAAGATGAGGCACACATTCCTCAGCTTGCCTTTTACGTGACTCCCTCCACTGCTTTCCCTTGCTGGATCTGAGGACTTACCTTTCAGATCTTCCTACTTACCTAGAGTAGGAAGCCTTTCTTGTAAGAAGATTTGGGATCGTATTGTTTCACTCCTTCTTCAACTCCCAGCCTTAGTGTCTTGTAAGTAGATGACTCCCTCAAAGTACTCTTCTACATTTTTTTTAACATTATTTCCTTTTATTGATACTCTATCTAGCCACCTTGGCCTGCTTTCTATTCCCCCAACTTGGCACTCTCTTCCCCTTCTCTTGGCCTTTTCCTTCTGTATATATATCCTCATTGCCAGACTTGGGGACTTGCACATAGGGAGCACTTAAATGCTAATGGAGTCAGATTGGAAATGCATGCATTTGTGTAGGAAAGACCTCTGCAAGTGAGCATCATGGTGAGTTTCTCTTTTTAACTGGAATTTTGCTTTTAGGGCCAGGCTTTGGGTAAGTGAGTGCTCTTTATTGTCTTAGGACTCAGTTCATTTCCCTTTATTAATGTTAACTTTTTATGTCTCAGTAGATGATATTTCAACTTGAAGAAGTTTCAGGGAATTTAAAATCAGATGAATTGATCCCCACCCCAGCTGGAACAGAGATAATTCCCTGAGTGAGGAGGATGACCACGAAGGAGAAAAAAGGAACAGGCCTGGATCCTTTAGACTCTATATCAGTAAAGGAGGAAGAAGAGGATGAAGACTCTTGGTGTCAGGTAGCAAACCTATTTGAATACATTGAGGTTATAGGGGAAGACTTTTTGGCTAGCCTTGGTGGATCAGAACAGAGAATAAGAAATGGAATGTATAGTCTGGCCCATGGGAGATGTGAGCAAGGGATCATTAAGAAAAGGAATCTTGGGGGCAGCTCAGTTGCTCAGTGGATTGAGAGCCAGGCCTAGAGACGGGAGATCCTAGGATCAAATCTGGCCTCAGACATTTCCTAGCTGTGTGACCCTGGACAAGTCACATAACTCCCATTGCCTAGCCTTTACCTAGCCAATACATAGTGTTGATTTTTTTTTTAACCCTTACCTTCCATCTTGGAGTCAATACTGTATTGGCTCCAAGGCAGAAGAGTGGTAAGGGTAGGCCATGGGGGTCAAGTGACTTGCCCAGGGTCACACAGCTGGGAAGTGTCTGGGGTCAGATTTGAACCTAGGACCTCCTGTCTCTAGGCCTGGCTCTCATTCCACTGGGCTACCCAGCTGCCCCCCATAGTGTTGATTCTAAGGCAGAAGATAAGGGTTTAAAAAAAAAGAAAAGGAATCTCAAATCATCCTCTGTTGTCCTGTCCATATCTGAGCCCTTAACTATCAAGATTGTAATGGCAATATTCCCGTACTGAAGTAGTATCAGGCTGCCATGCTGTAGTTCATAAGATTTAGGTCTATGGGACAAGCTATAGTTCATGGGGGTTCCACACTGCCCTTATTACTTCTGCTTAAATTAATACAAAATTATCGATAACCTGTAATATCAATAAAAATTCATAATTAAACAGCACTTAAAGTTTCCAAAGTAATTTTTCCACAAACCCTGTACTTCAGGTAGTTCAAATACTAAAAGGTAATAAGATCAGGATCTCTGTTCTTATTCCTCTATTACTATAAGCTATGTCTGACCTCAGATCTTTGGCTTTCAAGCCAGCCTTTTTATCCAAATTAATTATTGCAAATTTTCATTAGATATCCAGAAAGTGAATACTTATGGAACAGTACCTTTGAGCCAGATTAAAGCCATAGGAGTGAGTGGGAGGAAAAGTACAGAGTTGTGATCTCTTTCCCTTTTGAGTTTAAACATAAACATGTGCCCACAGGTCTCAACCACTATCCGGAGACCTGAAGTACCTTGGGAAAAAATAGCAACCCTGGGAAAAGCCCAGGGGTCAACTCTGATGTCACACTATGACTATTCATCAACTGGAACTTCTTTACTACCTACTGTGATGACCAGATACAGGGACAGAAAGCTAGAAAATCATGGGAGTGTGGCCTCTGTGGGTAAGATCTTTCCCTTGATTTAGAGTTTACTTTTTTCTTGGCTTTTTTTTTCCTTTCTTTTTTAGTGGCGTTAGGGGTCAAAATTTTTTCCTATATGAGGCCTCCTTTGAATTTCACCCCTCTCTGCCTAGCTAGTTCCTCCTAGAAATTACTTTGAATATATTTCATATTTCCTTACATGTGCACATTTTTTCCTCAATTTTTAGCAGATTCTTTTGGAAGACTTGGTTATCTGCCACCTCCTGCTTAGTAATCCTAAAAATCACACCTTAAAATGTAGACCTGTCCTATCCTATTTTTCTTACTCTCCTTCCCCATACAAAAAAACTAACCTTACTCAGGTTCCCAAAAGAAAGGTTGACAACCCTTTGAAGACTTCCCTCATCTCTTGTCTGAGAACCCTCCTGGTCTTTGATGGAGCTCAGATCAAAGGCTCAGATCAAAACATGTTTGACCATTTAAAAAATTGTCTTCTGAGTTTAGGAATTGGTTCCAAAGAAAATTCTTTTCTGAGGGCAGAGACTGTATTTTAAGCGTCTTTGTGTTCTTTTCAGTGAAATTGTACATAATAGGTTTTAAATATATATTTGGTCACTGATTTCACCTTCAGTAGGTTTCTTTCATTCACTGTACTTTTGCTCTTCATCTAATTGTTTCTCTTCCTCCTCATTTTTTGAATGTTTATTTTTCTTTGGCTTGTCTGTAAGACAGTCTTCATTGGAGGTTTTTTTTCATTTGTCTATGCTAGTGGCCCCCTGAAATGTTGATTCCAGCAGAGCAACATTATTCCTAATCTGACGAATACAATGAGTAGGATATAATACAATGAAACTTAGAAAGAGTTGTCTTAGAAACAGACTGACAGATGAGCATTTTCTTTCCTTTGGCCCCCTCTTTAAAAAGTTTGCCCATCACTGGACTATGCTATCCCCACCTCTACTGATTTGCCTTTCTCCCACCATACCCCTGTGATAGCCTAAATCATGGCTTTCCTTTCTTAAATTACTCTTGATACAGTTTAAAATTGGAACAAAATGACACTTGTAGGATATTTAGCAGTTAACAAGAGAAGATTTTTGCTTAGCCACAGCAGGAGAAGAATATTCAACAAGGAAATTCAGCACATTGATTCAGCTGAGCAAGGCTCCCTTAGCTCTGTGTATATAACTCATGGTAGTCCATTAGTCAAATATCATGGCCCAGTTAGAGTTCCCTGTGACATTTTTTGCCTACATGACTAGGATGCCATTTCATCAGCTAAGCCTTGGTCCCCCTGAGTCAGTTAAATCTGAGGATAGTTGCAGTAACTTCTAAGGAAACACTAGCCTACTAAGCTTCATGAAGCAGGGCCATAGCATATCCCTCCTACAACAACCCCAATATTCTAATCTCCTCTCCTCGGGCCATTTACTAGACTTGTGACCATGGGCAGATCCCTTCTAGGAGCTTCTGTTTCCTCACCTTTAAAACAGAAATGAAAATATTTATACTATCTGCCTTATATTGCTGGATGGGAAATGATGTGTCAGTCTGAAATACTTAACTGCTTCTTACCTATCTTGGATTTTGTCAATGTGCATACTTCACTGATACGTATCAGAACTTCTCCACAGCTTCAGTGATAGTCATTAGGAATTCCTATAGCCATAAAAATTCATCATCTTGTGGCTACCTGAATAATGACAATTACTCCAAATTAAACTAGATTGGATCATAGAAGCCTAGTAGCCCTTAGTTGAAGTTTTTAGGGCTTTGTAGAGCCCACCAGCACCTATGCTTCATTGACATAGCCTTTGGAAACTAGAGCCACCTTTCAGGCCATGATGAAGCATCAGATTAGGGTTATAGTTTAGGTAAACCTTGAAGTGTGATTATCAATTGTTTATACTATTGCTAATTTTTTCTTATCTGAATTCAACCCTTGACCATACTGCGAAACAACTGTGCAGGTATCTAAAGAGTTCATAACTTTAAGAGTTACTTATTACTCAATTCCTTATATATAGCACTGCAAATGGGTGATAATTTAATTTTTTGCAATTTATTTTGTGTCAGGTGGTAAGACCAGACTTGGAAGTAATGAAATCTCTGAAGAAACAGGATCTTATGCAGTGGCATCAGGAAGACTCCAGCAAGATAATCCCCTGGGATCTAAGTTTATAGAAGTTTGTGAAAGGGAGGATGGGGAAGAAGTAAGACAGCTTATAATCCCTATAAGGAAGATGGTAAAGGAAGAGAAGCAAGATTTCCAAAGAATTATGGACAAAGATAAGACAAGCCCCTCAGGAGAAAAAAGTCAGAACTGTGAAAAACTGGGGAAAAGTTTCAATCTTGGCTCAAAAATTGCTACACAGAAGAGAACCCAGAATGCATATGCATGTGATGAATGTGGGAAAGCCTTCAGTCAGAGCTCTACCCTTATTGTACATCAAAGAGTCCACACTGGAGAGAAACCTTATGAATGTCAGGAGTGTGGGAGAGCCTTCACAAGGAGCTCACACCTTATAAGGCATCATAGAATTCATACTGGAGAAAAACCCTATAAATGTAATGTGTGTGGAAAAATGTTCAGTCAAGGCTCAAGCCTTATAGTCCATCAGGGAGTCCACACTGGGGAGAAACCCTATGAATGTAATGAATGTGGGAAAACCTTCAGTCGAAGTTCACGCCTCATTGTCCATCAGAGGATCCACACTGGGGAGAAGCCCTATGAATGTAATGAATGTGGGAAAGCCTTCAGTTGTAGTTCCTATCTTATTGTCCATCAGAGGATCCACACTGGGGAAAAGCCCTATCGATGTAATGAGTGTGGGAAAGCTTTTGGTCAGAGCTCACATCTTATTTTCCATCAAACAACTCATGCTCGAAAGAAACATAAGCTAGCTTCACTGGTGAGAGCACCATCTTGATGGGGCAGTTTCAGCTATGTTAGTTCAGTAATTATTTCTGTGCTCTTCCATTTGCCTAATAATGGTAGGTGCTATGGGAGTGGGAGTTAAGCTGGACACTGAACATCACCTGGATATAGACAAATGGAGAGGAGAAGGAAGGACATTCTAGGTGAAGGAAGCAGTAAGAGGAAAAGCAGGAATGATTTTTGTGTTTGTGTGTGTTGGGGGAGGGGGGAATATAGGAGGGATAGGTATAAGTATTGAAGTGTAGTGGTAAGGAATGGTTAGGTAAATTGGGCCAAATTATGGAAGACCTTAAGAACTCAATATATTTCCTGGACCTATTGGTGTTTTAAATGAGCTATATTTTGAATTGTTTTCAAATGATTAGATAAGTTTTGAGCTATTTTTTTTCATGTAGATGGCCAAAGGTGGAAGGAGGAGAAAAGAGCCTTTAGGATATACTAAAGTCCCTAAATCTTATAAAAGAGATTAGGAGATAGCTAGGGAAACAATGGCAGACCCTACTGAGTAATTTACCCACCTTTCTAGAAGGTCAAAAAGTGGAGAATAAGGGTTCTCTAATCCACATTTTAAAATAGTATTGAAAGGCAGTGTCATTAATGGAAAGAGCACTGATCTTAATAGAGAATCTAGGTTCAAATCACAGACATGGTCAAGCTATTAACCTCTCTAGGCCTCAGGTTTCCTCATCTATAAAAAGAGGGGTTTAAAAAGATGATCTCTTAAGTTCTCTTCCAGCTCACCAAGTCCAGCCCCTTCATTTTACATGATGAGACAACTGAAGCCAAGATAGTTTAAGTGTTTTGACACAGATAGTAAATAGCAGTGCCAGAAGCTACTCCAAATCCAAGAAAGAACCAAAACAGTATATATTGACTGTCACAAGTGAAAACATTTAAGCAGCTAAACTAGGGTTGAGCACAATAACAAACTGATTCTGGAGAACACTTCCCTCTGGTGAGGAACTATGAGAATGAAAAGTTGAAGAGACTAACCTGGTAATTGGTGGTTTTTGCTCAAGAGGCTTTTTTGGTTTCTTAGGGTTCTATGAGGGAAGGTTGGGCTCTATCAAGAAGGACTGGTGTAAAACAAAAGGCATCTGTTAAAAAAAAAATACATTCACAGTCATACAATAAGAAAACAACCCATCCCTCCACCTTGCATGTAGTTGAGTGTATTGGAAAGAACACTGGCAGAGAAGTTTTTAAAATCTAGTTCTGCTGCTTGCTACCTATAACATTAGGCGAGTCACTTTATTTTTGTCTTAAGATTCTTTACAGGTAAAATTAGAGGATTAAATTGGATAATCTCAAGATTCTTTTACCTTTTAACATTTTATGATGCAGATTGAGACAACTACAAAATAGTTCATTTTGATCATATGAAATTGAAAAGTTTTTTTCCAAAGGGGAAAAAATGCATATAAGATGAGGGAAACGGTTGACAGAGGGAAAAATCTTTAAAATATATTTCTGCTAAGAGTTTGATATTTAATATATATAGAAAACCAACAGAAACAATTGACCAAATAGTCATTCCCAAATAGAAAAGGAGTCAATGGATAGGAACAAATATTACCCAGTGCAATAGTGAACCATTAATAATGACTATATATATGGAAGACGGCTTTAGATGACTAAGAAGAAAATGCAGATCAAAACCGTCAAAACCCTAAAGTTTTACCTGCCACCTGGCAAATTATCAAGATGATGACTGAAATAGTTGATGTTGGAAGGATTATAGGAAGATAGGTACACTAATGTTTTGGAGGTGGAGCTGTGAATCAGTACAACCATTTTGGAAAACAATTCAGAATTAGACTTTAATTGACTCAGAGATTCCACTGCTAGGCATAAGAGGTCAATGACAAAAAGATTCCATATACATCAAAATAATCTATAGGAGTTTATGTTGTGATATCAGATAACCAGAAACAAAAAAGGCACCCAACAACTGCAGACTGGCTGGTCAAGCTATGGTACCTAAATACAGTGGAATATTATTATGCTATGAGAAACCAAAATGATAAATACAGAGAGGCATAGAAAGACTACATGAACTAATTAATGTGCAGTGAAATAACCAATGTCAGGGAAACTAATTTACACAATGACCAATTACTTACGAAACAAAATTGATGTGAAATTGTAGAGAACAAGCTTAGATCCAAAGAGACATAAGGTAGATCCCTATTCCTCTGCAAAGGTCCAGGTCCACAGGTATGGAATGATTATGCTGAGTTTATTTTCTCTTCTAAACACCAAATGGGATCATTCTCTGGGAATGAAGAGGGAGAGTATTAGACATTTAGATAATATAAAAATGTTTTTAAGATTCTATGATCCGAGTCAGAATTTGGTGTTAGAGTTGAGGTAATGTGATTAAAAATTTGAAACTATTGTATAAAATCTAAAATGTAACAATTGTGTTTAAAAAATATATTTGATCCTGCAATTTGCTTTGGCAAAGGGGTGACAGTGGAAAAACTGCCCAGGTGTCGTGGCTCCCATAGCACCTCCTCAACCAAGAGAACCAGAGAATAAGTACAATGTAGCTTCAGCAGTCAGAGCTGAGCACCCCTGAGTGATAGACATTTCTCTCAATCCCAGGGAGGATCCAGATTCAAAATACTTTTTCATGCATATTGAGAATTCTGAACATACAACTGAATATCAATACTCAAATCTGGAAATTCACAATTTACTATGGTGAACCTATGGAAAGGGTATAAAAGATGGCACACGGAGCGCTCTGTGGGCATGTGTGCCACCCTCTCCCCCCACAGAATTTGTTACTAGAAAGGCAGAGGGACTGGGGTGGAGCTGCTCCCCTCCCCTTCTCCACTGTGCCTGATGACATTTTTTCACATCACCCACCCCTCTGCCCAGCAGCCCAATGGGAGAGCTTCCTCCCTCCCGTGTGCACCTGGCACTTGGGGGGGGGAGGGGCATGGCACGGGGTCTCTGGAGCAGGTGGTCACAGCACTCCATTTCTAAAAGGTTTGCCATCACTGCCCTAGAGCCTAGAATTTATCAAGCTTTGCTTTAAGTTCATTTGTAAGGTGGGGGGGAGGGTAGATGGGAAGAACTCACAGGCTTTTAGAGGTCAGGGTTTTGTCCTGATGACTGGCTGATTGAAGTAAAAAAAACTAGGAAGTATATGAGGAATGAAAAAATATTAAGCATTCAGCTATATGCCAAGCACTGTGCTAAGAACTTGGGATACAAATACAAGTTAGGCAGTCCCTACTGTCAAAGAGCTTACATTCTAACAGGGGAAGCCAACACATAAGGAGAGGTAAGGAAGGCGTGTGTTGGAGAGAGGTCAAACAATAGTGACTGGAGTACTGGGCAACTATTGACAAAGTATTACCAGGAACAGCTATGTTGATTTCTCTAGTTGGAAAGGGTGTGTGGCAAGAGGGAGTCATAGCTTCATCTGGAGAAGACTTGGAAGTTGGTATGGTAGCCAGAGATGAGGAATGATATGGTGAAATCCTTACCATTCAATAGGCTTGGACCTTCCATCCTTCTCCCTTGAACTTCCAGATATCAATGCAATAAAAGGGTAGAGGAGAAGGGTATTTTCCCCCTTCTTTCACAAGCCAGCAGTAATGCTATTTTTCAGAAGTATGTGGCAAAGCTAAGAGTTCTTGAACCTATAATTCCTAGTTGCCTGCTACTTCTTTCCTTTTGTAAGCATAGATCAGAGACTAGAGACCTGAGAATGTATTTTCCAGATTCAAGATATGGGAGAAGCCAGAGTATTGATAAGATCCTTCAGAAACATGGCAGAAGTGGCATATGCTTTCATCAGAAACTGATTCTGAATGGATTTTCTCAGCCTAGTGAGTTTTCCTGTATGTAATTTCAAGTTTGGAATTCCAGAGTTCAAGTATTCAGACACCAGACCTAGAGGGAGATTTTTTAAACAATGCATTCTTTGGAGGGGGAAGAGGACCACCAATGTAACTCCTTGTTGTTAGTGTCCAGAAGCCAGAAATTTACCAACTTCCCATGCTATGTTTAGGAGTTTCTTGGACAGTACCTGTCCCTGGGTGAATAGGGAGTACTCATTTAGCAATTTCAGTATCTTTATCCTCTAGGAGAGTCTAGTGGGTTATTCTGAATGTTTTGTTTCTATATTTGCTCATTCCTTTGATTCCTTTGTGTCATGCTTTTTCTGTAGAGGAAATAAAAACTGTCCTATATCCAGTACTCAAATTGTATAATAAGGCCCTGTGTGGGAGTTAGGGACCTTATTACCTACATTTGGAAAAACCTAAACACGAGGTACACCTAAACTTCATTCCAGAAATTTCTGGAGTAAAACTCCAGAGTGGGCACAATGAATAAGCCAAGGGAAGAAATGTACCTTTTTTAGGTCAGGCCCATAGGATTAAATCTAGCCTCACACATTCAGAGGGCAACTGAGAAAAGACATGGGCAGTGTAAGAAATCTCTGGCAAAAACCTCTAGCTTTAATTTCCCACATTTAAAGATGGACCTTCAGCTCAGAGTGATGTTCCAGCAATTTTTTTTAATTTTTAGCAGCAAGAGGTGACACTGTAAAAGGATTAGGAGTTTATGCATTGATAGAAAGCAATTATAAATTTGAAGGCAGCATCTGATGAGATACCCCAGAAAGATTATTCTATAGTAACACTGCTATCAGTATATGCAATAAAGACTTCTGGCAAGAAAACAAATTTGGAGATCGTTGCTATAATTTATGTAGCCTTGTATTAATTAAAAACTTCTCTGGCATTTATTCCATATTCTTAAGCCAGTCATTTCATAAAACTATCCCTTCTGAACAATATATTTTTTTGCATGATGGTAGGTGTACAACCCAGATCAGATTGTCTGCCACCTCTGGGAGGGGGTAGGGAAGGGAGGAACAGAGATAATTTGGACCATATAACGTCAGAAAACTTATGTGGAAAATTGCTATGACATGTAATCAGTAGAATAAAATTATTTAACTTTTAAAAAATATCCATTTTAAGTCACATTAGATTCTGGATTGAGTCTGCTTGTCAGCTATTGCAAAAATAAATGTGACATCTTCATTTGGACACTTGCTTCATGACTGTTCTTCATTCTTCACCTCGGAGGTATGCTCTTGCAATTGGACTATAATCTCAATGACAGAGACTTTACCACTTCTCCCCATTTCCTATTGGTGTGAAATATATCAAATGATTTGGAGAATGTATGTTTGGGGTCTCTAAGGAGAAGTTTATAAGATTTTGCTTAGGTTAAGATTCACCTTAGGTAAAGAAGAGGTTCATCACCAACAGATTGGTTACCCATGACAAATTGTGTTTGGTCATAGCAAAAGGTAATAAGTAACTAAATTAAATTAGTTAAATAAATGAGTGAACCCAATCCTCCATCACCTCATTAAATCTGATTTACTAGATAAAACACAATAAAATCCAGGGAACTGAATCTTCTTTCTAAACAGGGTAGCTTTAGTTCTCAGATTTGTGACTTCTGGATTTTAGAAGAGGATTTCATGGCTTACCTAACCTAACATAGAATAGGCAACTTTAATAACTTGCTTGACCAGAAGATCACAAATCTATACATCTGCAGTTGTGTAAAAGTTAAAATTAATGGTTGGACAACGATCACATGAAATTATGTGGTCGTCAGTACTATATCTTGAGTCAGAAATTTATTTACAACTATATACAAATAGAGAAGAAAGAATAAAGAAAAAAAATGTGAGGGGGTTAAAATTTAGGTTGATATCTCTATCAACCTAAATGTTTTACTCGGGGTCGGCTTAATCCAGGCAGAGATTAATTAGCTCTCAACTAGGAAGGCTGGTAGTGAGCAACCATGTGGCCTCTTCCAAGGTGGAAGCTAGTCTCTTCAGAAACTAGGAAAGAAGCCAGCCTTTCACTCACCCGATTAAGTAATCCAGGAGTCAGAAGCCAAGTTGAAGCCTAGCTCCAAGCCCAGGATCCAAGCCCCAATCTCCAGTGAACCTTCCTAGAAGACCATCTCCAACCAGAAGACTATCTCCAGAAAACAATCCCTTCAAACTATCTTCTCAAAGACAATCTGTCCTGAAGGAGTTTGGGACTTGCTTTTTTATGGTGACTTCTTGTCCCCTCCATTCTTCACAGGGGCCAATCACTTCCAAATTGTCAAGCATTGCCCAGGGGACAGTGTCTGTAGGATCTCATCTTCTCACCTTCTGAAGGTTAAGTTCTCATCAAAAAGATTCACAGATTCCCATCTGATTGAATTTCTTAGGGTGTGAATTCTCTAAGTACCTTGTTAGTTTCTCACCTAGTATTAAGTAGGGTGTTTAATCTTTAGCTGATTCAATTCAAAAGTAGACAAGGGGGAGTGGGGGGCAGCTGGGTAGCTCAGTGGATTGAGAGTCAGGCCTAGAGACAGGAGGTCTTAGGTTCAAATCTGACCTCAGACACTTCCCAGCTGTGTGACCCTGGGCAAGTCACTTGACCCCCATTGCCCACCCTTACCACTCTTCCACCTATAAACCAATACACAGAAGTTAAGGGTTTAAAAAAAAAAAAAGTAGACAAGGGGGAGTTAATCCTGTCTTCAATCTAGTGAGATACTAAGTAAGGGTACTTAAGTTAGTGTTAACTCAGGATAGACAATAGAGTAAAACTTCTCTTTCTTAGTTGTTTGGTGCTTGGTTAAACCACTGATTAATAGCACCAGGAGCAGGAAGGAAAGAGAGGGAGGAAGATAAGTTCAATCATATAACTTGGGAAAACTTGCATGGAAATTTGTTATAACATGTAATTAGTAAGTAACTAATTAATTAAAAACAAACCACTAATTAAGAAACTTAGTTTTAAGGCTTCTAGACTAAAAGATCTATGACTTCATCAGTGTGCACACTCCATTCAACTCAAATGTAAATCTTAGGCAAAGAAGAGGTTCATCGCCAGCAGATTTGATTACCAGTGTTATAGGTAATTTATAGGTTAGAGAATAGGATTATAGATAGTAAGCAGACAGATCCAGCAAAACGCTTAGCTGAAACTGAGAACATTCTGTCTTAGAATGTTTGGAGAGTTTTGTACTCACAATGACTTGGCTGCAGTTGAGAGGGAAGGAGTTTGCTTAGGAGTCTGTAGGAGTAGCATCTGAGGAGCAGCAGGGTAGCTCAGTGGATTGAGAGTCAGGCTTAGAGACAGGAGGTCCTGGGTTCAAATCCAGCCTCAGACACTTCCCAGCTGTGTGACCCTGGGCAAGTCACTTGACCCCCATTGCCCACCCTTACCACTCTTCCACCAAGGAGCCAATACACAGAAGTTAACGGTTTAAAAAAGAAATTAAAAAAAAAAATAAAGGCTTAGTAACCATCCTCATAAGGAGTGGCATCTGAACAACCAAGCCTCTAAGCCTGTGAACAGATTTTAGGATCTCACAAAGAAGAGATTTGGCATCAAGCAAGTTCTAGGTTGAGTGGGTGCAAGCCTGCTATTGGTGGACAACAGGCAGGAAGCCCTTTTACTTCCTAGCTCTTTTTGGATTACTTGCTGAGACAGAAGAGTTCCTGGTCCAAACTACATCTGGAGGTCATCATGGACGTGTGTTATATTGAATCTCTGGGAGCTTGAAATTCATTCAATGATTGACAGATAAGTCAGTTGGATAGAATGTTCCCAGAGAGGCAGGAGGGGGCAGTTGAGAACCCTGAGAGAGGTTCTGGGGTCTTTTACCTGTCCTGAGGCTAGAGATCGGTGTGGATCCTGGAGATAGAGAGTTGCTAACACTACTCTGCAAAGCTCTTCCTGTGCTTCTCATACCGTTATCAACTTGTACTTGACCACCATCTCTGTTCTACTGCCCTAGATATTAGGAGTTTCATCATTTAGCTATCTAGGTTTCCCAGAGCCCAGGAGGGATCCGGGAAGTGGACAGGAGATGAAGAAGAGGGTGGAAAGGGTGGATATATCTCAACTGTTAAGGCTTAAGATCTGAAGAAGAAGAAGCTGAAGATTTCCCAGCACTTTACCTACTCTGGTTTAGCCCTGGCCAGGCTGGACAAGAGGGAAGCTATCATTTGACTCTTCATTGCCAGCAGTTAGTTTCATTAGTAGCAATTTAAGTAGGGTCTCCTAATACCTCAATCCTTTACCCTTATCCTTCTTATCAAATATATATAAAGTTTAAAGTACCTTCCTAAATTGGTTTCCAAAGCTTATTTGGGAAGGGAGCCAACACAGTCAGAATATCAATGTTATCCCAGCTGAAGAGCCCAATTTAATAATATCAATTAACCCCAGGTGGGTCCTGAAGGGATAAACCACTTTGACCTGAAGGATCCTGCCGGGGCAACTGTTATAAAGGAGAAGGGTCATCTTATCCTCTCTGTACATCATTTCTACTACCTCAAATAGATACTAGTGACCTCCTTGAATATAACACGTGTTATATGAGATTCCCCAAACCACTGCTCTTACTCCAGCTCAGCCATTGCTGACTGTTAGCCATTGTAGGATAGCCAATTCATAGCCAATATTCTGTGGCAGTTGGTATCAGACCTGAGAAGTCAGAAATCCTCTCCCTCCAACCCTATCCTTAGTAAACCATTAAACTAATTTTTATAAACCTTTGTTGTTACTCTCTCCCCCAGCCACCAAGAACCCATGGAGTTTTTAACTGTTTCCCTGGCTTTAGTGAATGTCAATTACTGTTCGTTTAACCCAGTTAAAATACATTGTGTTTCCTTTCCTCTCCCTGTACATCGGTGTTTCTCATTCATTCCCATCTATTTCCCATTCCCTTGAGTTTCAGTGGTTTGCTGTCACCCTTTTCCCCAGTGTGTACGGGTCCTTGGTGTTTTTCTTTTTTCACCAGGGATAAATTTTGTTTGATCATAGTCAGTCCCTGACCCTTGATGAGACTCATTTCCTCCTCTTTAAAATGAAGAAGGGGCAGCTGGGTGGCTCAGTGGATTGAGAGTCAGGCCTAGAGAAGGAAGGCCCCAGGTTCAAATCTGGCCTCAGCCACTTCCTACCTATGTGATCCTGGGCAAGTCACTTAATCCCCATTGCCTAACCCTTATTGCTCTTCTGCCTTGCAATCAATATACAGTATTGATTCTAAGCCAGAAGGTAAGGATTTTTTTTTTTTAAATGAGTAGCGGTCATATGGAGTGTAATGCAGGATTTCTTGCATTTGCAATATTACCCTAGGCAATCCTGTCAGCAGAATGGAACTCTGGCCTGGCAGGTGCCACCCGCAAGCCAGCTGACAGTTGCTCTGTGACTATTTAAGCCCTTGCAAACCTAACCTTGGGGTTTTGATTTCCTTGACCTCACCCAGACACCCAGCTACCCCTCACTTCCCCTTGGGGATCTCGGGAGGGATTGAAGGGAGTGGTTTGTGGAACGTGGGCAGGATTTTAGCTTAGAATAACCTAGGATAGGGACACCCCTAAACCAATTTAACAACTACATCTGTTTAGCTGGTGGATCAAACAACATCAGGGCAGTGTCAGATTATCTCTGGCTTCAGCCTGACCTTAACTTCTAGGTCCATTGCCAACACTTGCCAGTCACCCCTAGCAACAGCTTCTCAAGACCCTAAACCCTCCTACCTCAGTCTTCCCTTTCCTGTTTAAAATAAATCCCTTAGCCTGAATCAGTGAGTTCCTGTAATTCCTATATCATCACCAAGGCTAAAGAGACTGAGGAGAGGACAGAATATCAATTAGTTGAGTTTGCTGAGGAGTGAAACCAAAACCCCCATTGTAACCAGGAAGTTGAGCCTCACTTCCTACTGGGTTCTGCTCTCACCCAATAGGAAGATAGGGGCCACTCATTCAACATCTTAAAGGAGCCTACAGCTGCAGTGGGGATTGACTGGGTACCACAGCTGAGGCTCCTCAACACTGATAGCCCCAAATCTTCTGCTGATCTAGTTACTGGCTCCCAGACCCCTGGTGACTCACTTTTATTACCGGCAGCTTATTATCTATCACATTATCTCCCATTACAGGAGCTAAACAAGGACAAACTGCTTACATTCTAATATGCAAAGATATTTATGTCTCCTCAGAATCATATCAGCAGTGACATCATAGAGGGAGTCTAAAAATACAGAGAGCTTCGGGGTGGTTTTTTAGTGTACTGATAATCTTAAGGGAAAAGGGAGAGTGAAAGAAATATGTGTGTAGCAGAAGAGAGAAGGGAGAAGAAAGTTGGTGGAAATTACCTTACATAATTGAGCTGCACAAATAGATTATACAAATAAAGAGGATTTGGGGAGGAAGTAACACCTGAACTTCTTTCTAATCTGAGCCTGTCAAAAGAGGAAAAAATACACAAGCGCACGCACACACACACACACACACACACACACAGAAAGAGAGAGAGAAAGTTGGGTAGAGGAATAAATTTCAATCAACAGAAAAACAGGATAGGATTGAGATAAGTGCCAGGGAGGAACAAGAAAGGGTAATTTAAATGAGATTAGTTTGAAGCAAAAAACAAAACAAAAATTTAACCAGGGAAGGTTAATTGAGATGAGGGATTTAATGGTCAAAAAATATGAACATACATTTCTTAAATTAATGCTCTCTATTGTCATGCAAAAAATGGACTAGATAATTTTTAATAAAAAAATGAAAATTAAAACAACTCTGAGGTACCACTACATACCTGTCAGATTGGCTATTATGACACAAAAGGAAACTTAGAGAGGTGGGAAAATTGAGACACTAATATACTGTTGAAGGAGTTGTGAACTGACTCAAACATCCTGGAGAGCAATTTGGACCTATACCCAAAGGGTTATAAAGTGGTACATAATACCATTTGACCCAATAATACCATTATAAGGTTTGTATTCCAAAGAGATGAAAAACAAAAAAAGGGAAGGATATGTACAAAAATATTAAAAAACAGCTTTTTGTGTGGGCAACAAACTGTAAAGTGAGAGGATACCCATGAATTGGGAAATGGCTGAGTAAGCTATAGTATATGATTGTAATGGAATTCTATTGTGCTATTAAGAAATGATGAGGAGAAACTCAGAAAACCCTGGAAAGAATTACTTGAACTGAAGCAGAATGAGATAAGCAGAACCAGAACAACATTGATAGCATCAGGAATACTATTTAATGAACAACTGTGAATTACTAAGCTATTCTCAGTAATAAAATGATCCAAAATAATTCTAAAGGGCTCATGACAAAAAAAAAAAAAAGCTATCTGCTTTTAGAGAAAGAACTGATAGTTTGAATCCAAACCAAAAAGCAAGCTTTTTTCACTTTCTTAATTTTTTTCAAGTTTCTGTCCACAAAAGGATTAATATGGGAAAATGTTTTACATGATTACACATGCAAAATCTATGTGAGATCACTTACCATCTTAGCAAAATCATAGGGATGGGGGTAGAGGGAGGGAGAGAATTCAAGACTGAAAATTCTTTTTAAAATGTTGGAAATGTTTTCCATGTAATTAGGGGGGAATTTTTTTTTAAATGAGCAGTTTACACGATGAGAACTTATGATTAAGCTATGGATGAGGAAAAAAAGTTTTGGGGAATAGAAGCAGATTGCATCTCTAGCTCCCTATTAGACATATTGAACTGAACATAATCTAAAACTGAACTCATCTATCTCTTCCCCTAAACTCTCCTAAACTTTCCTATCCCTGTCAAGGGCATCACTATTCTCCCAATATCCTAGGTTTGCAACAATTCCTGCTTCTCTCTCCTCCCCATATCTAACTTACTAGATTCTGTCAGTTTTACCTTTATAACATCTCTGGCAGACACTCTTTTCCTCTGACACAGCTACCACCTTCGTTTCAGTCCCTAATGCTCAGATTTCTCAAACACTCCACATAAAAATAATAGCTAGTATTTATATAGTGCTTCCTATGTGCCACTGTGCTTAAGCACTTTATAAATAACTCATTTGGTCTTTGCAGCAACCCTAGAAAGGTGCTATTATCAGCCCCATTTTACAGTTGAGGAAACTGAGGCAAACAGGGTGACTTATTCAAAGCCATAGCTAGTGCCCGAGGCTATCTTATCTATTGAAAAGTTCTTTTCTCCACTTACAGAGTCATCACTCTCTTATAAACCCTGATCCCCTTTCCCCTCGCCTCTATCAACAGCCTTATAATTGGTTCCCCTGCCTTATTTCTCCCTACTCCAATTCATTTTCCATTCAATTGCCAGTGCTTGTCCTGAAGTCTAACCCTGTCATGCTCCTTCTCCAACTTCAGTAGTTTCTTATTACTTTACTTCCAAGATCAAATATAAAAAATCTTATTTAGCATAGAAACCCCTTCACAACCTGTCATCTTCCTACTTTCCCAGTCTTCTTATGCTTTACTATCCTCTATAGCAGTGATGGCAAACCTATGGCATGCACCATTTTTGATGAGAAGTATGGGGCTGCATGCCAAGAATGAAACATTTGCTGTAGTGTAGTGTAGATACTCTGTGCACTATAGATGGCAATTCTACCTATATTAATTTATCTATTTTATTAAATAGTTGTATATTACAATTATACATTTTTGTTATTTAAACTATAAATCTTGCAAAATTATGGTTTTTTTCTCGAAGTGACATACCACCCGAGTTATGCTCAGTTTTTTGGCGAATTTTGACACACCAAGCTCAAAAGATTGCCCATCACTGCTCAATAGGTTCATCCAGCTAAACAGACCTATTTATGTTTTTGCACATGAAATTCCATCTCCAAACTATCACTGAAATATTCTCCCCATCTTATCTCCAATACTTAGCTTCCCTGACTTCAGCATTCAGCTCTCAAATCCCACTTTTGGCAGAATCATCCCCCCAGCTATTAGTGCTTCCCTCTAAGATTGCCTCCCATCTATTCATTTACAGGCTTTATACTTCTTCCATTAGAATGTGAGTTCCTTAAAGGCAGATAATGTGCTTACCTTTCTTTGAATTGCCAGCATTTATACAGTGCTGGCATACAGTAAGTGCTTGATAAATGTTTGTTGTCTGATTCAAGAAGAAAGGGTGTACTTTGGTAATTAGGAATAAGGCTAAGAGGGGTGGGAAGTGGTAGGGAACAAGGTATACACGACAGGTGCCACAGTAATTCAAGAATAATGAAGATTCACTATGATTGCACAAAATTGGTAGGAAATGTGTCAAATAGTTTCCTTTATCTATAAAATGAAGGATAGGGCTAACAGGAAAGTCTATAAATGTCCTTTTAGCTCTAATAAAAAAATGAATTCTTGGAATGGGGGTATGACTGAGTTTGGTGATAATTTTAGATTTTTAATCCTCTAAGTTATCCTCCCTTGATGGCTTCTACACATTCAACCCCATAGAAGACAATCACAGATTCATGGATCAGTTTCACATTTTTTATGGGATGACTCTTTAGACACAAATCATCAATAAGAATATATTTCCAGCAGAGTCTGAAAAGGGATTTAACTTAGATTTTATTGCTTGATTCAGGCACTCCCCTCCCCTAATCAGACTGAATCAAGGCTTTACATTTGATGAGATAAAAAATTTATCTGGTTGTGAATTAATAATTACTTGCCACATATAAAGAGCAACTACTAAGTTATGGTGGTGTTTTATTTTCAAAACCAGAGATAAGACTGAGTGCCTGACCTCAGTGGTTAAAATCTAACTTAAGCTACACACTTCCAATGTGAAAAGAACTGAAATGTAATCACAAACCAATATACAAGTGGAAAGTAATGTACTATCCCTTTGTAGTCATACATAAAAGTTGGTGGGAGCTGTCTGTAACTTCCCTCTTGAGTTTCAGTTTTGAGCAAAGATAGACATTTGTGAAATGGCTAATCTGAGTACAGGATATGGTTGCAGAACCAAGGAATCAATGCGAATCCCTGATTCCATTAACACTGAGCTCTAACCAATGGAGGAATCTGGTGTTTCTTTCGTGAATGAGTTGCCTGATGGAGAATTAGATGTGAATTCTGACTAAAGGCTTTCCCACATTCACCGCATTGATAAGGTTTCTCCCCAGTATGTATTCTCTGATGTACAATAAGGTATGAGCTGCAACTGAAAGCCTTCCCACACTCATTACACTCATATGGTTTCTCCCCTGTGTGGATTCTTTGATGGACAGTAAGACCTGAACTTCGACGGAAAGCTTTCCCACATTCATCACATTCATAAGATTTCTCTCCGGTGTGAATTCCCTGATGTACAATCAGATTTGAGCTCTGACTAAAGGTTTTCCCACACTCATTACATTCATAGGGCTTCTCCCCAGTATGGATTCTCTGATGCCGAATAAGGTGGGATCTCTGACTAAAGCCTTTCCCACACTCATTACAAATAAAAGGTTTCTCCCCAGTATGGATTCTTTGATGTACAGTAAGGTTTGCACTCTGGCTGAAGGTTTTCCCACACTCTTTACAAGCATAGGGTCTCTTTGCAATGTGAATTTTTTGTTGTGAAATGAAATGGGAACTCTGACAAAAGTTTTTTTCAGACTGCTTACATTTACGGCTTCTTTCTTTGATGGAGTTTTTCTTGCTTTTGATTCTCACTTGCCTGAAATCTTTCCTTTCTCTCTTCATTATCTCTATTTGGAGTTCTTCCACTGCCTCTCTAATCTGTCACCTTTTTTGAAACTGGATCCTTAAAGCAAGAGACTACAGAATCAGGTTATAAGGTGTGTGCTGCTTTTTCTTCCAAATTTTTCTGATTTGAAATTATCTCCTGGTTCATCTTGATATGGATTATTTGAAATGAAATAAATTTTTTATATTTCTGGTTTCTGTCCTGAAGGAATTTGCTTGTCCTTGGTTATCACTTGCTTTCAGTCTCTTTTTTTCTCTCTTTGGCTTTTCCCTTGTTTCCTTCTCGAATTTTTAAACTTTCATCTTCTTTAGAGGTCTTCCAAACTCAAGTTCCTGGAAACCGTTCTCTTCTAGAATCCCCCTCATGTAGTCATGTCCAATTTTGCTTCTTCAGGAATTTCTTGTAATGAAATCTTAAACTTGGTCTCACCATCTGACAAGAGATAAAGATATGTATAAATTACATATTCCTCATGTTGGGAGGAGAAAAACCTCTTCAAATGACTCTAAGGATGTACTGAAAGGATATACATGACTCTAAATTTTGCATGCTTGAAAAATGACTTCCTTTTATGGGAATGCAAGAAGGTAGGGAATGAGAAAAAAACAAAAATAGGCAAGAATATGATGTTAAGGACATTAAGACTGGGAGGCATTGACATAAGCCAGAACCAGCAAAAGATTAAAATATTTCATGGTTTCCCAACATGAAATTTATATGCATTATAAAGATACTGTTGCCATTTTGCAACCAATTGTCAAGGCTTGCCTCTGGCTTCCACCTTTCTTCCCTCATGGTCATCTACTTCTAAGCCAAGAAGTCAGTCCACCAACAGTGGAGCTGTCTCTTATAAGGGCTGTTCTGTTTGGGAAGACATCCCAAGTGAAGGGCATTTTAGAAACAGTACTAGGACTCAGAGCTATAAAACATTAGAAAAAAATACTCAACAAAAGTTAGGGAAAAAAAGTAGTTTCTCCTTTTCCCACGCCTCACAAGTAGGTGGAAAATGGGCAGGAGGGCACTTTTTATGTATCTTCAAAGCTATAAAAACAAGATAGTATATAACAGACATTTAGTAAAAATGTTTATAAAATGTGAATGCTGACAGTGTTGCAAATGTTTTCATTTTCCCCCAAATTTCTGTTTTGTTCCCCTTCTATTGATTTTTCTACTTCAATCTTTCTAGTAATTACATATCTCCAGCAGTTCTTTGAAAGACACACACAAATTCTAATGTTATAGGTAATAAAGGGAAGAGGACATGGTAATGTATTATATGGTAAAAATAGGGCATGTCAGTCACAACTCTCAGCCTTGTGGTCTTCTCCCAAGTCTCTTAAATTTGTTCAATGAAGGTAACTGGCAGCAGTTCAAGCTCAAACACTGTAGTAAGAGATATCTCATACCAAGTGTGTACTCTCTCTCTCAGTACATGGAATTTGGAGATCCTGAGGTAGACTATGAGACACAGGAAATGAAATTTATCTCCAAATGTTAGAATAAGAAAAGAGAATACTCATAGCGAAAATTACCTTTAATAAAAGAGAAGAACCATGAACAAAACAGAGACCTATAAAAGCAATTTATTCTTGAAGGGGCAGAAACATCTCTACTATAGACTAAAAATAGAAATAGCCTGAAGACCCTAAGGCTGCTTTCTTTCTCTTGTCTCAATGTAGTGGGACCTAGAAAAGAATGGGACCTCTAGTAGTGGGACCTTGAACCTGAACTTAAACCTCAAAGAAAAAATAACAGAGAACAACCTCTAAAGAATCCAGGATAAAAGTAGAGGGGGGCGGGGGAAGGAGGAAGAATGCAGAAATTGCATCCTGATCTAAGAAACATACGAAATAAGTGATTCACCTAGTATCATATGACAAGTTAGTTAACAGATCTGAGAGAACTCATCTTGGCAAACTTTCTGACACTTCTTATGCTCGAAAGACCATATCCTTGGTTCTCATGACTTCACTAATGTTTATTGAAGGATGAAGTAAGCCAAATTATTCTGAGATGGGACCAGTTTCTAAACATTTGCAAAAGGGTAGGTCTGAAGAATGGTAAAGAAAATTCTGAAAATAGTTCTATCTCTTAAGTCAGACCTGGCTGGGGAATGAAAGCAAGGCCAAAAAGATCTGGCCTGATTTCCTGAGGGCCATGAAGCCTGTTTCTAGAAAAATATAATGAACTAGAGGTTATTCCCTCAGGTTAACATGATGATATCAATCAACTAAAAATACTTATGGGAAAAACCCATGTCAAGGCACTTTTCCAAAATTTTCACACTTCCCTTAAATCCTTCCCAAGTGTCTCAGTTAGGGCAGGTGGGCCATTATTTCTTAGGAGCAATAGGTTAAGAAGTTACAGAGGTAAATTTAGGCTTGAAATGAGAAAACTTCCTGAGAGAGCTAGCCAAAAAGGGAACGAGTTGCTTTGGAAAGTACTAGGTTCATCCTCATTGGAGGTCTCCAAGTTATTAAAAAAAATGTTTAAAAAAAATTTAAGATGTAAAAAGTTATAGAGTTTACTATATAAGTTAAAGAATTTCATTTCTGAGACTTCAACAAACATCTCTATACTATGCTTCCAAGTTAAGGCAGCCAATCTCAAAGCTGTTTGCAAATTCAATTCCAGCTCAATTTTTTAAATTGACAAAGGATTTTTTTCTTATTCATAAAAGAAGTAGATGGTATACTACAAAGAGAAAGAACTGCCTTCACATCGCAGTTCTAATAAACAGGCTAGTTGGTTCACTTACTCAGGCCCAAGTTACTGTAACTGTAAAGGGGGAATAATGTTCTTTGTAATAACTACCTCACTGGGTTGTTGCGAGAAAAGTATCTTATAAAATTTAAAAATGTTACTTAAGTGAATTATTAGGAAATTTATCCTTATAAACCCAGCATCTACTATGATGCTTTGCATACAGCAGGTGCTTAATAAATGTTAACTGAATTGTGTGATCTAGGGCTTCTTCCTCTATTTATAAAATGATACAAAGTTCGCTTTAAGACCTGCACTAGATTCTAAGCATGCTGCCAGTTCTGCCATTCTATGTTTTTAAATTTAAATTTTAAATTCTATGTTTTAAAATTCAGAGTTCACAAGATATGAAAGGAACTTTTTCCCCCTTTCGATAATATATGTATTTTCAAATTACATGTGAAAATTATTAACATTCATTTCTTAAAATTTTGAGTTCCAACTTCTCTCCCTTCCCCACCCCAACCCTTCTCTCTAAGGCAGCAAGTAATTTGATATAGGTTATACATGTGCAATCATGCAAAACATGATTTCCACTTTAGTCATGTTGTAAAAGAAAACACACACAAATCCCACACAGTATAGTGAAAGAAGATATAAAATATAAAATAGAATATGCTTCACATTGCACTTAAATTCCATTCATTTTTTTCCTGAAGGTAGATAGCATTTTTCATTATTAGTCCTTTGGTATTGTCTTAGATCACTGTATTGCTGAGAATAGTTAAGTCATCCTCCTGGTTCTGCTCACTTCACTTTTCATCAGTTTATGTAAGTCTTTCCAGGTTTTTTTGAAATCATCCTGCTAATCATTTCTTATAGTAGAGTAGCATTACATTAAAATCATGTATCTCGATTTCTTCAACTATTCCCCAAGTGATGAGCATCCATTTGATTTCCAATTCTTTACCACCACAAAAAAAGAATTGCTACAAATATTTTTGTACAAATAAGTCCTTTTCCTTTTAAAAACTCTTTCTGGGATACAGACCTTATAGTTGTATTTCTGGATCAAAGGGAATGAACAGATTTATAGTCCTTTGGGTAATAGTTCCAAACTGCTCTCCAGAAAAGTTGGATCAGTTCACAGTCCCAACAGTGTCTGTGTGTCCCAATTTTAACATATATCCTCCAACATTTATCATTTTCTTTTTCTGTCTTATTAACCAATATGATAGTTGTGAAGTAGTATCTCAGAGTTGTTTTAATTTGCATTTCTCCAATCAGTAGTGATTTAGAGAATTTTTCATATAACTATAGTTAGCTTTGATTTCTTTGCCTGAGAACTGCATGTTCATATCCTTTGACTATCAATTGGAGAACTGTATTCTTATGTATGTGATAGTTCTCTATATAGTTGAGAAATGAAGCCATTATCAGAGGCAAATCCTATAAAAATTTCCCTAGCTTTCTGCTTTCTTTCTAATCTTGGCTGCAATGGTTTTGTTTGTGCAACCCCTTTTTAATATAATAAAATTATACATTTTATATCTTGCAATACTCTCCATCTCATTCAAATATTATTCCCTTATCTATAGATTTGACATGTAAGCTATTCCATACTCTCATAATTTGCTTATGGCATCTTATATCTAAATCATGTACTCATTTTGACCTTATCTTGATAAAAGTGTGAGATGTTGGTCTACATCTAGCTTCTGCCAAATTGTTTTCCCAGCAGTTTTTGTCAAATAGCAAGTTCTTGTCCCAAAAGCCTGAATCTTTGGGTTTATCCAAACTAGATTACTATGGTTATTTACTATTGTGTATTGTGCACCTATCTATTCCAGTGATCCACCATTCGTTTTTTGTTTTTTTTAGTCAGTACCAGATTGTTTTGATGATATTCACTTTATAATACAGGCTAGGCCACCTTCCTTGATATATTCTTTCCATTAATTCCCTTGATATTCATGACCTTTTGTTCTTCCAGATGTATTTTATTTTTTTTTACTTCCATGAAATAATTTTTTTGGTAGTTTGATTGGTATGGCACTGAAAATAAATTTGAATAGAATTGTCATTTTTATAATATTGGCTTGGCATACCCATACGAAATTAATATTTTTCCAATTGCTTAGATTTGATGAAAGGGACTTCAGAGATCACCTCATATAATCTATTCATTTTGCATATGATGAAACTATTCCCCAGAAAAGAGGTTAGGGTTTGTTCAAAGGCAGACACAAAGATACAAAGTGTCTCAGACAGGATCTAGCTCGTCTTTCCAAGAAGTCTTTGCCCTGCCTTCCCCTGCCCCCAGGACTGAACGGGAATCTGCCCCCGCTTGTGGTCTCCCTTGCCCCAGGTCCTGAGCAGGAGGATACGAGGTTTGCTCCCTGTCCCCCACTGTAACCTACTTTCCTGTAAACAGATGCTGCTCCGCTAGGCCAGAGGGTCTTCACACCCTGCTGACCTCCGATCCTAGCTCCTGGAGGATGGGATCAAGCAGAAGCCAGCCGAAGAAGGAAGCCCTCAACCCCTAAGAGTCAATGAGGGGAGACGCCATCCAGCGTGGGGATGCGGAGCCCAAGCTTGAAGGGAGATTGGCGGCTCAAGCAGCTATTCCTCCTTCCCTCCAGGCCTCGGTCTAACCCCAGGCGCAGGAAGTTGGTAAGGGAGCCGCTCCTCCAGCAGAGGAAACCCACACAGACGGAAAACCTACTCACCTACAGGAAGAACTAGGGAAATAGCCCTCCGGCCGGGAGCCGCTGGGCGCAGACGCAGTAAATTCTCACTGAACACCTTGGAGGCCAACGGGGCGTATCCGGAAGTGACGCATTGCACAACTTCCGTAAGCTACCTCTGTCTTTCTAGGGTAGGTGCCCTCTTGGTTATACGGATGTTCTTTATCTTAGGTGTAGGAGAAGCGGGAGGACCTTGAACCTGGAGGCCGGAGGAGCTAATCCCCGGCTTTGGTTGGCTCCGCAGCGAGAGAAAAGGATGGCCGGGCTTGAAGTAGAGACCTGTGTAGGTGGGACCTAGTTGTTTAGGTGTAGGGTGGGAGTCAGTCTGAGAACACAATTCAGGGTTTGGACTCGAGGTAAGAATAAGAATGCCCCAGAGCTTGTAACATGAGTTAAAAATATGTTATTAACTGGAAATTAAACTATGGCTTTGACTTTCTTTCTCTAGTTTTAGTCCAAAACCACAAATCTGCCCTACGCCCTGTGTACTCATCATCTAATCTTCAAACAAATTGATCAAACGTGATTCTTGTATAAATAAACTGAAAAAAAAATATTTATCTCACAAACCATGTTCCTCCACAGGTTATGCAAATCTTTGGGCTTGGATGCCAACTATAGCATAATCAGGGATGATCTGAAGGTTCTTAACCTTTTTTGTGCCATGGTCCCCTTTGTCAGTCTGTTGGAGCCTCAGGGACTCCTCAGAATAATGTCTTTAAATGCAAAAAATAAAACACATAAGAGTCAGATAATAGACATTTAATAAATGACCTATTGTGGACCAAAGAGGTCCTGTTAGCTCCAACAAGTTCTTGTTCTCAAAGAGTAAGCAGTCTAATAGGGAAGACAACAAGCAAACAACTATGTAAAAACAATATTTGTACAAGACAAATTGGAATAATCAACAGAAGGAAGGAACTAGAATTAAGGGGGATTGGGAAAAGCTTCCTATAGAAAGTAAGATGTTAGCTAAGACTTGAAGGAGACCAGGATATAGAGATAAAGATGAATATTTCAGACATGGAAGGGACAGTCTGAAGGGAATATGTGAGATGTAATGAAGGCCACACCATAAAACCAGCTTCTAGTTCTATTTATCATTTCAATTATTTTTTTTTTGCTTTCAATTTTATTAATCTCTCCTTTGATTTTGAAGATTTTTATTTTCATTTAAAAATTTTTTGTTCTTTTTTTTTAGTTGCATGACTATTTATTGAGAAATGTTATAAAATCTACTGAGTAGAGAGCATCAAGAAGAGAGTGTCAAAGGCTGCAAAAAGGTTAAGAAGGAGGATTGGGGAAAGGCCATTAGATTTGGCAACCAAGGTATTAGTAACTTTCGAGAAAACAAGGTTGAGTGATGAGGTTGGAAGCCAGATTGTGAGACTTAATTGGAGAATGAGATGAAAGGAAGAAGTACTATTACACAGAGTCTTCCCAAGGATTTTAGCCAAAAAAAGGGAGGAGAGATGGGACAATAGCTAAGTGGGGTAGATGAAGCAAGTGACAGTTTTTTGAAAACAAGAAGCATGAGCATATTTGTAGGCAGTAAACACGAAAAGATTGAAGATAAGTGAGAAAGTGGGAATGATGGAGGGTTCATTCTCCGGGGGAGAAAAATGGGATGAAATAGGAATACCTGTGCATTTGGAATGGTTTGCCTTGGGCAAAAAAAAAAACAAACAAAAAAAAAACATTATTTCTTCACCTGAGATAGGGGTGAAGGAAGAACAAGTGGCAGAAGGCATCAGTGATTTCAGGTAAGGAGGAAGGGAAAAGGGGAGCTCTTGAGTGAAAGAATTACTGGGCAAAGCACTCTCTGAGCAAAGTATGACTTTATTTGGTGGACAAGGCAATAAGTTAAAGGTATACAATTTCCCCAGAATTACAAAATATACACTCTTTTATAGTTTCATGTTTGTCTTTGACACCTCTTCTTTCTGAGAAATCCCCAACCCCCACAAGACCTCTTGTTGGTTTCTGACATCTTTCTCGTCTTTGAGATTTCTTACATGAATTAGTTTGATATAAAATAGATTCACCCATTTAGGATTAACATGGTAACTCTTTTGTGATCAATATAGTAACACACCCTTCAGATTATAATTAAATTAACATCCTGGGACTACATTCTTTTTTTTTTTTTAAAAACCTTTACCATCCATTTTAGAATCAATACTGTGTATTTCAAGGCAGAAGAGCAGTAAGAGCTAGGCAATAAGGATTAAGTGACTTGCCCAGTCACACAGCTAGGACGTGTCTGAGGTCACATTTGAATCTAGGACCTCCTGTCTCTATGCCTGACTCTCAATTCACTGAGTGACCCAGCTGCCCCAACCACGTTCTTTATCTAGTTACAGACTCAGACTTTTGCCTGGGTCTATAGTCTTATTACAAGTCAGATAGTGGCAAGGTTATCAAACTAAAAGGATTCTTAAGCTAATACAAATGATAGGCTGTATAATTAAGTCTTTTTACATAGATAATGGTCCTCAAAATTTTCAAATATGAGGCAAGGTTTTCAGTTGAGAGAGTAGATGACAGAAAGCTACAAGAGTTTTGAAGAAGGATGGTGAACCTCTGGAAAGGGTATCAAAGTTGGCACACAGAGCACTTAAAAAAAATGTTTTTTTTGTAACTCCATGTAATTTAAAGTTTTTGGCCCCAGGTCATAACATAAGAGGACTTTTCAGACAAACTGAGTTCGAGGATTGACCCTTTCACTCATATCCTCTGAGATCCTGAGAAAATCATTTAATCCAAGCCTCAGTTTCCACATCTATGACATTGGAATAATTTTAAACTCCTATTCTTAGAGCATTTTAAGGATAACAAAGCACTTTTTGTTTCAGGGGATGGGAGGAAGTAGTAGTAGATTGTGTAATGTATCTCAATGATGTCACTGACCCATTCATATTGTCCCAATACTGTTACACCTCCCCCTTCTCTTCTCTAGACTGACTCACCCCTAACATAACCTCACACTAGCAGGTCTTGGGGGTTTTCCCAGAGTATGATGATACACTTTTACTACTCCCCAGTCAAGTTTCTAAGCCCCAACCAGTTTACTTTCTGTTTATATAGATGACACACTGAATCTTTTTTTTTTTTTTAACTCTTACCCTCTGTCTTAGAATTAATGTTGTGAATTGGTTCCAGGGCAGAAGAGTTGTAAGCATTAGGCTATAAGGGTTAGGTGACTTGCCCAGGGTTACACAGCTAGGAAGTGTCTGAAACCAAATCTGAACTCACCAGGATCTCCAGTCTCCAAGCCTGACTCTCAATCCATTGAGCCACTCAGTTGCCCTCTACCATTGACTTTTTTTTTAAACCCTTCCCTTCCATCTTAAAATCAATACTGTGTATTGGTTCTAAGGCAAAAGAGCAGTAAGGACTTAGGCAATGGGGGGTTAATTGACTTGCCCGGGGTCACACAGCTAGGAAGTGTCTGAGACCAAATTTGAACATAGGACTTTCTGTCTCTGACCTAACTCTCAATCTACTGAGCCACCCAGCTGTCCCACCACTGACTTTTTTTTTTTTTAAACCCTTACCTTCCATCTTGGAGTCAATACTGTGTATTGGTTCCAAGGCAGAAGAGTGGTAAGAGTAGGCAGTGGGGGTCAAGTGACTTGCCCAGGGTCACACAGCTGGGAAGTGTCTGAGGCCAGATTTGAACCTAGGACCTCCTGTCTCTAGGTCTGGCTCTCAATCCACTGAGCTATCCAGATGCCCCCCCTCCCCCCACTGACTCTTAAAAATGAAACATTTATTAAACAAGAAGGTATAAGTAAGGACAATGATAAAATTACTTAATAGAAGACAAAAGCAGGAATAATCAAATATAACTATCTTTCCATAAACCAATGCACAATATCCATGAGAGAGAGTAGGCATAAACTTACAGAAAGTTAGCATGTAAATAAATGAATAGGGAAATCCACATGCCTTGGGCAAAACAATATCCTAGATGGCAGGCCCAGGTGTCTTTGGCCTGTTTAGAGAACTGTCTGTCCCATATGTCATATTCTAAGCAAAACCTCATTTCTGCTATCTGTTCTCTTTTGATTTTCATCACCCTCTTGCTGGGCAAAGCTATTTATCTGCTACTTTCGGGCTAATGCAATATCAAGTTGTTGGTTTTTTTTTAGCATGTAGTTATGCTTTATAAGGTTTTGAGAAAACCTTACACTTTAAAAAAAAAGATATATCTGCATAGGCCAAAACAGTTGCAAATACAGGTTCCCTTTCTCTCAGACTGTTGATAGCATTAAAGGACAATTAGCCCAGGCAGCTTTTTACACAGCAGCAGTATTTAGCTGTCCTCATGACTTAGAAGCTGCAAAACCTATCTAGCTTCAGTTAGCTGACTCTGCCTTCATCCAATCATTTGACTCTCACTTCTCAGGCTATACATCTTTTCCAATTAATGCTACTCACAACAAAAACATCTGCAGAAGATGACAGTCAGTTTACTTTAGTCTGTTTTATGTAAACAGTTTTTGTATCATACTTTTTTCTTCCTATACTCCCTCTCTTCTGATTACATCTTCATCTGTAGTCCCATTGTCCTCTCTCACCTATGTCTTTTTTTTTTTAAACCCTTAACTTCCGTCTTAGAATTGATACTAAATATTGGTTTCAGGGCAGAAGAGTGGTAAAGACTGGGCTAAATGACTTGCCCAGGGTCACACACCTATGTCTTCTAATCCCCCAAATAAAATAATTCACCTCTTAAGAGTCCTTATTGGCTTGATTGGAAACTGCAAATGAGAGAAGCTGAGGCAAAGAGCTCCAAGCAAATCAATTTATTAGCAGTGACTAACAGTTTGCCAAAAGAGTGGATACAAGACTATCTCAGTTGGTACAAGGACCCTGCACTGAATTTATAGAACACTTTTATACTTATAAATAAAGAACATCAGAATGGGGGACATAACCAATAAACAAGAAACATGGATCCTAAATTAAGCAACATGGTATTCACATGGGTATTTACATATTATAACTGCTTGGGGTGTTTTGGGACTTTACATTGTCATCATGGAAATCTCATACATATATCCATTTTTGACAAGGACAGGGAACTTCTATGGGATTGGGAAACTTCAACAAGTGAGCAAATCTCAGGGTGTTTTCCATCCTCATGTGACTTACATTTGACCATGAAATAACTATGACTATGATCCACAGAAAGGCTCTAAAAAATAAGGAATTAAACTTGGTGGAGGCTTTTAACAGAAATGGGGAACTTGGTCTGACAGCTGAGCTACAAGAGCATAGGTATACAGAAAAAAACGAAATTGGCTAAGGGGAGCCAGCTGGAGCCAATGCCCTGGCTGTTTACACAGAATCTTAATCTATCATTAATAAGAATCAAATTATATATGTAATTAAAGAATGTCATTAAACCTAAGTGATCAATAACCAATTAATATAGAAAAATATATATAAATACATATATATATATATATAAATTATATTAATATAGAGAAATATCTCCTTTGATTCTTTGGAGACATGAATCACCTTATCCAAAGACTTGTGTTATAAACAAAAAGGGTAACTCATTTTCTCAAACTTGTTCCACCCATTAGGTCTTTTAACATGTATTTTTACAGCCTCAAGTAAGTCAGCTCTACATTTTAGGAGTGCCCTCACGTTCTCAGGCTCTGTCAAGTCAATTCCTTTGTGTGCTCTTGGCCACGAAACCAAATCTGGGTAATTTCAGCAATAAATTTGACTTTTTCACTTGGGGTATAAAACTCATCCAAAATAAATTCAACGTCCAAGTAGGAAGGATTAAAAAGATTAAAAGTCCTTTTTAACTCCTTAGCTGATTTGTATGGGGACAGGAAATATTTGGGGAACCTCCTCTTTAGCACCTCTAAATCCTGTGCAATAAAAGTTTTGTATGTTTTCATGCTGACAGGTTCACCGTTTGGCCTAAACTGAGTCTGATCTATTATTGGGAATAATGACACAGTGGTAGGGGCAACTGCTCCTCCTTCAGTCTGGGTAGCCTCACTAATTTCAAAATCTGTCTGGGTACAACTGTCCACCATCTTAGATTTGGGAGTCTCTTTGGCCTTAGGCTTGTATGCATTCTCTATGATCTCTAGCCAGAAGATAGTATGTTCATCCAGTGCCTGTCCCTGCTTAATCTTGCTATTGATTTCCACCATCAGCCTAACTTGTTCCTTCATCACAGTAAATATATCTTCATTGTTTTGTTTGCCTTTCCCAAAGATCAATTAAATTGTTTTCTTCAATGTCCAAACCCCTTGAATGGTTGTCACTAACATTACCACAATTGCCAGTAAATATGACAGGAAATCTGCCATGGTGAGTGCCAAGTACTTATAAGCATCATATAGCATTAATAATTTTATAAAGTATTCTGGGATGATTTGAAACCATAGCCTTATTACACCTTGGGTGAAGGAATAGACAAACAGTGAAATGGTGGTGAACATAAAAGTTGCCCTTGCCAAACCCATCTTATTTCCTTTTCCCTGTGTTTAGCCTAGATTCTTTGCCCTCTGGCTTCACCAAAAACTGTTATAAATAAAAAGGGTCCAATGGAGAATGTATAGAATGTACAATGATATTGATTATTTATCTGTATTCTCCTCAGCTGCAGATGATGGAGGAACACCAACTCCAATCACCCTTGAGAGTTGCTGTAATTTTCCCTTTCTTTCTAACAGTTGCCCAGGGAGGACCCTCGAGAGGTTAGATAGATGGGTAACCTTTCCAGGTCTGACCTGGGGTTGGATAGGTTAGTATTGGGCTATTGATTTGCCTTGGATAACGTTGGGATCTGACTGTGTTTGACTCCCTTCCCAAGGGCCATGATATAAACCACTCAAGAAGGTACTTGCTGAACACTCTTTATCTATACTCAGGGAAAGGATAATAAGGACAAGGATTGGGAATTGGAGACCCTATTTTTTTAAACCCTTAACTTTTATGTATTGGCTCATAGGTGGAAGAGTGGTAAGGGTGGGCAATAGGGGTCAAGTGACTTGCCCAGGGTCACACAACTGGGAAGTATCTGAGGCCAGATTTGAACCTAGGACCTCCTGATTGATCAATTATCTATAAACTAGTTGACAATCAGGACTTGAGGCTATTGATCAAGTGAAAGCTGGAGATTTGCTCACTCCCACTCCCTGGCCAGGCCTGGCCACAGCCAAGCCAGAGAATAGAGAAGCTATTGATGCAGCTGTATTGATGATCTTATTCTCTCAGCTTTCTCACTATCAGTGTTAGTGATGCACTAGCTCTCACAGTCTCTCAGGAAATAGCTTCAGAGACATTCCAACCCTCTTCTTCATAGACTTCCCTTCTACCCTTCAACCACCCATTCCAAGATTTCCAGAGACTCCCAGAGAGACCTCCCTCAAAGTGGCTGTCAGGGGTATTTATACCATGGGGCCAACTGACTCATGGCACTGGCTCATGGCACCTGGGAACATTCCGAGTCTTCCAACTGCCATCCCTGTCATTCAAGGTGGCATCCATCACTTCCCAGATTATGAATATAACACTTGTTTAAAGACTTTATCTATGTTGGCAGAAAGCATGATCACAGAAGCAAAAAGCAGGTTATTAGAAGACATGTAATTCAGTTTATTCTCATTTCTGGAATGGCTTATACTTAACTAACATATCTCTAACTACCATAATGTTTCTAGGAGCCAAATTAGAGCAGGCTTTAGTGCAACAATTATTATAGAATTGAACATAGGGAGGGAGAATGATAATGATAGCCAGGATAATGAGAGCTTATTTAATGAGAGTGGAAAATATGCCTTTCATTTGAAACCAGGAAAAGAGTAAGGCAAACCAGGAAGAGGGATCCCACCAAAAGCCATTTTCTTGTGCTTGGGTTTCATTGGCAAATTGCTGAGGATTTGATATAATTTGTTGAAGTTCATGGACATTGATGATAATATCTTCTGACCAATGAGGTAAGAGCAGCAGGCTTAGTTGATATTGGCTCATGCTCCTCCCTGGGCAATAGTGAGGAAGTCACTATTGAGAGGTTGCTGTAATGCAATCTCTGCAAGGGAATCTATTTCCACTTCCGGGGAGGTGATAGCACATATTGTTTGAGTTATGGTTCGAGTCCCATCCCCAACTAACATTTCAACTTCAGCACAAGTATTCCTTACTGAAATATTCCTTACGGAATTACATGAAGACCATAAAATCCTGTGGCTACAAAGGAGGTTGAGCCATAAATTCTGTCGGAGACTGTGAATGAGGCTTTGTAGAGTTCTATGGCTTGTAGAATGATAAAATATAATTCTAGTAAAATAATAACAGAGAGAGCTTGAATTATTTGTTTGTGGTTTCCTTCTATTAAGCTGTGATGGGCTCGTGTAATTGAAATTCCTGAGGCTAAAAGAATAGATGTATTTAGTAGTGGAATTTCAAGTGAGTTAGGAGTGGGAGCACCCTCCTAGTACTGGGGTAGGTGCTAGGCTTGAGTGATAAAATGTTCAGAAAAAGCAAATAAAAAAAGAAAACTTCTGATAGGATAAATAGGATTATTCTATACCATAACCCTTTTTGGACTATGGGTGTGTGATGTTCTTGAAATGTTCCTTCTCGAACAATATCATGTCATCAGTGATATATTGTTAAAAGTATGGAGATTAATTCTACAGTTAATATAATGTGGAATTAAAATGAAATCATATAATGAGTCCTGAGGTTAAAAGTAATGCTGAAAGTTCTCCTGCTAATGGTCATGGGCTTGGATTATCTATGTGGTATGCATATTTGGTGGGTCATTAGGAATTATCATGGAGGTTAAAGGTTTACCAGAAGTGTGAAGACATAAGCTTGAATTATGACTATGGCTAGTTCAAGAATAGTGAGAAGAAATAGGATTGAAAATGTAATGAGAATGTTATGTTAATTGAAGAAAGAGCTAAGGTTTCAGATCCAATAAAGTGAATAAGTAGATGTCCTTCAGTGATGTTGGCTGTTAGTCGTACTGTATAATAATTAAGAGAGCCAAGTAACCAATGTTATGATAGAAGGGAGAGAGAGTCTGTAAGGCAAGACTCTCTTCCAGCTCTCCCCTCCCTTACAACTGCTAATGCTAAAGGTTGAATGAATAGGCTAATTGTTTCAATAATAAGTATTGGGATTAAGGGAGTTGGAGTGCCTTGTGGTAAAAAGTGGACTAATGATATTTTTAGTTTATTTTGAAATCCTATGATAATTGTTCCTGCTCATAGTGGGATAGGTATACCAATATTTATAGATAGTTGTGTGATTGGCATGAAGGAATATGGTAATAATCCTAATAGGTTAGTAGAGGCAATAAATAGAATTACATGAAATTGCTGAAATGTTCTATTTATGCCAAACTTAGAAATACAGTCCAAAAAACTCTCTGCTATTTCCAATTCTATACATTATGGATTTGTTTTATATGGATCTTTCTCTTTCTGTGTGAATGTCACTATGATCCTAGATTCCTAGTGATTTTTTTTATTAGGTTCATTGAATGATTAAATACATTGGTAGCAATAAAGTAGAATATTCTACAAATTCCATACCAGGCAGGAGGGAGAGGAGGAAAAGTTTTGTCTTATAAATGAAAACTGGTCTGGAGTTACCAGTCCCCATGACATTTCTGGAATCCTTGGAATCCTCTGGAATCGAAAAGCCTTTCTGTTATTTTAAGTAAGGGTAGATAGGTATAGTTCCAAGGTAGTCCTGAAGTGCCTTTAAAGCCTCTAGTTTGGATGAAAATTAAGAATTCTGCTCTATTTAGGTCAAAGACTAGCAGGGTATAATTGCACTGAACTGAATTTCTCGAAAATATGAAAGTATCATTGATGGGAACCTGTCTTGGCAGTCTAGTTATCTTGGGGGTGGGGCAGTTAAGCAAAAATGGAATGAGAACAGCCAGAGTATAAATATTAAAAATGATAAAGGCTGCTATAAATATAGATATTAGTATTTTAATTAAAGCCATGCTGATAGATAAATCATTAGACCACACGCTTATAAGAATTCAAAACCGCCGCCCTCGCCATTACTGTCTCCTGTTTCCTGTCTCGAGTCTGCTGGCCAAGAGCGAGCTCCCTCCTAACCCAGGAGATTATAAACTCTTCCCTGCGTCAAGACGTAGGGCTCCCCACGCCCAAAAACCCGGAAACGGAAACCAGTTGGACCACGTTGGATCACGGGAAATGTAGTTTGATACATTTTCCCAAATTTCACTTTTACAAGAGACACTGTAGCTTGCAGAAAGCTGCTCTGCTTTGCTTTGATTAAGGTTTTTGATTAAGGTTTATTTTCTATGCTTTGAGGTCACACAAAATCTTGGCATGGAAATCCATTCTCACCATACATCTTAGAGACTCATCATACATATTTAGAGACAATGTGTTAGGTGTGTTTGGTTTGATGTATCTCTTGGGCCATAGTGGTGAGAAAGTACAGGCTTTTTCATGGGAGACAATTTCTCCATATTTCATTTCATCATTTTTTTATGTGTACTGTACCAAATCAGGGAGAGGTGGGGGGAAATTTGAAAACTATTCTGGCCTGTTTTTGCAGGCACCTGTGTATGAGAATCTAAGTTAGAGTTTTAAAATCTTTAACATTAACTCACTATTTGCTGGTTTGTTGTGAAGTGACTTCTAGGGGAATTTCTGTGTTATTGCATGTATAGGTGGGAATTTCCTAGGAGTTATAGGGGGCCTGTGGGGGGTTCTAGTAATGGCCTATGATGTTCCTCTATATGTTCTTGGGGCTAAATAGAGATACTGATTACAATAATTCCAATAAAGGGGAATGTTAGTGAGAAAAGAGTCACATAAGGGAAACTGAGTGGAATAACCATCCTTCTATCACCTTCTGTGGCCGGGTCCAAAACTTATGTGGGCTGTGCCAAAAGTCAGGAGCTTTGATTGCTTCCCACATATCATTAGACCTAATTTTGTTAATGCAGAGAAGAAAGACTTGTAAGCTCTGGACAAGTTGAAAGGAGGGTGCCATTCCTGTTTTATTGAAGGAGAAATTGACTTCAACTATAATGTGAATCTGGGGATATTTAAGGGGCTTAATGGTAATGGTCACTAGCTGGGTGAAATCTGTCATGTTAAAACTTATGCTCTTCACCTTGCAATTAGCAAAAAGTAATGGAGAAAAGGGAGATGAAAATTTTAAAGTGATATTCCCATCATTTGTACCTTCTAGAAGTAATATAATGCCACTGTATTGCAGCATTGTGGGAATTCATGGGTCTGGAGTACTTTGATGAATGTGATGATAAACCCAACAGCCAGGAGGCCACATGATCCTGGCATCTCATAAGCTGTATCCTTTTTGACTGTGAGTATTAAAAGTGGCATTATTCATCACCCTAGCATTGTCAAAATGGTGTAGTTCTTGGACAGAAAAGGAAAGAGGTAGCAGTGTTGTAAAAAAAAAAAAAAAAAGCATCTGTCTAATCTGCAATAAAAACCAATGAGGCATTTGACTCCAAGCCAATGACCATTTTATTAAAGGGGCCTGGCCCCCTTTAATGAATGGGACCTTATATCTTTCTTATGATCTAAGTTGACCTCTTTCTTACCAGAACAAGTTTTATATCCAGACAGTTAGATGGTGCCCCACAAAATATAACATTTCATTGGAGATTCCATAGTCACAGTGGTCCCAAGGCAACAGGTGGGCAGATATCCCCCCAAGCTCTAGCAAGGAGCAAAAGTTAGGCAATCATTGAGCAGGCAGAATCCCTCCCAAGGTTGGACAATCAAGAGAAATGACAAAGGGTGAAGGGATTCCTAAGATAACTTGAAGACTTTTCATGAATGGTCTCAAGAGAGGCAAAATAATGGCCATATCTACTGACAGGATGAGCAGGATGATAACCTATTGCTGACAAAAGGATCATAAGATGGGCAATGGGATGCTTATCTCCCCAAGACCAGTGAGGGGAAAATGTCAGAGAGAAGAGGTCCAGAGTTTTGATTGATCTCCTTCCTCATGTTGGCATTTGCTCATCAGGTCACATGGATGGAGATCCCCTAGCTAGAACATTTTTGTGGTTAAGCATGTATACTCATGACTCTTAGTATATGATCTGAAACCAGCTCTTTATACCCCAGAAAGTCTGATATAAGAAAGAATCCCTTTAATCTGATGTGAGTATAATATGAATCATTATCTAAATGGTCAAACTTGATTGAATAATATTAATATGGGTAGATTGAATGATTACTTAAATAATTACATTAAACTGAGTAATGCTGATTGGAAATAAAAGTAGGAATAAATCATAAACTATGGAGAGATCATGGATACACATAGCAATCAATAAATCAATGACTTCACAGCAGTATTATAGTTGGCATTAGACAAAGGCAGGAGAATTTGCTAAAGATCAAGACAGAAAAGAAATAGCATGAAGGAGAGTACTTTCCTACTTTCTGTCTCTGTCCCTGTGGGAATGGTAGAAGCAATAGAATTTGTAAGAGTTAGAGGCACAGTGCCTCTCTCAGGAAAATGTTGAGCTGGAACCAAAACTATGTCACCAGAGAATGCCTCTTCAGTAATGGTTAATGTCGGCGTATCACAGAAGATTTTGAAGTTCTAGCTTTTCTAGATTGACTGCAACCCCTGTCTGAAGGATCACTGCTACATAAGGGGGAAGGGTGTTGAAATTCATAATCAGTGGGTGGCTCTGTAGGATCCCCTTCACAACGTAAGCTTCCTACCTTTGGGTCTATTTCACAGTTAATGTTTCTTCCTCCCCTTCGATCTTTGCTAAAATGATCATTTAAAGTAGGTACTTTGATCTTCCATCTATTCAACAGTCCTCCAAAGGCAAAAGGTAGTATAGTTAAGATAATCAGAAAGTAGCAGCCAGGGAGCTTAGCAGATATCATAATGGGCAAGAAGAAAACCAGTATTGCTACTGGTAGAGTGTACAACCACCACCTCACTATGTTAACTAATTTCTCAGAGTTAAAAAGCTATGTCCTCTCACCTTCCAAATTGTTTGGGCTAGAAAGGACAATGGGGAATATCAGAATCAAGAAAGCAAGGCAAGAAAGGGTCAGTTGTGGGTCTGGTTCTGTTCTGGCAATTCCACTTATAATGAGTCCAAAAATTATGAAGCCAAAAATAAATGGCAAGGAAAAAAGGAACCAGTCACCCTGAACTTTCTGACCCTTTATGCTTTTGGAGGTGTTTACTCTAGTGTGGAGGGATGTTTGGGATAGAACAACACTAAGCAGCATAGGACTATCATACCATGTTAGGGGTATGGGGAAGTTTCATGTATGAATAATATATTCAAGAGTTCTTTTCTCCAATTTTGATTGCAGTTAGTATCAGGAGTACGTGAAAAGGGCTTTTTCAAGCAGATTCAATTCCACCAAATTGCTGGAAGTTCTTGATATAGACTTTATTCCCAGGGTAGAAATTGTGCAGCAAAAAGGCCCAAAGTCTGTGCTGTTGCTCCTGTCTTGTGAAGTTCTTTCAGTCTATTTCGCAGTTTCCATATGTAAGAGGCGACATGTGTCTCCTCTCAGCAAAGATGTCTATACTGGGTTAAAAGTTTTGCCTTAAGAGGAAGGTAACCAAAAAGTATTTCACAAGGAGATATATGTAATTCCCACCTTGATCTGCTCTGCAGATGGGACAAAGCAAGGGGACAAACATCAGTCCATTTTAGGTGAATCTTGGAGTATAACTTGCCTATTAGAATCTTAAGCTTCTTATTCATGCACTTGAACTAACCTGAGCTTTAAGGACAATAAGGGTATGAAACTTAGGCATAACTACTACAGTGGAGAAGAACTGGGAAAGTGCAAGGTCAATAAAGTGTGGGTCCTGGTGTGAATCAATGTGAGCTGGTAAAGCCTGGTATAAATGGTTGGATTGTTAGAATTCCAATATGGGTCTTAAAAGGACCAATTAGGAAGATTTTCTGGATCAGCTAGGGATGCTCTTGCTGGAAACCTATTGGCTGATTCTATAACAGCTATTTTTTTTGCCCTAAGAAAGTCTTTCATATACCTCCAGGTAGGATTATATCCTTTGAAAATGGCCTATAACTGAGTGAGAATGGCTTTAGGATCCTCATCCAATTTGGGGACTGTCCTTTTCTAGGTAGAAAGGCTGAAAGGATGGTGATTTCTAATAGGAATCAGGGCTCCACTCAATAGGTCTTGAACTAGTCTCTTGAATATTGAACATGCTTGTAGGTGGATCTCTCTAAGATTCATAAGAGATTTTCCTGCATTATGGAGCTTCTTCTAAGGCAAGGGTAGAGAAATGGGCAGAGAGAGGGAGCACTATCCATTGGAGAGGACCTCCCAACAAAGCCAATAGTTTATTTGGTAAGAGCTATGAGAATTATCTATAACCATCCTTAGTTTTCTTAATAGACAATAAATAAAAGTGCCTAATTAGGGCCAAAACAATTCATCAGCAAAATTAGAATTTCTAAGCCAAGTTTAACATAACTTAATGGTACATTCCTTCACCATGCCTTGCTTAACAGGGAGTTTTCCTATGTACCAAGATTTCAGGATTTTTTTCAAGGGATTACCAGCAAAAATGCTATTAGTATGTCCCATGATTTACTTCCCTTTAAACAAGGCTTACCTTCCAAAAATTAGAGCTATCTGTGTACCACAAAAATTTTCCTATTTACTGCCAATTAAGAGACATGAACTGATCTGAATACCCTTTAAACAGTCTTAAATCAAACCTAGAAGTATTTTGCGAAGTTTCTTATCTAGATACTTCAGAGACTTCTCTACTTGTAAAAGAAATTATTCTGTCTGTAAGACAAAACCCTTTGTTTTCAGAGGAAAACAAAGGGTTTTGTGGAAAACAAAGGGTTTTGTCTTCTGTGGGAGAAGTTGCATTGCACATAATAAAAATTCTTCCAACTGTATAATGATTTGTTCTATCTGTTCTACCACTTGTAAATCAAAATCAGAAATAGAACAGGCTGCAAACAAGACAGACAATTAAGCACACTGAATAAATTTGACAGTGTTCCTGTAACTTGGAGGAGCTCTAAGCTCTACTTCGCTGTCAGGACACAGACACCCAAATGTGGAAATGAAATTTAAAACATAACATCAAAAAACCCCAACTCTCTAAAGAGTTTTTAGAAGCCAATATCTTACCTGCTTCTACACATTATATTTTCACCTTTAAAAGGGCTTTCCATACCCATAGGAGAAATTATTTATCCTGTATTTGCTGCATGGGCACTGATATTGTGCTTTCTATACAGATAAAGACTAGTTGTAACAGAATACCCTACATCCAGAAGAGATTCTTGGATCCGATATAGGTCTACACTATAGCGTTTAGATTCTCCCATTCAAAGAGTCACATGCCAAACTTATTTCTTGAGATGTCTCAAAAACAATCAGTTTACTATATCCAACACACACTACATATTCTCAAGGGGAAAAGCACTTAATAAAGTCTTCCTCCCCACTTTCACTTGAGAAGTAGAAGCTAAGTCCCTGCTAGTTGGGGAAGTTACTAGTATTTTACCTCTCTAGACTCTTTGCTAGTTGCTACAGAGAGAATAAAACAACTGAAAGGTCTTTAGAGCTCCCTTACTTTCAAAGCACCTCCTAAAAAGAATTCCCAATCAAAATAGATAGAGGGACAAAAAGAATTCCCTGGTCAAAGCAAATAAAGGGATAAACATTTCCCCATCAAGATAGAAGAAGGGGTTCCTCTATATTTCCCCAATCAAACTAGATAAAGGGATACTCCTACTGCTTACCTGGGTGTAGAGAAAATCTGATTGGATTCGAGAAGGAATCTAAACTCCAAAGGTGGTTCCTCAAAGGGAAACCCTCAGTAAAATCAACTGTTGTGAACTCTAGGAAAATCTTCCAAAATAGTTGTCCTCAAAATCAGAGAGATCTGGCAGTCACCAAATTTTGTAATTTAAACCTGCAAACAAGAGAAATTAAGGCAATGAGCTCTGAGGAAAACTTGCCCTATCAGTTTACACAGAAACAAATACATCTTTCTTATCTACCAAGTTTAATAAAGAATGACTATATTTATTTTTTAAAAGAATCAAAGTATATATGTATGAAATTAAAGAATGTGATTAAACATAAATGATTAATCAATAATTAAATATTTCACATTATATAATCATCTCACAATTCACAGTTATTGATGAATAATTTCTCAGATGTAACTTTCAAACCCTATCGTCATGTGTATGTAACCTGAATCCCATTGATATGAGACTCTCCCCTTACTGATGGAGTCAGTACCCTGAATCTGTATGGAGCAAAGTTGCTGGAGGGCAGGATAAGAAAGGGAAGGGCTAGTTTCTTCCACTCTCATGTCAAGTGTTTTTTCTTCTGGTTTTTCAGGTTCCTCTATCTTTTGTATTTCTTCAAACTTGAAGAAGCTTCAAGCTCTTTTTGAGTTTATTTGGGCTCTTTAGTCTCTGGATTTTGGCCACTTCCTGCTTTGAACTTCAAGAGAGAAGATGGGCAATGCCAGTCCTACTTCAGGTTGCTGAAGGGAAAATAAGATTCTGGGGAAAAGCTGACATGAAGGGAGCTGGTAATTTCCATCATGTCCCTACCCCCCTTACTTTTCGAGACTTCAGAGAATTTACCCTTAGGTGAGTTGTAGGATTTTCTCTCTTAGGTGAGCTGACTTACCTCACTCCCAATAAGGGAGCTCCTTCACTGGGATATATCCATAGTAGAACTAATATTTGGTGAAAAATGGGGTCAAGCCTTGGATATAAGGCTTATTCTCTTTTTCCCCTAACTAATGAATAGCAATCAGAAATTTAGCTTGAACCTGAAAAATCGCATCCCTTTGACTAATAATATTTATGGGAGCAGTGATATGTATCCCCTCTCTCTAAGGAGAGCAGAGTAGCCAAGCTTCTGGCCCCCACCTCCTGCTTCTATCTATTGCAACTGGAATTTAAAAAAAACTTTTACCTTCTGTATCTCAACTCTAAGAAAAATGGCAAGAGCTAGGTAAATGGAGTTAAGTGACTTGCCCAGTGTCATACAACTAGGAAGTGTCTGAGGTCATATTTGAATCCAAGTCCTCCCAACTCCAGGCCAGGGGATCTATCCACTGGGCTACCTAGTTTCCCCTGCATTTGGAATTTAACAAAAGGGTCTCCAAGCAAGATAACATTTATTGGTAGGGGCATGCTACCTGTCAATAAATGGGTCAGTGGCTCGGCTCCATTTATGCCAAAGACATCAAGCAAGAGGACAGTTCTGCTTTTATAGGTTTTAGAGAGTACAGAACAAAGAATGACATCACGGAATTGAGAACAAAATGATTGGTTATGAAGCTGAGGTGCAAAGTGCAACATGATTGGTTGGACATATGAGTGAGAAAACCCCTATCCCCTTATGTTAAGGATCATTTTTTAATGTTAGCAATCATTTTTTAGTTAATCATAATTGTGATCTTAAGATAATGTAATTAATGATATCAATAACTGATAATATTAATAGGTTTGTGATTATTTCAGTCTAAGAATTAAGGTTTTAAAGTAAGTAAATAACTGCTTTTAGCATAGACCTTCTATGGGTCTGCCCCACCCTTCAAAGTTGCTCATTTATGGTCTCAAATTTGTGATCCACTATACATCACCATGCCTGACCCCGAGTTCAGAACCAGGCACTGCCTAACACCACCTCCACTACCTATCACCACCCCTTCTTATCTTATGCATCATCACCCCGGAAATATCCTCTCCCCCCATATCTGTTAAGTGACTCTTAAGTCCCGATCAAATGATTTCTTTTACCAATAAGGAGGGTTTCCTAGTCGACTTAGCCAATGAACATTGCTTGTGGGTGCCTCTATTCTTAGAGGGTTATGACTATTTTCTTGTACTATTTTTGTATTGGTATAAAAATTTATTTAATTCTTTGGGGATAAAAAAAGGTCCTCTCACTATGGTCGGGGGCTTCTGGTCTATAGTGGGAATCCAGCTTTATTGATTGGCCCTTTTTCAATAAAACCTAACTTTCTTAGAGCCTGGAGATTTATGACTCAGTTTATCTAAATTGCATAACTGTGTTTAGAAAAATTACACAACAGAAGTTTGAGAACAGGGTTAGCAACATCCCCACTCCACTGTCTCCAGATGCACACCTTCTCTCTTGAGACCAATAAGTGCTCGTTTGAGTCCAGGCTTGAGAAAATGGCCCAGAGTTTTGGAAAGCAAAGCAGACATCCTTGAAAGGCAGCTTGGTGGTGAAACAACTCTCTTGTTTGCTCGCCCATTCCTCAAGGTTAGCAAAATTCCTTGAGGCAAGAAGAGTTGGATTTTTAAACTCAACCTATTACAAATCAGCTGAACTTTGAACTAAACTCAGAGACAAAGAATCATGCCTTAACTTAGGCAGTCAGAGGACAAAATCAATGAATTATAAATTGGATCAATAATAAAATTATACAGGATAAATCTTAATCTCTCAACGGGAAAATGAAATCTTTCTTGGAGAAGACTGGAGGGAGATGCAGATAAAGATGTCTTTTCTGTCCCCCTTCAAGTGACACATAGCAACACCCCTATGCTACAGGTAAATGAGCTGATGGACTACAATATCCTATTTAATTCAATTTTTTCTCCACAGAAAACAGGTTCTCCCAGTACATTTATCTGAAAGCAAATGTTCTCTCTGGTCCTCAGGCATTTTAACCTGAGGGTTTGTGATAAGCTTATTTTTTCTCAGTGTTATTTATATAAATGTCCTTTTTCTGCCTCTTGCAGCAAACAAAATTCTACCTAAGAAAGAAGTAATATCTAATACTTGTATGTGCCATTTTGCTGATATTACAGGGACTGGGCCATTCTCTATTTCCTGTTCTGTACCAAGCCACTGTGGTTTGTGGCCTGAGTTGGATGAAGGAGAGTATGCCTCTTGTGAGAGGGGACTCCCTTTTCTCACATTCATTAGCTCATTTAAAAACTACTAGCCTAACATACAGAGAATAATGATGACCAGGGTAATAGCTCCCAAGTCTAAGGGTTTCCTCAAAGAAGGGAGCAGGAAAAGAGGTACCCAATACAAAATATGAACCAAGTATGAGTCAGTAGAATATTCTTATATAAAAAGAAATACTAAACATGGAAGAATCATAGTGTATGTCAACAGAAGTAATAGGATTCAGTAAGAACTCATAATTAAGTTACAGTTAGATAGGATAACATTTACTAGTATACTTTGTAGAAAGGCTAAATAGTCATTTTACTTTCCCTTCTTCTTTCTGGTTGCTAACCTCTCCAAATGTCTACAATCAGGGTGTGCAAGTAGACAACTATACATATAATGATGAGGAAGAGGTGAGGTGAGCAGCTGACACTTGAACCTCATTCTTATATGAACAGGTCAAAAGAAGGAAAAATACACACACACACACACAGAGCCACACACACCCCAACACATACTTAGGTACAAAAAATGTTTTGTTCAATAGGGAAACAGAAAGAAAAATGGAGAAAACAGAATTAGAGAGAGGGTTCATTAAGGGAGATATGAGTACATTAAGTGAGAAATGGGTTTTAAGCAAAACAAACTCTTAACTATGTACAAAAATATTTATAGCTCTTTTTTAAAGGTATCAGAGAATGAGAAGCTGAGGGGGTTCTTATCAATTGAGGAATAGCTGAACAAGTTATGGTATGTAAATGTGATAGACCACTGTACTGTAAGAAAGTTTGAAGGGGAAAGTTTTAGAGAAACCTGGGAAGACTTATATGAAGTGAAACAGAATGAAAGTAACAGAACCATAAGAACAATTTATACAATAATAATATTGTAAAGACAAATAACTTTGGAAAAATTAGGAACTCTAATAATGTAATGACTAACCACAATTCCAGAGGACTAATGATGAAACTTGTTCTTTGCTGCATTATAAGGAGATAAAAGACTTAATATGCAGAATGAAGACTTTTTTTTTGGACATTATCAATGCAGAAATTTACTCTGGTTGACTATGCATGCTTCTAACAGGGGTTTTGTTTTTCTTTTGTTCTCCTTGAGTGGGCAAGAGAAAAAAGGTGGATGTTTTAAAACTGAAAAATATATATCTACACATAAGTATGCATTATGTACATATGTAATATGTATATATTTACATACTCACACATACCCACCACAGAAATTTAACAGAATAGTAACAAAACTTCTCTTTTTGTGTGACCCATTCTTTATTTTTTTCTTCTGGGTATTTAAAAAATCTTTTATTGGGACTTTCCTTTCTCTCTTATGTCCAAAAACTCTTACTCCACATGCCTGAATAGAAACTTTCCCTTTTGTAATTTAGCTTCCAATTAAGCATAGGATGTTTTGTGTGCTGGTAAATTTTTGAAAGTGACTCCTAATTACTAGGCAGAAGGATGAATATAATGCTACTTGACTGTATAATAGATACATTTATTTGGTCTCAGAATTTCTATGGAAAGAGATCCATGGGCAGAGAGGGCACTCTAGGAAGGATAAAAAGAAAAACTCAGAAATAGCAGGCATTCATGGGAATCTGGACCCTTTGTGTCGTTAGATGTTCTTACAACAAGAATAGACCTCTTCTGGGAAACAATGTCCTCTCTATTCTACCATCAACTGATTCTTATTTGCTGTCCTCAAATATAGAACTCATTTACTCTTGCAAAGAGGTGGGCCAGATCATAGCTATCCATGCTGTCCACAAGCTAAGTATATACATTTAGACAACCTATGTGGACATACATACCTTAAACTGATAACAAATCTGCACAGTAAAACAAAACAAATAAAAACACCTGCCATGTCTCAGAGTGTAGTTATGTACATATAGTTGTGGTGAGATGGGATGATGAGCATGAGTTCTTTAACCATTTCTATTTGTCTCCCATTTCACCTAATTCATTGCCCAGATGGTTTTCCTGGTGCACTGAGAGCCAGCCCAAGAGATGGGAAATACTGGGCTCAAATTTGGCCTCAGACACTTCCTAGCTATGTGATCTTGGGCAAGACACTTAACTCCTAATGTCTAGCCCTTATCACTCTTCTACCATGTTTCTAGGAGAGGGTTTTATTTCTCAAATAAATAATAAAGAGCTTTGAACTTAAAGGAAACAGGAATAAGTACAGTACTCTTTCTGGAACTTAGTAGTTTTGTGAACATATTTTGTGAGCAATTTAATTTGTCTGTGCCTCATTTTACCCATCTGTGGAACAGGGATAATACTTGTATACCTACTTCGCTAAGTGGTTATAAAGAATGTGATCTGTAAGATAATGTGATATGTGACTGTGAATTACAGTATTTTTTTCACATTTCAATTTTACCTATCACAGTTTCAATATATGGTAGGTTAGTATAAGAAATTAAATGGGAATTTTGAGTTCTGCAGAAGCTAGAAATGGCACAGAAAAAGTTTAGAAACTCTGAAATGCATAAGATATATGTATAGTATTATATAATATTAATATATTGACCAAATACTTAACCCCATTTTTATAGTATAAGGTAGTATAAACACCCAGAAAAGAAAAAGAAACAAATTGAGATTTCTCTGGTATGAAAAGAGGACCCAAAATTTTTACTCAGATTTTCCAAATCTTAGGACCACCACAAACCCCTGTGGAAGGGATACCTGTATTATCTTTTGGCAGAATGGCATAACTTTCTGTCTATTTACCTATACAACCTCCTTTCAGTTCTGTAAAGACCCCATGAAACTGTTGTAACACATTGCTACCAGATACCATTGCCTTAGTTCTCACCAAGGTCAACTAGAATTCCTGAAATACATGAACCAAGAGTTTAAAATATATATATATGTGTGTGTGTGCGTGCGTGTGTGTGTGTGTGTGTGTGTGTGTGTGTGTGTGTGTGTGTGTTTGAAATGAGAGCTGTAGAGGAAGAAATTAGAAAAGAAATGAAAGTTCTGGCAGAAAGATATAGAGAAATATGAAATGGAATTATCCTCCTTTGTTTATTTTAACTTAATCAATCAAGAACTTGGAGTGCCCTTCCTTTCACATTTAGTTAACCTTTTACTAGAAAAGGAAGTTCACACCCTCAAAAGACTGAAGTGGATCCCACAAGTACTATCCCCCCAGGGCAGTGCCAGGCAAATTAAGAAACTATGATTGGTTCCTCAAATGTGATAAACCAGCCCACAGTGAGAGGAAGTAGAAACCAGAGAGACAGATGTGGGAAAAGAGCCTATAAAAGGTGAGACCAAAGAGCTGAGTATTCATTTGACATTGGATTCATTCCAGGTGGGAGACTTCTGCATTAGAGGGATTCTGCTGTGTGGGTGTCTCTGCCTTGGATTTCATTCTGCCTTGGACTTCTGCATTGAAGGGACTCTATTGCGTTGGTGTCTCTGTATTGAATTTCATTCTGTGTGGGAATTGATTCTGCATTGGATTTTGCAGTGGTGGCTCTTGTTGAAGAGACTACCATGACTCCTAGTTGGAGAATGGGACCTGAGCAAGCCTTTGTTGGAGTTGAGCTGGATTTCTTCAGATAGGCAATTATAGGGTATTTAGTTGGGCAATATTTTCTACCTCCTTCCTACATTTCCCCCTTTTCTATGTCTACTTTGCTGTAATAAAAGCTACTAAAGCTACTACTAACGGCCTCATGACTTAAGAGTTAATTTTTATAAACGGTAATAGCTTTTTATAACTCTTAATTTGACCAAAATCAATTTTAACTCATAGGAAGAATGAACAAATTTTAGTTTGAAATTATGCCCTCAAAGATATTAAGTGTGCCAGTAATACTGATACTAGATCTATATTACGAAAAGAATAAGGAAAGAGGAATAGGTGCCAAATTCAAATAGAAATAGGAGCCATTTAACCACACATAAGGATCTCTGCAGGTCTCATATTAGACCTAGAAAACCATATGTTTATATATTTATTTTTTAGAAAAAATTTATCAATATATTAAAACCAAAGAGGAGTTATATTTCAAGTTAGCTTAGACTGCACTTAGGAGTGCTATGGAATACTACTACTAGGTTTATACCCCAAAGAGATTTTAAAAAATGTTTGTACATGGGGGCAGCTGGGTAGCTCAGTGGATTGAGAGCCGGGCCTAGAGATGGGAGGTCCTAGGTTCAAATCCGGCCTCAGACACTTCCCAGCTGTGTGACCCTGGGCAAGTCACTTGACCCCCACTTACCCTTACCACTCTTCCACCTATGAGTCAATGCACAGAAGTTAAGGGTTTAAAAAAAATGTTTGTACAAAAATATTTAAAGCCACTCTCTTTGTGGTGGCAAAAAATTGGAAAATGAGGAGTTGTCCCTTGATTGGGAAATGGCTGAACAAATTGTGGCATATGATGGTGATGGAATACTAATTGTGCTATAAGGAATGATGAACTGTTTGATCTCTATAAAAACTGGGAAGACCTTCATCAACTGATGCAAAGTGAAATAAGCAGAACCAGGAGAATATTGTACACTGTAACTGAAACATTATGGGATGATCAAATGTAATAGACTTTTCTACTAATATTAATTCAACGATCCAGGATAATCCCAAGGGATTTATAAGAAAGAATGTATCCACTTCAAGAGAAAGAACTGTGGGAGTAGAAATGCAAAAGAAAAACATATGATTTATCTCTTGTCTATGTGGGTATAGGATCTGGAGTTTTGGTTTTAAAAGATTATTACAAAAGTGAATAATGTGGAAATAGTACATGTATAACACAGTAGAGTTGCTTGTTAGCTCTGGGAGGAGAGAAGGAAGAAGAGAGGGAGAGAACATGAAGCATGGAATCATGGAAAAATACTTAAAAATAAGTAAATAATTTTTTTTAAAAAAGGAGTTCTATGGATCACTTGCAACCCATGGGCTGGTCACACGTTTGATATCTCTGTGTTAAAAGATAAAAGAGTCTTACAACCAAGAATAACTTTCCCAGAAAAATGTCTTCCTAATTCCAGATTCAGTACTCTATCTACTATGCCACTAATTGCCTAAGTAAGTTAGAAGCAATTTGGAATCGTGCCCCAAAAGTTACTAAACTATTAACAAACAGGTTTTTTTTTCCTTTTACCTAAAGATACCACTATTAGGTCTCTATTCCAAAGAGATCAAAGAAAGAGGAAAAAGAGTCAAATATACAAAATATTTATAGCAGCTCTTTTGTAGTTGCAAGGAACTGGAAACTAAGTGGGGCATTCATTAGTTAGGGGAATGTCTAAACAAATTGTAATATACAGATGTGAATACTACTGTGTTATATGAAAATTTTAAGGGAGTAGTTTTAGAGAAATCTGGAAATACATGTATGAACTGATATAAAGGGAAGTGAGCAGAATCACTTTATACAATAACAATTATAAAGAAAAACAACTTTGGGCTTCTTCAGGGGTGAAGCCAAGACTGCACAAAAACTCACCTAATCTCTACCTAATTACCTCCCATTAAACTATGACATATTGTTTCAAAGTGAATTCTGGAGCAGCATAACTCACAAAAAGACAGGGTGAAATATTTTTTCAACTCAAAACAACTTAGAAGGCTGGCATGAAAGATCTAGTGCACTGGGGTAGAAGTGGAATGTAAAGCAGGAAGCCAAGGCAAATCCCATCTTGGCAAAAATAGCCTTGGGGGCAGCTAAATCAGCAGCAAAGGCTCCTGGAGCTCTAAACCAGATATGGTAAGGAGGAGTCAGACAACTGCTCAGAAGGAGATTACAGAGGTCCTTTGCTGACTCTGGATTCAAGACTCTTGTCACATAGCCCATACATAGATCCAGGTTGCAATCCTGGGTCATAATCTCAGGATGAGGAGGAGCACAAGCATACACCAGCACTTGAGTCCACAGGGGAGCAGGGGACCCTAATCACAGTACAAAGGCAGAAAAGAATGCCTATGGTTATTCATAAACAGGAGAGGGAGAGAGGAAGGAAGAGAACTCAACTCAAAATTCTTTTTAAAATGTTGGATACTACTTTACATGTAATTGGGGACAAAGATAAAACAAAATTTAAGAAAAACAACTTTGAAAGAAACAACTAAGAAAAAAAACTTTGCATAAGTCTACAATTAATTTAGTGATCAATCACGATTCCAGAGAACTCAAGATGAAATATGTTATCTGCCTCCTAAAAGAGAGATGATAGATTTAGTGTGTAGCTTGACACACATTTTTTGGACTCGTTTCATGTGAAAATCTGTTTTGCTTTATTGTGTATATTAGTTACAAGCTGTTTTTCCTCTTGGTGTGGGTGAGGAAGTGTTTAGGGACAAGGAAAAGAGATGTATGCTGATTTTCTTAAGCACAATTAAATTTTTTAAAACTAGATGTCTGACTCTTACTCATACAGAGAAGTCCCACTATAGATGAAGGCCATCTGATTCCATCAGTGAGCAGCAAAACAGATGGTTAGTAATTATTTATTAAGAACTGCGTAAAGGACTAGGAATTTTTTAAACAGGCAAAAACACAATTTTTGTTTTCAAGGAGCTCACATTCTGATTTGAGAGACAACATGTAGGCAACTATATGCATAGAAAATATATGCAGAATAGATGGAAGCTAATCTTAGATGGAAAGCCCTAGCATTGAAATGGACCAGAAAAGGCCTCCTGCTTAAGTTTGGCCTTGAGCTAAGTGTTGAAGGAAGCCAGTAATCAGAAGAGAAGAGAAGAAAAGAGAAGAGAAGACTGTTCAAGGCCTCGAGTATAGTCATTGAAAAGGCAGGCCTAGAGACAGGAAGTCTGGGTTCAAATCTGGCCTCAGATATTTCCTAACTATTTGACACTGGGCAAGTAATTTAACCCCAATTGCCTAGTCCTCATCACTCTTCCACAGTTGGTTGTGTTGATTCTAAGATGGAGAGTAAAGGTTTAAAAAGAAAAAGAAAAGGCATAGAACAAAATAAAATATCTGGAGGTTTAATTGTTGAATCAAACCCAGGAATTACAGCAATATAATTATAAAATACTTTTTACACAAATAAAATCATATTTAAATAATTGGAGTAATATTACTTGCTCATGGATGATCAGAGACAATTAATTAAAATGACAGTCCTACCTAAACTGAACTACTTATTCAATATCACCCCAATTAAATTACCAAAAGTAATTTTATTGGGCTAGAAAAAAAGTAACAAAATTCATTTGGAAGAACAAAAGGTCAAGAATATCAAATGAATTAATACTTTCAAAACTGTAAAAGAAGGAGGTCTACAGTACCAGATTTTAAACTGTATTATAAAGCAGCAGTTATCAAAACTATTTGATACTAGCTAAGAAATAGAAGTAAATCAGTGGAACAAAAGAGACATATAACAAACTAGTAAAAGATTATAGTAACCTTGTATTTATCAAAGTATAGATCTGGGTTTTGGAGATAAGAACATACCATTTGACAAAAATTTCTGGGACAACTAGAAAATAGTTTGGCAGAAATTAGGTATAGACCAATATCTTATACCATTCATTAAGATTAAAATGGACACATGAAATAGGCATAAAAGGAGTTATATTAAGCAGATTAGAAAAAGAGTGAACATATTGCCCATCAGATTTGTGAATAGGAGAGGAATTTATGACTAAGCAAGAGATGAAGAGCATTGTGAGTTATAAAATAGATAATTTTGAATATATTTGTACAAATAAAATAGTGTAGCCAAGTTTAGAAGGAGAGCAAAAAACTGGGAAATAATTTTTATAGACAATTTCTTGAATTGAGGTCTCATATTTAAAATATATACAGAACTTCCATTTGATAATTAGTCAAAAGATATGAACAGACAATTTTTGGATAAACAAATCAAAGCCATATAGTGGCATATGGGAAACTCCTCTAAATCACTACTGATTAGAGAAATGCAAATCAAAACAATTTTAAAATATCATCTCACATATCTCAGACTGGCTAAAATGACATTAGGGTAAAATGACAAATGTTGGAGAGGATATGGGAAAATGAGGATAGTAATATACTGTTTGGGGAATTGTGAACTGATCCAACCATTTTAGAGAACAATTTGGAATTTATGCCCAGAGGATTATAAAACTGTGTCTATCCTTAGACCCAGTAATACCAATACTGGATCTCTTCCCCAAGGAGATCAGGGGAAAAGGAAAAAGAATCTATATGTTCTAAAATATTCATAGCAGTTCTCTTTGTGGTTACAAAGAATTGGAAATTGAAGAGAAAGCCATCATTTGGGAAATGGCTGGACAAATTGTGGTATATGACTGTGAGGGAATACTACTGCACAGTAAAAAATTATATGCAGGATAATTTTTTTAAAACTTGTCGAGACCTACATAAAATAATGAAGAGTGAAATGAGTAAAGCCAAGAGAACATCATATACCACTATAGAATTAAAATCTGAAGAATAACTTGTGGATGTCTACTTTGAGAGAATGAACTGATAAGTAGAAACATGAAAGACATAATTTATATATACATATATTTTTGGCAAACCTTCTATGGGTTAGAGAGAGGAAGAAGCTGAGAAATGTGGAATAAATTCTATTAAATTTTTTTTAAAGGCATGGAGTCAAAAGACATAATGTCATGTTCAAGAAATGTAAAACCAGTGTAACTGGTTCATAGAGGACATGAAGGGGAATAAAAAGCAAGAAGTGTAGAATAATTGCATTCAGGAAAGATGGTGGAATAGTTCAGAAGATCAACACTTTCCAAATTTCTTACAGATGTTTAAAAATACTGCCTCTGAGTAAACTTTGAAGTGGCCAAAGTGGTTCAGAGTCAGGGAGAAATAATTGTCCAACATGAGACAATCTGAAAAGAAGCTGGGAGAGCTCTAGATGGCTGTCCAATGACTGAATAAAGAGATAGCAGGGTCTCAAGGCAGCTGTGTCAATTGACTGTGTAGGCAGCTGACTGAGAGAAGACACTGGCTGGATACTGTGTCTCACTGTGGCTACAGAAGAGGAAGAGCAAATACACACAAGTGAGTGAAACCTGGAAGAACAGAGTTCCTAATTGCTGCTTCAGGGCAGAGGGGTGAGATGCTCACGACCTCTGTAAAAACTAAAGGGGGAAAAAGAGTTGAAAGTGATAGTGTACCTGGAATATAGAAATGAAAAGAACCAAGAGATCAAAGGCCCCCAGAGAGCTCGGAAAAGAGCAACAACAAACTAAACACCGAGTCATTATCACACACACACACACACACACACACACACACACACACACACACACACACACGGAAAAGAACCTACTATCTCCATAGTATTTAAATTGTTTTTTTATAGTTGCTTATATTATTTTTTCCTTAACCTAGGAGATATAAAATTAAGCTATAATTGGGGCAGTTAGTTAAGTGTCTCTGAGGATGGAAAATCAGGCTTCATTGCCCAGTCCTTACCTCTCTTCTTCCTTAGAACCAAAACACAGTATTCTCAGTAAGTTTTTTTCAAGGATTAAAGTCTTTTTAATATCCAAATATGTCCGTGCATAGTGCAGATTCTCCTATATATTTAATAATACTAAGTAACAAAAATTTATATTCATAAGAATCACACTGAAGCATAGAAAATACTGAATTATTGAATTACAATTATAATACATTTCATAGCATTTTTGAAACTCCCTTATATATTTTCATTTAATCTTCATAATGCTCCTATGAGATAAGCAAAGCAAATTATTATTATTATGCCATCTTCCAGTTGAAATTTCATTAAGTGACTTCCTTGAGTTCCTATAATTAGATGGTGGCAACAAGACTAAAATCATGATCCTCTAATTCTGGGACCAATTTTCTTCCTGTTTCCTGGCTGATACTGTCCCCTAAAGAAAGATACTATCTTCTATTTGTTCAAGAAAAAGATCAAAATGTTGGGACAAGTTTATTAAAAAAAAAATTTTTAATAGCCTATGTTCATAGGAATTCTGCTTTTAGAAGGGTAGTTATGAAGCAAAAGAATAGAATCAGTCACAAGAGTTTGTGAGAAATAATATTAAATCCATCAAATATACCCTTTAATAGAATTTTTAAAAAATACAATTAAACAAAGGTAGGGAGGGGTAGGGTAGGAAACTAGCAATTCCTGCTGTGTGGTTTTCTCTAGCTAATGGAGCTAGCATCCTTTACTAAAAATATAAAAAAAAAGAAGGAATCATAGCCTTACATATCTCTGCTTATCCATTTAGAAATCATCCCTAATGGTCTTAAAGAAGGAAACTACAAATGTAGAATGCATACACTACTTGGATGAGAGTTCATTTTTTGACAAAAATGCAAGGAAAACTAAAAAACAGTATGGCAGCAATTAGGCTTAAACCAAGATCCTAAAATAGGATCAGGGAAGAATATGTTTTATGTATTTATAGATAGAGGAATTCCCATGGCCAAAAGAACATAGAAAGATAGTAAGTAAAAGAGAAAATGGACAGTTCTGATCACTTAAAATTGAAATGTTTTGTTAGTAAGTTTTTAAAAAGTCTTTTTAAAAAGTTGGGGGAAATTATAAAAATAAAAATAATGCAAGAAAATATAGAAAATTATGAAATAAAGATCAAGCAAGTGGAAAAAGAAATCTAAAATTAATTTGAAGAAAGTAATTCACTAAAAATTAAAATTGGGCAAGAGGAAGCTGATAATTTCTTAAGACAAGAAGATATAACAAAAACTAAATCAATAAAATGGAAGAAGATAGGAAGCATATTATTACAAAAGCAATTAACCTGGAAAACATTGAAAAGACAATATTAGGATTCTTGGACTTTTATTATGATTAAAATTATGATTTTTAAAATTATAATTATTTTAAAAGAGTTTAAACACTATCCTTCAAGAAATTATTAAAGAAAATTGCTCTGAAATATTGGAACCTGAAGATAAAGCAGATCTTGAAAGAATTCATCAATTAGCACCGTAGAGCTACCAACAAGGAAACTCACGAAAACATTATAGCTAAGTTTTTTAAAAAACTTTACCTTTCATCTTAAAATCAATACTTTGTATTGGTTCCAAGGCAGAAGAGTGGTAAGGGCTGGACAATAAGGGTTAACTTCTTTGTCCTGGATTGCACAGCTAGGAAATATCTGAAGTTGGCTTCAAAAACAGGACCTCCTAGCTCTCTGCTTGGCTCTCTATCCACTGGGCCACTTAACTGCCCCAATTATAGCTAAGTCTTATCACTCTGGGTTAAGAAAAAAACTACAAGCAACTAAAAAGAAATAATTTAAATACTATGGAGATACAATAAAGATAAGATTCAGCAGCTTCTCCTTTAAAACAATGAAGGGCATGCAATACAACATTTTGAAGAGCAAAGGAGCTGAGTTTACAACCAAAAATAACTTATCCAGAAAAGTTGAGCATTATCTTATAAGAAAAGAAATAGCTATTTAAAGAAATAAAAGACTTTCAAATATTCTTGAGTAAAATACCAGAACTGAATGGAAAATTTGATATATAAGAATGAAAAGAAACATAAGATAACATGAAAGACTAATTGTAAACAATTTAATAAGGTCAAAATGTTTACTTCTCCCATGGGAAAATGGTATGTTTAAATCTTAAGAATGATATTATTTGGGTGCTTTGAAGGAGTTTATAGATTGAAACTTTGAGGTTGAATTGAATATAATAGAATGAGTTAAAAAATAAAATAGAATTGGATGGGGAGAGATAAATTGGAATGATCCCCTCATATAAAAGGGGCATGAATGAAAGAAATATTACAATAAAATGAATGAGGGGATAGAAGGATAGTAATGCTAGTACTTATTCTCATCAGATCTGAATAAAAGAGGGAATAATATATACAAAAAGAAGGGTAATTTTTTTTTCTGAACTCACAAGGAGATAAGAGGGAAAGGGATAAAGATTAAAAGAAGGAATCTTAGAAGAGTACACACATATTAAGAAAAAAAGAAGGCTAGTGGGAAATACAGCTAATAAGTATAACTTTGAGTGTGAATGGGATGAAGTCAACTATAAAATAGAAAAGAATAGCAAAATGGATTAAAAACCAAAACACAATATGTTGTTTACAAGAAACATATTTAGAAATGAGAAACACACAGAATAAAAATAGAGGATGGTGTAGAATATATTATGCTTCAGTTGACCAAAAAAAAACAGGGGTAGTAATAATGATTTCAGACAATGTAAAAGCTGCAATAGATCTAATTAAAAGAGATAAACAGGGACACTACATTATATTAAAAGATTTCATAGATAATGAATCATTATCAGTGCTCTTATGGGGAAAACCAGGGGAGTTAACTTAAATATTATATGTGGGTTCAGAAGGGTGNATATATATATATATATATATATTAAGAAAAAAAGAAGGCTAGTGGGAAATACAGCTAATAAGTATAACTTTGAGTGTGAATGGGATGAAGTCAACTATAAAATAGAAAAGAATAGCAAAATGGATTAAAAACCAAAACACAATATGTTGTTTACAAGAAACATATTTAGAAATGAGAAACACACAGAATAAAAATAGAGGATGGTGTAGAATATATTATGCTTCAGTTGACCAAAAAAAATAGGGGTAGTAATAATGATTTCAGACAATGTAAAATCTGCAATAGATCTAATTAAAAGAGATAAACAGGGACACTACATTATATTAAAAGATTTCATAGATAATGAATCATTATCAGTGCTCTTATGGGGAAAACCAGGGGAGTTAACTTAAATATTATATGTGGGTTCAGAAGGGTGAGTAAGAAAGAGGAATGGACAATAGGTGGGGACTTAACAAGTTAGAGAAACTGAGTTTAGCTGTTAAGGGAAAGGACTGTTGAGAGAAGTGACAGTTAGGCCCCAACTGTCACTCTGCTTCTCCTAGACAAGGGATAAACTCAGAGTATAATAAATACACACTATGGGAACTTCAAGGTACGAAGAAAACACACAGGGAAACAGTTTAATTGTTTGTTTGTTTGTTTTTGAGAGGAAAGGAGAGGGGGTGAGGTGAAACTATGTGTAACTGTCCAGGACTGGAGTCAAAAGGGTAAGTTCCTTAACCAACCTACCTTCTGCCAGGTTTGACAGCTTGACTAAGGAACTGAGGAAGAGGGCTTGGATTTGGGTTCTCACAACTGATCCAGAGATGTCTTCAGGATACCAGGAACCAACTCCTCCACAGCCAATGATCCAAAAGTAACCAGGTAGGGAGAGATGTCTGCAAACTGTCCACCAGAACGCAGGCCTCTTCCCTACTCAGCGTTGACTTGCAGGATGATGTCTTCAGCCTTTACAACCTTCACCACTCTCCAATATCCCAGGTCAAATAAGGACTGCTGAATGCACTTCTGCTCCAAACCCTTCTCAAAACAGCAATGTCTGTTGCTTAGCTCTCTCCTCCCTACCCCCTGCATTCTATTCAGAATGTCCATGACTTCCAGCCAAGGCTTTCCCTAATATACTTGCAAAAATCTGCCTTTATACTTTTAAAGCCTATACCTATTACAATGCTAAAGATATATGTACCAAATTTTATAGCATTCATATTTTTAAAGGAAAAGCCAAAGGAGTTAGCAGTGGAAATAGATAACAAAACTATAATAGTGGGAGATTTACACCTTCCCTTCTCAATACTGGATAAATCTAACCAAAAAATAATTAAGAAAGAAGTAAAGAAGTTAAATAACATCTTAGATAAGCTACAGATGATAGCTATCTGGAGAGAACTTTATAAGGACAGAAAAAAATAAAATTTTTTCTCAGTGGCACATGATACTTTTACAAAAGTGACCATATATTAAGATACAAAAATTGTATGATTGAATGCCAAAAAGAGAAATAGTAAATGAATTCTTTTTAGATCATAATGCAATAAAATTTATGTAATAAGGGATCATGAAATCACAGGATAAAAATTAATTGGAGACTAAATAACTTAAGAAATGAGTCAACTAAAGAACCAGTCATAGAATGAATAAATAATTTTATTAAAAATGAGAATAATAAGACAAATACCAAAACTTATGAGATATAGCAAAATTGGTAATTAAAAGAAAATTTATATCTATAAATGCCTATGTAAATAAAATAGGAAAGAACACATCAATAAATTAGTAATTCAATTTAAAAATTAAGAAAAGAACAAATTTTAAATTACCAACTAAATATCCTATTAGAAATTCTAAAAATTAAAGATGAAATTAACAAAATTGAATGTAAGAAAACTATTAGTTAACATGATTTTTAAAAAAGAAGACAACCGAGGAGTTCCGGTTAAGATGGTGGCAGTGTAAGGAGCAGCTGCTCGATCTCTCCTGACCGAAGCATACAGGACTCCTCAAGGGGAAATAAAAACAAGTCCAGAGGAACAAAGGAACCCCACAACAGGGCGCAGCATTGAAGGTACGCAGAATCGGGGCATTTCCACGCTATAAAGGGGTGAAACAGCTCTCACTAAAACGTGAGAGGAAGAAGCCCCTCCCCCACCCCCCACACCGCACACCTCGCACAACGCCAACACACAAGTGTGAAAACAGGACTGGGGCAACCAGATAATCCCTGGCAGCCCCGGGGCTTGTACCTGTGTGCAGCTAGAGGAGGGACCCCAAGTGGCTGGGGGCGTGCACGGACTTCCCCCCCACCCAGGCAGGGACAAAGGCCCCTAAAACAAGGCCTCTCCCAAGTGCTGAAGGCATCGCCTCAGGTGCAAATAAAGATCTCCAGCCCACAGACTTTCACTACCTTCTGCAGGGGGTGAAGGCAGGGCCCTAAGAGCATCTGGGCAGGCAAAGGTAGTGCCCTAGGCTTGAATAACAATCTCCAGCCCAGGCTTGGACCTCCAGTGAGGACCCAGTGCAGACCCAGCGCAGCAGTGAAAGCAGCCCCAAAGACTGCTGAAGGAACCTCGGGCAGAGGGGCAGACCGGGAACTACCAGGAGGCCTGACCCCGAGGACAAGGAGACCGGAGCCCCCCGGAGCTTGCAAGGCCCAGGCAGACCCTGAGTGCAAAGACAAAGCTGAAAAGGGGTGGTGCTAACAATGGCCAACAATAAGGAAGTCCAGAAGAAAAAGACTATCAAGAGAAACTCTGGAACACTCCACAACTTCTACACAGACAAAATCCAGACAACAGAGGAGGGAAAACAAAAATCCAAATGTCCCCAAAAAATTGAAAGCTGGTCACAAGCTATGGAAGAGTTTAAAAATGAAATGCTGAGGAAGATGGAAGAAATCTGGCAAGAAAATAACAGTTTAAAAGGCAGAATTTCGCATTTGGAAAGTGAGACAAGTCAACTGAAGACCAAAAATGACCAGATTGAAAAGGAAAACCAAAAAATTATAGCTGAAAACCAAAACATTAAAGCCGAAAACCAGTCCTTAAAGGCTAGAATCGAACATTTAGAAACCAATGATATCTCAAGACAACAAGAACAAATAAAACAAAGTCAAAAGACTGATAAAATAGAAGGAAACATGAAATATCTCAATGACAAAGTGACAGACCAAGAAAACCGGTCTAGAAGAAATAACTTGAGAATCATTGGTATTCCAGAAAAGGCAGAAATTAATAAAAACATGGACTCCATACTCAAAGAAATTATTCAGCAAAATTGCCCTGAAGTTCTACAACAAGAGGGCAATATAGACATTGAAAGGATCCATAGAACACCCTCTACACGGGACCCAGAAAAGTCAACACCCAGAAATATAATAGCGAAATTGAAAAGCTTTCAAGTTAAAGAAAAAAATCTTACAAGAAGCCAGAAAGAGACAATTCAAATATCAAGGAGCACCAATAAGGATCACACAGGATCTGGCAGCCTCAATGCTAAAAGACTGCAAGGCTTGGAATACAATATTCAGAAAGGCAAGAGAGCTGGGCCTTCAGCCACGAATCAACTACCCAGCAAAACTAAACATATACTTTCAGGGGAAAGGATGGGCATTCAACAAAATTGAAGAATTCCAAGTTTTTGCACAAAAGAGACCAGGACTAGATGGAAAGTTTGACACTCAACCACAAATATCAAGAGAAAGATGAAAAGGTAAATAAGAAACAGAGGGAAAAGAAAGAAAACTCATAGTCTTTTAAGCTTGACTCTTTAAGGGCATAAATAAGATCTAATTATCTGTATTACTAGGTGGAGAAATGCTATGTATAATTCTCTGTAGTGAACTCTATACACTATTATAATATTCACTATTATAGCAACCAGAAGAATAATTCATAGGGAGAGGACAGGATACTAAATGGTCTAAGAAGACATGGGGGGTGGGAAAGAAAGGGGGAATAGTAGGGGACACCAAGAAAAATCCGAGTAAATAAGAAAAATAAGATATTCTATTACACACAAAGAGGGCATGGGAAGGGGAGGGGATGAATAATATCATAAGAAGGAGAGGAAGAGAGCATAATCAAACCTTACTCTCAGTGTAATCAACCCGGAGAAGGAAGAGTAGCTTTATTATCCATCCGGATAAAAAACTCTATCTAACCCTACTGTGAAAGTCAGAAGGGATAAACCAAAGGGAGCAGGGGAGTGGGGAGGCCAAAAAAGGGAAGGGAGAAGAAGGGGGAGGGAATTCATTTGGTCTTTAAAAAAAACAAAAATAGGGAAACAACAAGGGAGGGGGCAGAAAGGGAAGTCAATCAAGGGAGGGGATAAGGGATACCAGCTCAAAGCAAACCACTGGCGTAAAAGAAAATAGTGTAATAAGAAGGAGTGGGTCTAGGGGAGGATACAAAAATGTCAGTGACTACACAACTAACAATTGTAACTCTGAATGTGAATGGGATGAACTCGCTCATAAAACGGAAGCAAATAGCAGAGTGGATCAGAAACCAAAATCCTACCATAGGTTGTCTACAAGAAACACATATGAGGTGGGTAGACACACACAAGTTCAAGGTTAAGGGTATGAGCAAAATCTTTTGGGCATCAAATGAGAAAAAGAAGGCAGGAGTGGCTATCATGATCTCTGACAAAGCCAAAGTAAAAATAGATATGATTAAAAAAGACAGGGAAGGTCATTACATCCTGATTAAAGGCAGTATAAACAATGAGGAAATAACACTGCTCAATATGTATGCACCAAGTGGCATAGCACCCAAATTCATAAAGGAGAAACTGGCAGAGCTCAAGAAGGAAATAGATAGTAAAACCATACTAGTGGGAGATCTAAATATTCCTCTTTCAGATCTAGATAAATCAAACCAAAAAATAAATAAGAAAGAGGTAAGAGAGATGAATGAAGTCCTAGAAAAATTAGATTTAATTGATATGTGGAGAAAAATAAATAGGGACAAAAAGGAATACACCTTCTTTTCAGCTGCACATGGTACATTTACAAAGATTGACCATGTAATAGGGCATAGAATCATGGCAAACAAATGCAAAAGAGCAGATATAATAAATGTAACCTTCTCAGATCATAATGCGATAAAAATAATAATCAGTAAGGGCACCTGGACAGGCAAATCAAAAACCAATTGGAAATTAAACAATATGATTCTCCAAAACCAATTTGTCAAAGAAGAAATCATAGAAACAATCAAAAATTTCATTGAAGAGAATGACAATGATGAGACATCCTACCAAACTCTGTGGGATGCAGCCAAGGCAGTACTCAGGGGGAAATTTATATCCCTGAGTGCATATATTAACAAATTAAGGAGGGCAGAGATTAATGAATTGGGTATGCAACTCAAAAAATTAGAAAGCGAGCAAATAAAAAACCCCCAGATGAAAACTAAATTAGAAATACTAGGGCAGCTGGGTAGCTCAGTGGAGTGAGAGTCAGGCCTAGAGACGGGAGGTCCTAGGTTCAAACCCGGCCTCAGCCACTTCCCAGCTGTGTGAACCTGGGCAAGTCACTTGACCCCCATTGCCCACCCTTACCAATCTTCCACCTATGAGACAATACACCAAAGTACAAGGGTAAAAAAAAAAAAAAGAAATACTAAAAATTAAGGGAGAAATTAATAAAATCGAAAGTAAAAGAACTATTGAATTAATAAATAAGACTAGAAGCTGGTATTTTGAAAAAACAGATAAAATAGACAAAGTACTAGTCAATCTAATAAGAAAAAGGAAAGAAGAAAACCAAATTGACAGTTTTAGAGATGAAAAGGGAGACCTCACCTATAATGAAGGGGAAATTAAGGCAATCATTAAGAACTATTTCGCCCAATTATATGGCAACAAATATAACAATTTAGGAGATATGGATGAATATTTACAAAAATATAAATTGCCTAGATTAACAGCAGAAGAAATAGAATACCTAAATAATCCCATATCAGAAATAGAAATTGAACAAGCCATTAAAGAACTCCCTAAGAAAAAATCACCAGGACCTGATGGATTCACAAGTGAATTCTATCAGACATTCAAAGAGCAACTAATCCCAATACTATACAAATTATTTGATATGATAAGCAAAGAAGGAGTCCTACCAAATTCCTTTTATGACACAAATATGGTACTGATCCCAAAGCCAGGTAGACCAAAAACAGAGAAAGAAAACTATAGACCAATCACCCTAATAAACATAGATGCAAAAATCTTAAATAGAATATTAGCAAAGAGACTCCAGCAAGTAATTAAGAAGATCATCCACCATGATCAGGTGGGATTTATACCAGGAATGCAAGGATGGTTCAACATTTGGAAAACCATCCACATAATTGACCATATCAACAGTCTAACAAACAAAAATCACATGATTATCTCAATAGATGCTGAAAAAGCCTTTGACAAAATACAGCATCCATTCCTATTGAAAACATTGAAAAGTATAGGAATAGAAGGACCCTTTCTAAAAATAATAAACAATATATACCTAAAACCATCAACAAGCATTATATGCAATGGGGATAAATTAGAAGCCTTCCCAATAAGATCAGGAGTGAAACAGGGATGCCCATTATCACCTCTATTGTTCAACATAGTACTAGAAACACTAGCAATAGCAATTAGAGAAGAAAAAGAAATTGAAGGTATCAAAATAGGCAATGAGGAGACTAAGCTATCACTCTTTGCAGATGATATGATGGTATACTTAAAAAATCCTAGAGAATCAACTAAGAGGCTGGTAGAATAATCAACAACTTTAGCAAAGTGGCAGGATACAAAATAAATGCACATAAATCATCAGCATTTCTATACATTTCCAACACATTAGTACAGCAAGAGGAAGAAAGAGAAACACCATTTAAAATCACCCTAGACAATATAAAATACTTAGGAATCTATCTACCAAAACAAACACGGCAATTATATGAAAACAACTACAAAACACTTTCCAAACAAATAAAACTGGACCTCAACAATTGGAAAGCCATTAACTGTTCATGGGTAGGACGAGCTAACATAATAAAAATGAACATCCTACCCAAATTAATTTACCTATTTAGCGCCATACCTATCAAATTACCAAAAAACTTCTTTACTGAATTAGGAAAAACTATAACAAATTTCATTTGGAATAACAAAAGATCAAGAATATCAAAGGAAATAATGAAAAAAAATGTGAAGGAAGGGGGCCTAGCAGTACCAGATATCAAACTATACTATAAAGCAGCAGTCATTAAATCAATATGGTACTGGCTAAGAGATAGAAGGGAGGATCAGTGGAATAGACTTGGGGTTAATGATGTCAGCAAGACAGTGTATGATAAACCCAAAGAGCCCAACTTTTGGGACATGAATCCACTATTTGACAAAAACTGCTGGGAAATTTGGAAAACAATATGGGAGAGATTAGGTTTAGATCAACATCTCACACCCTACACCAAGATAAATTCTGAATGGGTGAATGACTTGAATATAAAGTGGGAAACTATAAACAAGTTAAGTGAACACAGAATAGTATACTTGTCAGATCTCTGGGAAAGGAAAGAATTTAAAACCAAGCAAGAGTTAGAGAAAATTACAAAATGTA
>NC_058130.1:94342103-94513009 GCF_016433145.1 Gracilinanus agilis
CAGGGGTCTAATCACTCAAATATACAAGGAGTTAAAGCAATTGTATAAAAAATCAAGCCATTCCCCAATTGATAAATGGGCAAGAGACATGAATAGGCAATTTTCAGGTAAAGAAATCAAAAGTATCAATAAGCACATGAGAAAGTGTTCTAAATCTCTAATAATTAGAGAAATGCAAATCAAAACAACTCTGAGGTATCACCTCACACCTAGCAGATTGGCTAAAATGAAAGAAGGAGAGAGTAATGAATGCTGGAGGGGATGTGGCAAAATCGGGACTTTGATGCATTGCTGGTGGAGTTGTGAAATGATCCAGCCATTCTGGCTGGCAATTTGGAACTATGCTCAAAGGGCTATAAAAGACTGCCTGCCCTTTGATCCAGCCATACCATTGCTGGGTTTGTACCCCAAACAGATCATAGATAAACAGACTTGTACGAAAATATTTATAGCTGTGCTTTTTGTAGTGGCAAAAAACTGGAAAATGAGGGTATGTCCTTCAATTGGGGAATGGCTGAACAAATTGTGGTATATGCAGGTGATGGAATACTATTGTGCTAAAAGGAATAATAAACTGGAGGAATTCCATGCAAATTGGAGAGACCTCCAGGAAGTGATGCAGAGTGAAAGGAGCAGAGCCAGAAGAACACTGTACACAGAGACTGATATACTATGGTAAAATCAAATGTAATGGGCTCCTGTACCAGCAGCACTGCAATGACACAAGACAGTTCTGAGGGATTTATGGTAAAGATGCTACCCACATTCAGAGGAAGGACTGCAGGAGAGGAAACATATAAGATAAACAATTGCTTGAATGCATGGACTGAGGCGGACATGAATGGGAAATAGACCCTGAACAAGGACGCTTGTTACAACCAGTGGAAATGTGTGTTGGCCATGGGTGGGGGGAGAGCGGGGGGTGAAGGGGAAAGTAGGGGCATAAAGTATGTAAACAGATTAAAAACGAATATTAATAAATGTCTAAAAAAAAAAAAGAAGACAACCGAATCACAGGCATCAAAAATTAAAAAAGAAAAATTACTAGTAATGAAAATGAAATCAAAACAATTATGAGGAGCTATTTTGCCCAATTATTTGCCAACAAATTTGATAATTTAAGTGAAATGGATGTAACTTACAAAAACATAAATTGCCTAGACTAATAGAGGAGGAAATAGAATATTTAAGTAAACCTATTTTAGAAAAGGAAATTGAATAGACTATAAAATAATTTCCTAAGAAAAAAAGCATGAGAAGCAAATAGATTTACAAGTGAATTTTATGAAGCATTTTTGGAGGTGTTCTAGCAAAGGACTTTTACAGGTTTTCAATGGTGTTTTTATGTAACTCCCACTAGGTGTCCCTATGCAGTGCAAGATGGGCTATTTGATTTCCCAACCAGGAAAGTGGTGAGAAGAAAGACTGAATCTTTCTCTCTCCTCCTAGGAGCTTTGCTTTGGGCCAGTTTCTTCTCCCAACTAGCTCCTCTCATCTCTTTTTTTCATGCTAGAAGAAATGGAAACCTTTCATGTCAGGGGCCTGCTAGCTCTCAGAAAACAACTAGAATAGAAACCAATAGAAATGATAGGTTTCTTCTGTCTTTTAAAAAGAAGTCCGAGCTTCCATTTCAGTTCTGCTCTTGAAAGTTTATAATGCTATTTGAATAAAAAACATAAACAGTTTGTAAAATAAATAGTATCCTTGACTACTGGGCCAGAATATAGGATCTTAGCCTATGTATATATGTATGTCTGTATGCAAGTATATCACTTCAGAGCTTACGCATTCTGCACAACTACACAACAATGGAAAGAAACTCTTATCTAAAGGAATCAGACACACCAGATATTATTTGAAACATTGAGGAAGTATCTTACCAGGAAAATAGGATACTTTGGATTTAAGACCTTTCCTTTCAGACTGAACAAGAGAGCAGGGAGATAGGAGAAACAGCCTCAAGCCACTGACAAAAAATTTTAAAGTTTGCAAAGTACTTTACTTACATAGCCTGTTTAAACCTTACAACAACCTCATGATTGGGCGGCTATTATCAGGGTGCAAGCTCTAAAAAGAATGAAGGTGGGGCCAGGTGGGAGGGTTGACACAGCTCCATTTATTAAGCCTTAGAGTTCGATTTTTATAGAGAATTTTCTGCTAAATCATTATGTTATTACATCACCTCAGAAAGCGTTTCTGTCTATCAGATTACCCAAAGAATCCTATTTATGAAGAGGTGGTACTAGAAAACCAAACATTTCAAGGGGCCAACCAGTTCATCCAGATAACCACCTCTTTCTCACCTAAACAGGCCCAGTTTTGACAGAGCACAGAAGTATCTTCTTTGAGATTTACTCATGGCTCCTTCCCTACTAGGTCAGACTGACCCTAACATGTTATAGAGAGGGAAACTAAGGCTGAAATGAACTGTTAATGATTACTCATTTAAGTATCAGAAATACAATTTGATTTGGGCTCCCTGATTTTATTTTATTTTTTCTTTATTTTATTCCAGTGAAAATTTTACACATAAGTTTTCCAAGGTTACATGATTCAAGTTGTCCCCCTCCTCTCTTTTCTCCCTCTTCCTGGAGTTGATAAGCAATTCCACTCAAAAGCTGTTTCCATATTATTCATTTTTGTAAGAGAGTAATCTTATAAGATCAAAACCCCAAATCATATACCCAAATAAAAAAGTGATAGCTCATATGTTTTCTTTTGCATTTCTACTCCAACAGTTCTTTCTCTAGATGTGGATAGCATTCCTTTTCATAAGTTCCTCAGAATTTTCTTGGATCATTGTATAGCTGTTAATAGCAGTCTATTACATTTGATCATTCCACAATGTTTCAGTTATTGTGTATAATGTTCTCCAGGTTCTGTTCATTTCACTCCACATCAGTTCATGAAGGTCTTTCCAGTTTTTATAGAAATTTATCGATTCATCATTCCTTATAGCACAATAGTATTCCATCACCATCATATACCACAATTTATACAGCCATTCCCCAATCGAAAGACATCCCCTCAGTTTCCAATTATTTGCCACCACAAAAAGCACAGTTATAAATATTTTTGTACAAACAGGTCCTTTCCCATTTTTTAAAAACCCTTTGGGATATAGATCTAGTAGTGGTATTGCTGGATCAAAAGGAATGCATTCTTTTAAAGCCCTTTGGGCATAGTTCCAAATTGCCTTTCAGAATGGTTGGATCAATTCACAACTCCACCAGCAATACATTAGGGTACCAATGTTGTCACATCCCCTCCAACATTTATTATTTTTCTTTGCTGTCATATTGGCCAATCTATTAGGTATAAGGTGGTACCTCAGAGTTATTTTGATTTGCATTTCTCTAATCAGGAGGGATTTAGGACATTTTTTTCATATGATTATTAATATCTTTGATCTCTTCCTCTGAAAACTGCCTATTCATGTCCCTTGCCCATTTGTCAATTGGGGAATGGCTTGGTTTCATATAAATTTAACTTAGTTCTTTATAGATTTGAGAAATTAGACCTTTATCAGAGAAGTTTGTTACAAAATTTTTTTCCCAGTTTGTTGCTTCCCTTCTAATCTTGGTTGCATTGGTTTTGTTGTAAAAAATGAAAATGTCCTTTGGTGGAGCAATAGGAGGTATTGGTGAACCCTCCTATATGGATGGTAAAGTGAGTTTACTTAGAATCTGCTTTGGTGACTCTGCAGCTGAATGTGGTTTATGATGAATCAGTTGATTTGACTCTCCCTATTATGACTGACTAATAAGGGAGTGACTGGTTTCCCTCAATTAGTAATTAGATTATAAAATGAACTCGAGTAACAAACTCTGATATTCTGAACTCTATTTCTGAGTGTGATTGTTAAATTTAAACCTGGGAAGATCAGTAAGCTTAAAGCTGTCTTCAGTAATGAGCAGGAGAAGTGGTAACTGACAGACTTCCCCTTAGAATATTGAGAATAAACCAGGCCAGAATCAGTTTCTTTTATATTAACTAGTTTAATGATGATAAATAAGGTAAATGAAAGGTTGCGGTGAATAGTGAGCAACAAGGGATTAAGGATGAATCCTAAACCTCATCTATATAATGAATTTATGCTAAATCTTCAGTAGATTCCTAAAGAAGCTGATATCCTGAAGCCTGCCTGGCAGATTGCCTGGCCAGGTCAAAGGCCTGACTCTGATTGTTTGATGGTATATCTCAGTTTAGGATGATTTTGATTTTATAGTTGATCTTCTTGTTGATATTTAGTAGATTATATATGGATGTTAAATGATGAATAAAGCTGGATGCTGAAAGCACTGTTACACAGAATAACCAATGAGCAGTCTGGGTACCTAATCCTACCAGATATCAGTAGCCTAGTTAAGAGACAATCCTGAGGTGATCCTGCCCTCCCACCAGTATCTCAAAATTGAGGCCCTCATGTTCTAAGTTTTCCTCCTTTTATAGGCACATCTCAGCTGACTTTTTGTCTCATGCCAGCTCAATGCCATCTCTGCATTCTGTGTTCTAAGTTAGTAACTGGCAATCATGATGGCTTCTTACAAAAGTATTTACAGGGAGCAGTTAGGTAGCTCAGTGGATCAGCTCAGAGCCAGACTTAGAGACGGGAGGTCCTAGATTCAAATGTAGTCTCAGACACTTCCCAGCTGTGTGACCCTGGGCAAGTCACTTGACCCCCATTGCCCACCCTTACCACTCTTCTGTCTTGGAAGGGTTTAAAAAAAAAAAAAAAAAAAAGGACATTTCAGGGGGCCGCATCTGGCCCTTGGGCTGTAGTTTGCCCATCACTGATCAAGAGTGATTTTAAATAGTTTCTCTTTCTAACTCTTGCTGCTGAGGTTTTTTGGAAATATATAGAAATGCTGATGATTTATATGGGTTTATTTTGTATCCTACAACTTTGCTAACTAAGGTTATTATTTCCACTAGCTTTTAAGTTGATTTTTCCGATTCTCTAAGTATACTATCATATCCCCTGCAAAGAGTGATAGTTTAATTTTCTCATTGCCTACTTTAATCCCTTCAGTTTCTTTTTCTTCTCTAATTGGTACCACTAGCATTTCTAGTACAATATCAAATAATAGTGGTATTAATGGGCATCCTTGCTTCACTCCAGATCTTACTGGAAAGGCTTCTAATTGATCCCCATTGTAGATGATACTTGCTGATGGTTTTAAATACTGCTTATTAATTTGAGAAAAGGCCATTCTGTTCCTATACTTTCTAATGTTTTCAATAAGAATGAGTGTTGTATTTTGTCAAAGGCCTTTTCTGCATCTGTTGAGATAATCAATTATTTCTGTTTGTTGGTTGATATGGTTAATTATGCAGATGGTTTTCCTAATATTAAGCCAGCCTTGCATTCTTGGTATAAATCCCACCTGGTCATAGTAAATAATCCTTGTGATAACTTGCTGTAGTCCCTTTGCTAGTATTTTATTTTAGATTTTTATATCTATGCTCATTAAGGAGATTGGTCTATAGTTTTCTTGGTCCTTCTGGCTTAGGAATCAGTACCATATTTGGTCATAAAAAGAATTTGGTAAGACACCTTTGCTTATTTTGTCAAATAGTTTATATAGTATTGGGATTCATTGTTCTTTAAATATTTGATACAAATCACTTGTTAATCCATCTGGTCCTGGGGAGTTCATTGGTGACTTGTTCAATTTCTTTTTCCGAGATGGGATTATTTAAGTATTCTCTTTCCTCTTTTGTTAACGTAGGCAATTATATTTTTGTAAATATTCATCCATTTCACCTAGATTGTCAGATTTATTGTCATATAATTGGGCAAAATAGCTCCTAATAATTGCCTTAATTTCCTCTTCATTAGAAGTGAAATCACCCTTTTCATTTTTGATACCAGCGATTTCTCTTCTTTTTTAATCAGATTAACCAAAACTTAATTATTTTTTAAAAACCCTTACTTTCCGTCTTAGAATCAATACTGTGTATTGGTTCTAAAGCAGAAGAGTGGTAAAGGCTAGGCAATGGGAGTCAAGTGAATCATCTCTAGATAGTACAAATTATAATAACTATATGTCTAAAAGAGAATGGACATACTATAAGCTCCAAAGTGGTATACAAAGAAAGATATAAAGGAAGAGATATAAAGGAATATCTAATATCCATAATATTGGAAATAGCACTATACAAAGAATTCAAAAAGAATGATAGAATTGACAAAGAATATAGAAAATCTTAATGAAATAATCAACTCTGAAAGACAGAATGACTTATCCAAAACAAAAAAGGGTTCTGAGCCAGAAGAATAGAACAAAATTTTAAAAGTGACAATACTGAGAAAGGACTTTAAATCTCTACATACAAAAGTGACATAATTGGAGGACAGCTCAGGAAAAAAATGTGAAAATCATCTCTCATAATATTGTAAAGAAACATCTAATATTCATTTTATATTCCTATAAATAAAATAAAATTGCCATAAGTATTGAAAACAGAGGGTAGAATCCAATTGGTAAGATCCATAGGACTTTTGCAGAGAGAAACCATATATTTGACCACCAAAGAAGTATTTTCCAAATTCTTTAATTTTATGGTAAAACAGAATCTCTGGTTTTACTTGCCTCCATACCTATCCTAGAACTGGGTTTGTCACTTTGAAGTTTTTTTAACTTCTATTCTAGAATACATTTTCCTCATCTCAGTCATGACATTTATCTATTATTTATTGATTATTGCTGAGTAATCTCAGTATATAATTTCTTAGCTCTTACATGAGGATAGCTAAATGTCACAGGAGAAAAATAAAATTGAGCTTTCACCTACCAACAATTCATAGTTCAGTTTGATTTTCATTTTAAATTTACATATAAAAATTCACTTGATTCACCTAAACTGGTTTCTTCATTTTTTCCATACTGAATATCAAAATTGTTGCAAGGTTTCACAATTACTTTTCCAAATAGTTAAAAAGACTTTCTCTTTTATTCTTCCTCCCTTTTGCTAATTTCTCAGACAACTTGAAACTGGGCAGTATCTTAGAGGTAATATAGTTCAATCTTCTCTTATGTAGAAACTGAACATCCAGAATAGATGTTTCATATCTAGGGATGAACTTTGTCTGCCACTTACTCTCTCTTTGAGGTAGCTTCATTATATTGACTGCTTTCTGGTCATCATCCTCATCCCTTTCCCACTGAAATGTTTTATTCCACTCCTGAATCCCTGTCTCTGATAAATGAACTTTTGCTTTATCTTGCTTGGGATCAAGTCTCCACAGGACTTTCCAGCATTCTAGCCAATCCCCTTCTCCCCAACTACTCTCCACCTCTTTCCAGCATTTCTTTATATGTTATATTCCTCCATTAAAATATAATAAAGTATTAAAACATTTATTAAGAACCTTCCATGTGTCAGCACTGTGCTTTAACCTTGTTGGGGGGAGAAAAATGTTCATATCTTGGTTAAAAAAAAGTAATATAGGAGTAATAAATGCTATATATTCATCTATCTGTATGATTTTGAAGAAAATAACTCCCTCTTTTCAGCTAATTACTTGTAAGATGATTTCTTGGGGGCAATTGGGTAGCTCAGTGGATTGAGAGCCCAGCCTAGAGCCAGGAGGTCCTACATTCAAATTTGGCCTCAGACACTTCCTAGCTGTGTGACCCTGGGCAAGTCAATTAACCCCCCATTGCCTAAGTCCTTACTGCTCTTCTGCCTTAGGACCAATATACAGTATTGATTATCAAGTGGAAGGTAAAGGGTTTGAAAAAAAAAAAAGTAAGATGATTTCTTTGCACCCTCTGACACAAATGCTTGTTTGCTGTGGAAAATTAAATGAGATGCATGTCGAATGCTTTATAAACCCAAAAGCACTTTAGCAACATTAACTTTCAGCAGCTTGAGAAGAATATTAAATATGAGATCCAACCACCAGAGCTCAAATTCTTTCCTCAACAATTATTAGATGAGTAACTATTATATAGGCAAGTAGGATCAAATATCAATTCAACTGAGATATGTATTTTGTAAACCTTAAAACTCAAAGCAAAAAAAGTGGGTACTTATAGTACTTATTTTACAGGAAGGCTGTGAGGAAAACTAGGTAGAGCAGTGGATAGAATGCTAGGTCTGGAGATTCATCTTTTCTGAGTTTAAATCTGGTCTCAGACATTTACTAGTTGTGTAATCCTAGCAAGTCATTTCACCCTGTATGCCTCATTTTCCTCTTCTGTCAAATGAACTGGAGAAGGAACTTGCAAACCACAGTATCTTATCAAGAACACTCCAAATGGGGTCTGACAAAGAGTCAGACATGAGTGAACAACAAATTCTTAAAAGACCTATTAAAAATGGGAGTTCTTATTGTCATGGGCATTGTAACCCCAAAACTATATAAGTGTTTCAGGTAAACTATAAGCAGGGAAATTCCTTTGCTCCCTTTTGTCCTTGTGACTCCGAACTCAAGACATCTGATAACCCCTCTAAGACCCTGAGAGGATTATCCTCCTTGGATAGTCCTTTAGATGGGTAGAGAAATACTCCTCCTTGATATCATCAAGTTGTATCTCAGACATCCATCTGTCCTCTGAACTATGAGGGTCACCCTCTACGTCTTCAGGCAGACTTGGTCAGATGACCAAAACCCCCACTGAATGCCTGAATGTTTACCACACTAGAGTCACGGCTCCACTGTGGTAAAGAGTATAAAATCCCCAGAATCGATATCATCAGGGGGACAGCTTTTCCATTCATGCTGTCCTCCCAAGGAACAGTTCCCCATTTTGCTGTTTCATCTTGTTTGCTATCCCATCTTGCTATTCTCCTGGCCATTCTCAACATTACTTTCCAAATTAATAAATTTCTCTTTTATTTTTTAAACTAAGTTTCGGAGTTTTGCATTCTTGCAAAAGGTATCCTTCCCGAACCCCAAGGGTTCACCATTGTACCCCATAACATTATTATCCCTATTCTTATCAACCCATGGTGAGTGGTCTGATCTAATAAGAAGCTGAGAATTTGGGTAAGATGGATAAAGACATCATTGGACATTAAAATAAAAAAAGGTCCCGCCTCTTCTCGAAGATGATAGGGCATTCCTGGACACTGCCCCTTCCCTCTTTTCGCCCAGGGGAATGCCTGCCCCCTTATTCAAACATCTTTCCAATTCCCTCCCGCAGGAGGTTCTACCCACAGGAGTACGGAAGTGGATGGCCGAAAGAGAGGCCAAAAAGCTGCTTCCACCAGGTTTCTAGGGAGGATAGGATTGTAGCACACAGCAGTAAGGCGTGGCGCTGTGGTGATGCACTTCTGGTTTAGGTCGTTGTTCTCTCAAGTTGTTGGTCTCGTGGCCTGCGTAACTTCCGGAACGAATAGCTCCGAATAGCTCCGAGACCTCAACCTTTGCCCTTTCCATTGCCCGAATCCCAGTCCCCTCCACCGCCCCCCTACACCACCGTTAGCTCCTTCCTTAGACTCGAGGGAGTCCGAACCCCAGGAAGCCGAAAGATCCCGAAGCTATCACGAAACGGGTAGGAATTGGCGACCAATGGGGAGAAAGCGGCTGCCCCGAAGGCTGTCGGGATATGTGGGGGAACTGACTGATGGGAGAGACTGAGAAAGCATTCTATAGTTTGGCCTGGGTTGACTCATGTACGTGCGCATGCGCAGTCAAGGAACCAGGAACCTGGCCCAAAGATGAAAGCGCGTTTGGAGAGGGACCTAACGGTTATCGCGAGACTGCTGCCTGGGAAAGCAGTTCTGTGGGGAGGTTGTGAATAGGGAACTTTGGCGGTGTTATGGTCTAGGCACGGGCAAACCCTACGAGCCTGCATTTATTAAATAACTGCTATTGGTTTCCATTCTGGGTTCTGCCATTAACCGGCTCTGTGACCGGCCGCTTCTCTTCTTTGAGCCTCAGTTTCCCTCACTTGTCTTAGCCTCCCGTGTCTCCCCAGAAGGGTTGTTGGGTTGACGTCTACAGTATTTCAGGAACTGCCTTATAATCGTTAGGGATGGTAACTACTATGTGGTAGTTGAGCAGAGGCAGCCTCATCCTGGTCCTGGAGATGCTGGTTTAACTTAACTGGTTGGCCCTGGGGAACTATTATCTTGGACAATGCTGGAGAAACACTGACATTCTTTTTTAAAGCAACTTTGAAATAACTGGCCCTGCTACCTGCCTTCAAGAAAATAACCTATTATCTTTTTCCTTCAGTAAGGACAGCTGAAAACCAGAGGAGTTAAAGCACAAGGCCACACACCTAGTAAGTGGTAGAGGGGGTAGAACAACTAAGGCTAAGGTTTTTTGCCTCCTGGTCCATTTCTTTCCTTTACATTATTTTGATTCCATAAGAATCTCATTTTTTTGTTTTTCTGTCATTACATCACATTTTTTAAAATTCCAGTGTTTTGACAATAGGTTATACCCCCCTAAGGTTTATAAATTATCTTTCCCATATATTAAAATTCACTATTCTTTGTGATACTCAAGGAAGCAGTTGAATCTGTACCTAGGACCTATATAACCTGGACTGGCTTACTCCTAGACCTGCCAGTCTGTTGTCTACATTCTTACATTTTAGTCTTCTAATTTATTTCTATTAACATACTCTACAATCCTGTGAATCTGGCCTTTCTGTTCATCTTACATAAGTAATTTATTTGCCATATATGAATAGTAATAATCTTTTATTTCAGTAGAACTTTTTTTTTTAACCCTTACCTTCCTCTTAGAATAATACTAAGTATTGGTTGTAAGGCAGAAGAGCCATAACGGCTAGGTAATTGGGATTAAGTGACTTGCTCAGGGTCACACAGCTAGAAAGTATATGAGGTCATATTTAAACCCAGAACCTCTGGTCTTTAGACCTAGTTCTCTATCCACTGAGTCACCTAACTGTCCCAATTCTATTTTGAGATTTTTTTTTTGAAGTTGTCATATGAGGATGGCTGTATAATATTACTCCCATTACCCAAGCCCTTGAAATTTAGAGAGATTATATCATTTTCCCAAGATCATATAGCTATTATACAAAGGAATGAGTTTCAGGGCCCAGATCTCTTGACTCAAGATCCAACTTTTTTTTTTCCATTCATAAGTCTCAAAGCTTAAAACCCTACATTAGAACGGCAACATCTTTTTTATTAGAATTTAGGCTCTATATTTTTGGTCTATAAAATCCTATCCTTTGAGCATTCCAGGTTACCTTCATTTCTCCCTTGATTTCTGTGGCATCATCTTGCAACTTTTACTTGTCACTTTGAAAGAGTCATACAATTTAATTGGAAGGAATCTTAGAAGTCAGCATACCTGAAAAAGCTTCTTTACTATGACACTCTTAAGAGAAGCAATAATATACTCTTTGCTTGAATATCTCTAATATTTAAAATCCAATACCTCCTGAGGCAGCCTATTCTACTTTGAAATCCTTTTAATGGTTAGGAAGGTTTTTTTTACATCACACTTGTTTTTCACTTTGCAACTTATACTCATTATTGCTATTTCCCCTGTATGGGGCTAAATGGAATGAATTTAATAATAGCTCTTTGATAGCCATATAAATATATGAAGGTAGCCATCATATTTCCCTTGTGTTTTATCTTTTCCTGTCTATTCATCCTTTGTAAATACCCCCTATTCTTTTGATTTATCATTATACAGAATTAATTCAAGGCCATTCACCCTTCTGTTTGTTCTCTGATTCTCTCCGACTTATCAGTATTATTTCTAAATTGTAGTACTTAGAATTGAACACAGTACTCCATATGGGATCTAGCCAGGGGAGAAAACACTGGGATTCTTATGTCTTGATTTCTGGAAAATTAATTGCCTTTTGCTTAATGCAGATAGGGCTCACATTAGCATTTTTTTGGCTGGCATATCAGACTGTTGATTCATTAAGCTTGAAGTCCACTAAAACCATTGATTTATCCAAACAGTTGTGCTCTACCCATGCCCCTAGTACTTGGGAATTTGATTCCAAATGTAAGGGGGGAAAAGGAGGTTTTTGGTTGAATATATTAAAAGGTTTGGTCACCAGGGAATTGAATAATTATCAATTCCCAATTAAAGAATAACCTCAAGTCAAAATGATTTTTATGGAAATTTATTTACAAAATATAGGAGAGAGTGGAAGTAGAGAGATGAGAAGAGGGTAGAATAAGAGATTTGTATTTAAGTCTGGGCTTTACTCAGGCAGGGCTCCAGAGGCCCAGCCAGAGCCTAAAAGTCAATTAACAAGGTTTTAGCCACAAGGGCTTCTCCCAATCAAGGGAGCCTCCCAGAGGCCTAGCACCTCCTGGGAGGTTAAAGGAGTCAGCCTTCTTCACTCACCACGTGTAGTTCTAAGAGAGAGATTTAAGAGAATCTCACCAAGGTCTTAGGGTCCCAGGTCCAGAGCTCCTCCAAGTCCCCTTCACAAACCAGAAGAGACTGAATTTTATCTCTTTGTATCCCCAATGCTTAGCATAAATGCCTGGTACTTAGTAGGCACTTAATAAATGTTTGTTGACTGCCCAACTGAGCCCAGGTATGAGTCTTTACAGTTCTCGCTATTAAATTTCAGCTTAGTAGGTTTAGCTTAGTTTTCTAACCTGTCAGGACATTTTTGGATCCTGTTTATCCATTGTGTTGAACTATCCCTTTTAGCTTTGTGATATCTGCAGATTTGATAAGGGAACAGTGATGCCTTTATCAAAGTTATTGACAAGAATGTTAAAAAGTATTGGGCCAAACACAGATCCTTGGGATTGGTTCTGGAGGCTTTCTTCTAAATTGATATGCAGTGGTGTCTATCAGGCAATGCTGAGCTTTCTTGTCCTCTGTCACAAACTCTGGAAAGACTGAGTGGCCAATTTTTTCACAATGTTCCAGTCATTTCTGCACTAGCAATTAGTTCCTCCATATTGGTGAGAATCAAATCCAGAATGTTTAAGATGGTCTAAAAGCTTGTATAAGGCCAGGTTATAAAGAACTTTCTTTGAGGAAATAGGAAGACACTGGAGTTTGTTGAATGAGGGGAGATGGTTGATGTGATCAGACCTTTACTTTAGGAAAATATTTTTGGCAATTTGTAGGCATTGGATTAGAGTTGGAAAGCCTAAACAAGGACACCAGAAAGGAGATTATTGCCGTAATCAACATGAGGCCCTGAAAAAGGATGGGAATTGTTGGGAATGGAAATGAGGGGGCATTTGAGATTGTAAGAGGAGGGGTGATGATGTTATTTAGGGTGAGCTCTGTTCACCTCACCTAACAGGAATACATGGGTCAAAGCTGCTTACTTCCCCCACCTTACTGGGAAGACTTTAGAGGGTGCAGTTTGCAAGGAGACTCCCCAAAATGGAAGGGTTGTTGTAGAGATGGTAAGAGAAGGTGTTAGGAATAGTTTGAGACCTAAATGGACGTTGTCCAGTGTTCAGAGCCACCAATGTCCAGTCAAACCTCCCCCTTCCCTGCCTCAAAATAGTATTTCCCTCTAGATGGAATAGAGTGTTCTGGTCCTCCCTTCAGCCATCTGACAACACCTCTCCTTCAAGATCGCTATTCCAAAATTCTATTCAATATAATTAACATTATTGAACAGGGATTTATTTAAAGATAAATAATTCAGGGTTCAAGGAAAGGGTAAGGGAATTTAGGATGGGGGTAAAGGTTTGGCTTCTCTATCAAAATGAGCTGTTTTCTGGGGTGAGCAGTACTGGATCTCTTCTGAAGCTTTTATCTCAGTAGCTGTCCCAAAATCCCAATAACTCCTATCCATTAATCTAAATAAATATGGAGAATAACAGGGTAAAAGGATCAAGCTGGTTAAAAAAAAAAGTTCCAAGAGCCTGCCTCCCCCAAAGTCCAGGTTCTTTGGCCCAAATTAGAGCACTGCTATATCAAATCTTTTCTTAGTTGATGAATGAAGTTGGCAGTTGATTCTCCAGAAAATCTCTAATATTTAGGGTTCAGAAGTCTCAATTTCACAAAGGATCAGTCAACACCCACCACTCTCACCCAACCAAGGTTCAGAGAGATGTGGAGAGTGGCAGTTAGAAACCTTCACAGATTTCTCCTCTTCTGGCCCCTCCCTAATGGTTCTTCAAGATTCTTTCCTGGCCTTCTAAAATCCACTTCAGGCATATATGCTTGCTTGCTTCCTTAGCTTAAATCCAACCCATTTGTTACAAAATAGATGATTTGGAGTTAAAAATGAGATTAGATATGTGGTATAAGTGAGAGTAAAGAATCAAGGAAGATATTGAGTTGTGCAGCTGGGTGCCTGGAAGGGTGGTGGTGTACCTGACAGTAATAAGGAAGTTTGGAAGGTGAATAGGTTTTCAGACAAAGGTAATGAGTACTGTTAAGGACATGCAGGGTTTGAGATATCTCTGGGACATCTGATATGAGACTGAGACTAAGGAAAAGAGACCAGGATTGAATATATAGGTCTGGGAATTATCTACATAGAGATGATACTTGAACTCATATTAGCTGATAAGGTTGCCAAAATAAATAATGTAGAGAGGAGGAAAAAAAGAGAGCCCAGAATAGATCTTTAGAGCATACCCAGAGTACATGGGCATGACAATGATGACATGGAAGGAAAGAACCAAGAGAGAACAATATATGAAAAATTGACATTGGAGGGGATGCAGGTCCCCTCAGTGCAGGAAACAGAGTAGGCAAGGTCTCACTCATGACTTTTTTTCCTTCCTCAGTTCACAAGTTCTTGCTGTTCTACAAGTGAAGAAGATAGAAGACCAAGGGACACAGTCATGCTAATTAGAACCAGGCCTAAGGTGAGCTGTTGTTCTCTCTATTGTTCCTTACAGGCCACATTTTTGGAGACACTAGAGGAGCCTGTTGACTCCTGCATTGCAAACCTTTTGGGTTCACCAACTGGATTCTTTTTATGTGTCTTTGGTTAAAAAAAAAATACATAGATACAGAAAAGAGATCGTTGTGACCAGAGAAGAATACTTAGGAAAAATTAATAAAAGAAACACATAATCTAAGGTTTGGACTGAGATTCAAAAGATCTGAGTTTGAGTCCTGGCTTTTCCCTCTTACTAATTGTGTGACCTTGAGCAAATCACTTCCGTGTTTGATTTTAAAAAACTCTTCCAGTTCTTAAAACTTATAATCCTATGATTTTAAAGATCTGTGACTTTATCTGGAAACTTTCATCTACATATTGAAGCTGGCAAGAGGGAATCTCTCTGGCAACCATAATGATAAGCATCTATAATAATAAACTTTCTGTCCTGATCCTATTCAATAAGTCCTTAATTAAGAAACTATTTCTGTGCTAGGCACTGAGGACATAGAGATAAAAATGAAACAGTACTTGCCTTCAAGGAGGTTTATATTATTTATTAAGAGAACATATATACTGATGATAAGTAAAATAATTTGAAGAGGAAGAGAGCTTTAGCAATAGTGATGGAATGGGTATCAAAAAGGCTTTGAAGAGAACATGGCACTTAGGCCGAATCTTGAAGTATGTAGATAGAAACCACTCCCTAAGTTTGTCCTACCCCACATCCCATTTTATGTAATGTAATAAATGAAAGTAAAATTATTAAATGTAATATTAATTTTTTAAAAAGATTGTGGTTACTATCTATAAAATTAACTCTCAAGACAGGAGTCTGTTAGTAGTTCTTAACAATTAAGTTTTGAATAAAAATGGAGATATAGAAAAAAATGGGAAATATAGGGAAGGGACAGAAATTTTCACCTAGCTAAAAACCCAAGCTGAATCAGGAAGCCCACCAAAGTCTGCAGAAAACCTTCGAGCTCATAGCAGGTACCAGAGCTCCCACTCCAGACCAACTTCTACTGCCACGCCAAACCAGAGAGACAGAGCAGAGACCTCCCCTAACCCACAAAACCTTTTTACTCCTGTTCACCTCCATCAAGAAAAATACACAGGTAAAATGGGATGCGGGGTAGAACAAACTTAGGGAATGGTTTCTATCTACATCTCCCCTGTGATTCTTTTGGGAGATGAGCATGTAGAAATCACCCAGATTTACATGCCTAGTCTCCCCAGTGAATCAATATAAATAACCAGCTTATATCTCTTACTAGAGGTGCATGCAATATTGTACTATCTAAGGGGAAATTACAATAATTGGAGATATGAAAGAAATAAAAGAGAAAGAGAACAAAACCAATTATTGGTAGGCACATTGACAAAAAGCCAGTTAGGGGGCAATCTCCTTTGGCATAAAGTTTACAATCAAAATAAATGCATTCAACCCTCTTCAGTTCAATTCACTACATCCCAAAGTTCACTCTGGATCTCTTGATGCAGTGTATGGTTTCTGCAGGCTTCTTTATGGCACCTTCTCCAAATAGTTCACTTTCTTGATTCGGGAGTTAGCAATTTTCCTCTCCTGAAATTATTCTCAGAAAGAAAAAAAAATTTTTTAATTTTTATTTTACAAAAATTATACATGAGGACAGTGAGGATTTTGTGGCCAGAGATAAGGAGGGAGAGGGGAGGTAAGGAGGATATCCTAGTTTCACAAAGTGAGAGATAGAATATTGAGTTATGGGAGCATCTTAGAATCTAGTTGTGTTGGAATGTAGAATGTATGAAAGACATCATTGTGAAATAAAGTGAGAGAGGTGGGTATACAGCAAGCTATATGATATCAGGCTAAGGAGTCTATTTATCCTAGGGTCAGTGGGAAGTCACTACAAATATACCTTAGTTTGGCAACTATGTGGTAGATGCTTTCAAGAAGGGAGAGACTAGAACCAGAGAGACTAATTAGGCTTTAAGTTAATCAGGAAACATTATTAGGTACCTACTCTGTGCTAAGCATTGTGTATATAAAATGAAAAAGCAAAATTGTCACTGCCCTCAAGAAGCTTGCATTTCTACAGGAGAGATATGTACACACATGTACATAGATTTGTATAAAATAGATACATAAAACACAGGAAGGTCAGAGAAGATACTAGCGATTGGAGGGGATCAGAAAAAGCTTCTTATAGATGGTGACACCACCTGAGGCTTGATGGACAATAGAGATTCTAAGAAGTAGAGATGAAGGGAGTACATTTCAGGTTTGGAACACAGCTGATGCCAAAACTCGAAGAGGTAGTCTTTTATGAAAAATAATAATAAAAACTGATTTGAAAGTAGAGTATGGGTTTTAGTATATATAGTAGAAGATTGAAAGAAGGCCAGTATATTTGGCAATTAAGAGCTCATTGGGTAACTTGGCAATTAGAAGCCATGTTAGAAGCTACAATTCAGAATATTTAAAAAGGAGAAGAAATGGAAACATTAAGTATATACAGCTATGTGAGTGACAGCTACAAGTTTGACTGAGAAAGGGAGGAGATACGTAGGGCATTAGTTTGAGGGGTGGGTAGGACTTATTGAGAGTTTTTAAAAGTTGGAGCTGATGTAGACATTTTGTAGGCAGCAGGGAATCAGTACTTAAGGAGAGGTTGATGGGAGAGATCATAGTGGGAGCAATCATCTGTAAAAGGGGGAAGATAATAAGATCAGTGGGGTAAATGTAGAGAGTCTGGCCTTGGCCAGGAGCCTGGAGTAAAGGAGGAGAGAATTGAGCATGATGTCCAGGGGTTGTAAGACACAGAAAAGTTGAAAACAAGCTCACAGTCAGCGTCATCAGTTTTGGCCTCTAAATTTCTTAAGAATAGGGCCTGCTTTGTATATCTCTTTGTATCCCCAATACCAAACAGAATGTTTTGTATTTAACTTTTGTTAAAATAAGATGTCTTTACCTATTGAGTTTAGGACAGATATCTGGCCACCTTCTTTCAGAGATGGTGTCTAACAGTTGCCTTGGCACCATTCCTTTTTCTGGTGTTTCTTTATTCATTAATTTGACATCTCTGGCCTCTCTCCCCACCAGCAGTGATTTCCCTTCCTGGCATACCTTATAAGTCATTATCATCATTCTCCTGATCTTCCAGGGGAAAGTCTCAGGGTTCTTTTTAATTCCTCTAGTTCCCTCATCCCCAAATATCTATTCAGTTGCCTAGATCTATCCTTTTCTTCTAATGTTTTTAGCATCTGTCTCTTCTCTATTGCCAACATCTTAGCCCAGAACACTATCACATCACTCATTCAGAGGCAGAGTGGAAAAGAGTGCTGGCCTTGGAGTTAAGAAGACCTGAGTTCAAATTCTACCTCTAACACTATCTTTGTTACAATGGGTAAGTCACTTAATTTGTCTGAACCTTAGTTTCCTCATCTGTTAAATGGGGATAGTAAGTACTTTTAGACCCTATTGACAGGATTGTTGTGAAGCTCAAATAAGGAGCACTTTGCAGGTTTCCAAGTACTCTATAAATGGTAGCCATGAGCCAATTTTTTTAGAGGCTACCAGTCTCTCAGCCATCCTGCACACTTTTATAGCTTAATCTCTCAGACATATCAGTTTCATCATTTTATTCTGATAAAGACATAAAAATCTGATTCTTAATTAAACCATAGCTTTGCCTTGAGAAGATAGCAGAAGGATTTCAGGGATATCGAATATTATTTCAAACCTAGTCTGCACCTTTGTTTCAACTGCTTATAAGGAGCTTTGCTTATCATTATCAGCAAGGCTGTGTGGTGTAAGGGGGAAAACTCTAGCACACGGGGGTTAAGGACCTCCCAGAATTTGGAGGTGCTCTCACCTTTGATGATTAAATCTAAAGATGGGCAGTATAGACTTAATCTGATTATCACAATCCCCGTCTTCCCCCCCCCCCCCCCCCCGTGATCATTTGGGAGACTGGTCTCCCCAATTGATCATTTGATATAATCATCTTGTACCACTAAAGTTCTAACTACAATAGTTACAGATAAGAGGTAAGTAGAAGAGATAGAAAGAGAAAAACCAATGTTTTGCTAGGGGTATTGACAAAAAAACAAATTGGGGGCAATCCCTTTTGGCATAAGAATTTACAATTCAAAATAATTGTATTCAATCCCCTCAAGTTCAATTAGTTGTGCCCCAAAGTTCATTTTGGATCATCTTGATTCAGTGTAAATTTATGCAGGCATCTTTTCTGGATCATCTTGATTCAGTGTAGGTTTCTACAGTGGAGCCCAAGAAACTGCATTTTCTTCATTGTCACATTAAAAAATAATATTGTATGTGTTTTTTCCTACAAGCTATTCCTGGTGTTAAGAGTCTTAAAATCCCTCTATGAATCTTCCTCTTTGGGAGAAGGTCCAGTCTAAATTCAGGCCTGGCTTCAGTCTCTCATCCCTTATAATATTGTAGGGAAAGGCTGATTCTTGATACATTTGGCATTATGGATTTATTTTCATAGAAAGCTTCAGAGAAAAGTTCAGCTGGGATTTGAAATCCACAGATTGTAGAAGTCTCTTTACCAGTGTTGTATTCAAACCCTGAGAAATGTTGGTCTCACCTTGATTGACAGGGGAGACAGTTGGAGACATCAGAATGTTCCCAGATGCCATGAGCCAGGGGCAAAAGTCGGTTGGCCTGAGAGTATAAATACCCCTAACAGCCATCTGGGAGGGGTCTTTGACCATTGATATTTGGGTCTTTGACCCTTGGTCATTGGTTCTCTCTCTGAATCTCCCTAGCTCTTTAGGTCTCTGAATCATCCTAGCTCTTGAGGTCTCTGGGTCCCCTGGGTGGTGAAAGGGAGGAAGAGAGGTCTGAGAAGAAGAGGGTGGTTAAGGTTTGAATACTTCCTGAAGGCTGTGAAGGCAAATACATCACGAAACTGATAATAAGAAAGCTGAGAGGAAATCACCAAGACAGCTGCATCAACAGAGCAGACTACTCTGGTTTGGCAGTGGCCAAGCTGAACCATAGGGGTTGGGAAGAACAATAGCTCCAGCTTTACTGAATCAATAGCCTCCAGTCCTGAGTGATTATAGATTATAGATATTAGACTGACAGGGTCTCCAATCCCCAATCCGCATCCTGATTATCCTTTCCCTAATTAAGATCATAAATAAAATATTTAATAAGTACCTTCCTGAGTGGTCAGATGAATAACGTGATCCAAGGCTAATCAGAGTCCAATATTAATAATTGATCCAACCCCAGGTGGGACCTGAAAGGGTTACCCATCCACCTGACCATTCGGGGTCCTTCCTGGGCAACTGTTATTAAGAAGGGGAAATTATAACAACCAGTCAGGGTTATTGGGTTGGTGTTCCCCCATCACCAGCACCTAGGGAGAATACAAAGATATAGCTCCACCTCACCATTATCTATATATCCCCTAATAGGACATCCATTCTTTATAACACCAGGCATGGAGTAAAAGGCACATAGTAGGGAGAGAGTAGGATAAAAACAGGAAATAGAGAGGATTAACTTTGATTGGAATATAGAATATATGGAAGGGAAAGGATTATGACATAAGAGGAGGTGTGGGATAGCTTCATTGGTAGGGGCTTAAATGCTAGAATTAAGATATTATATCTTATTGGGAAGGTAGTAGGGAGTCATTAAAGGTTTTTTAATAGATTAGTGACATGATCAAAATACTACACCAGAAAGAATATCCCAGGAGCTTTGAGGCAAGGTTTGGAATGGAGTTGTATAGATTTGGGAATTAAATGCATAGAATTATTGAAACTAGTAGATGAATTCATCAAGTCAAGAATCTTATGTATGCTTTGTTATAATCCTGCCTATTCATCTATGCTAGTTATGACTTTTAGCTCTTTGCCTTTCTTGTTTTTACTCCCTTCAAACCCTGCACTCATACCTTACCTAACCTTACCTTTCCTGTGTTGAACAACTAATTACCTGAGGCAACCTGAAGCCATTTAGACCTACTACCAGATCACTTGGTATCCTGTCAGAACCATCTATGAATAAGAGACCATTTACCAGTATACCCCAGGGGAGTCTGTTCAATTAGGAGAACTGGTTTGGCTTATTCCTTAGGAACCCCCAACCAAGAATTTGGTTGACTAAGTCAAACTCCCAGTACTGATTGCATAGATTCTCAATCTGATTGCCTACAAATTAGAACTGTCTGTGTTGATGTGAAACCACTCAGTTTTCCAAAAATCCCTGTTATGACAAGCCCACCTTGAGTAATATGTTTTAAAATAATTTTTTATTATTCTGAATTTGACAAACACCAACAAATAGAAACATCTACATGCAAAAGAGAAAAAAATATTACATAAAATGCAAATCTCATTATATATACAGCTTGTTAATTTTTTTGAAAGTCTGTAATACATTTAGCATATTCCAAATTTGTCCTGATTCTTGGTTATTTCCCTCTGAACCTCTTTCTGTTTGCTTCTGTGCATTTAAAAAATACATCATTGACAGTCTTTTTTTTTTTTTGCATCAATATCATTAGCTCTTCCTCTTGCCTCTAATTTTCCTTCTCCCCCCAAAAAATTTTAAAAACTTTCTTACAGTCAAAAGCATAGACCAGTAGAACAAATATATGCATTGGCCATGTAGCTCCTCATCTCTCTGTAAAGATACAAGAATTAGATTTTATATTGTTATAAAGAAGGTATCTTCTGCTGCTATTATAGTTATTATAGGGTATATTAATCAGGGAAGCTATGCCTCGGATTCCCTTGATAGTTGGTGCAGGGACACCCGAGTCCTGTCACTCAGCTGGATGTTATAATAATTGCCCCTTCTTGATAACAGCGCCCAGGCAGGATCCCTAAAGGTCAGGTGGATGGGTAACCCTTTCAGGTACCACCTGGGGTTGGATCTATTAGCCTTGGATAACATTTTCATCTGACTGCGTTGCTCCTTCCCCAAGGGTTGTGATGTAATAACCACTGAGGAAGATAATTAATAAACTTTATCTATAGATGTTAATAAGGGAAAGAAATATGAACAGATTGGGGATAGGAGACCCTGTCACTAATGGCTATGATCACTAATCCCTCAGAACTGTAGGCTGTTTCAGTAATGCTGGAGCTCTTCTTCTTTACCTCCTCTGGCTCAGCTTGGCCACAGCCCAACCAGAGAAAGCAATCTGCTCGGTTGATACAGATATCGATGATCCCTCTCAGCTTCTTATTGCCAGTTGTTATGTCAGTCCTACCGCCATCAGGAAATACCTCCCTTACCTTCCTCTGCTTCTTCTCCTTCCCTCTTCCCAGTTCCCACCCGGGCCTGGATACCTAAATATCTAATGATGGTTCAGATGTCTAAATATCTAAGGGGAATTCAGAGAGAATCAGAGGACCCACGGTCAGATCCACAGGTCAATGCTCCAAGATCAGATCAATGTCCAAGGCCAAGGGTTCCAGGCCAAGGGTCCAAGCCAAAAGGTCCTTGTCAGATGGCTGTCAAGGTATTTATATCCTCTGGCCAACTGCTTTTCCTCTTGTCCTCATGGCATCTGGGAATATTCCGATGTCTCCAACTGTCTTCGCCTGCCAATCAAGGTGATACTCACAACTCCCAGAGTTTGAATATAACAATATTGATCCTCTGAAGTCCTAGTTTATCATTTTATTCATCAGAGTTCTTAAAGTCTTTCAAAGTTATTTATCATTATTAACACTCTTAGCAATATGTAAATTGTCATTCTGGTTCTCACTTCACTTTGCATCAGTTTTCTCCTAATTTCTCTGAATCCTTTCCTTTTGTCTTTTCTTACAGTGAAGTAATATTCATTATTAAATTAAAACTAAATTAAATGCATTATAATATACCTTTAAATTCATATACCAAAATTTGCTCAACTGTTTACAAATAATTGGCGCCCCATGGTTTCCAATGCTTTGCTGCAAAAAAAAAATTATGCTATGACTGTATATATATGCAGTTTTCCCTCTTTATTTTATCTCTTTGGGATGTAAGGCTTTTAGTTGTATTTCTTGGTCAAACATTATGAACAGGTTAGTGAGTTTGAGGATTCCAGATTCCTTTCTACAATGACTGACCATTGCATATCTCCACCAACAGCTACCTGAATACACCTGTACTCCCCCAGCTGGCTCTAACACTTGTCTTTTCCATTTTTGTCGTCATTGCCGACTGATGGGTATAAAGTAGAACCTCTTTAACAGTTTTTTCTTTTTTCTTATTATTGGCAATTTAAGCTATTTTTTCATATGGTTGTCGTTGGTTTGCTTTTCATCTTCAAGTTATATTTGTAATCTCTAATTCCTCTCAATTCTGGTCATCATGGAGGTGCAAGAGAAGGTTTTTATTGAAAGAGCCTAGACTGCTTCTGATATTCGAACAAGAGGGAAGGCATCAGCCAATTGAAATGACCGAGGAGCCTACATAATTCTACAGCTGATATGGTAGAAAAGTTATTGTACAGTGGAAGATAATTGGCCTTAAAGTCAGGACATCTGGTTCAAATTCTGACCCTGACATTTATTATCATTGTAACTTTGCATAAGTCATTTCTCTTTGTAGGTCCTCAATTTCTCATCTGTAAAATGGGAATGATAATACTACCTCCTACATAGAGTTGTTTTGAGGAAAGCACTTCTTTGTTTTAAAAGGGCTAGAAAAATGGCAGCTATTTATAACTTCCTCAAGCAAAATTCCTGAGGCCCAGAGTGGCAGTTTCTGCTTGCCAAGTGAGGTGGCAGCTTCCACTTGTGATGGTCACAAGACTGCCAACCACTTTTGATCCTGTCCTCTGTTTCCTTTGTAGTTTTCATCCTGTAACTTTGTACCAGGATGTAAGTCTGACTTAAGTTCTTAAATGTTTACTAGCTTATGATCAGACTTTTAACTGTGCTTCAGTACATTTGTTGATCACTGTCTGTTTTGACCTGAGGTTCCATATCTTAGCAAGACTTTTGCTTCTACTCCTTTGGTAACATATGCAGCTCTCATACATATCCTGAGGGTGATCCTACCATGGAAGGTAATGAGTTTCTCCTGGAGGACCTTTGACACCAAACCAGACCAGGTGAAAGAAGACAATAATCAAAACCCAGAGAAGTGACTTGCTTATAGTCACACAGCTAGTTAATGGCAAAACTAGGACTAGAGTCAAGCTTTGTTGACTCCCTTTTGTAGTATTCTTTCCATTAGATCATATTGCCCCTTGCCAAATAACAGACATGATAACGTAAGTGGAAGTTATTTCTCTCTCAAATATTTGACTTTTTCAAGCATTCTATTTAAAACTAAATATTGAGCATCAATACAAATAACTAATCCTGCTTACACTTAACTTTTAAATTAATTTATTTCCGGGCATAAACTGTCATAATATTACCTTAACTACTCTCTCTTAAGTGCCTTCAGAGTTCTTTGTACATTCGTTCTCCTTTACTTTTACTTACCTCATATGATCTTAGAGTGTACTACAGTCTTCACACACATCAACCTTTGAATATGTTCAGAGCCTTTAACACTCAAAATGGCATACATTTTGTCTACTTCCCATGGTGCAACCTGTTCTTTCTCTTTTCCTAGGACCATGTGAAGAGAAGGAAGACAGTTTTGTTGTTTCAGGAATCCGTGACATTCAAAGATGTGGCTGTGCACTTCACCCAGGAGGAATGGGGGCAGTTGGACGCTGTTCAAAAGGATTTATATAGGGATGTAATGCTAGAGACTTATAGGAACCTAGTCTCCTTGGGTAAGATGATTTTGCCTTATATCATATCTCTCCCTGGAATTTTGTTGTTTTTATTTCCCTGTTCATGGCTATAGAGATTCCAAAGTATGCTTAGTTGAGATTTGGCTCAGAGTTTTGGTATCAGAACTTCCTAATCACTTTTGATTGTTTTAATCTCAGACACCTGGCATTTTTTCTTTCATTATTTCTTTTTTCTCTTTCTTTTTCCACTTTTATCTCAACATGAAGCAAAAGTAGAAAAAAATAAGAAATAAAATCATATATACAAAAATCCAAATTCCAAATGATTGATTGTGGTCATCTTTAACAAAATAATAACAATAACATCTAATTTACTCATTATTTCCATCATACTTATCTAGTTGTGCTATTTTTAGTATAATCTATGTTTGTGCTATGACTCTTTTTTAAATCATTTTGTCTCTCTACATTTGTTCATATTATTTCGTGTGTTACTATTTTGTCCTTTCTATACTGTATTATATTGTGTGGTACTATAATACACCATTATGTTCTTATATCACTTTATGCATCATTTCTTAATTATTAGATGTAGAATCTATTCTCATTTTGCACATTATTATAAGCAAATCCATTGTGAATTTTGTTTGTTTTTTTTCCTGAGAGGGGATTGGATATGCATTCTTGGGTACTCCCTCAAAATCAGCATGAACAGAAATTTCCTGATTCCTTTTTATGAGCAGGAATCCCAGTTTTCAAACCTGAAGTGATCTCCCAGTTGGAGAAAGGAGGGGAGCCCTGGATTCTGGATCTCCAGGGAGTTGAAAAAAGAGAAATCCAAAGAGGTACTTGGCCAGGTGAAGGGAGTAAAAGCAGTCATATGGGACTCTTTGAAGTAACAACCCAACAGGTCAAGATGGGAGGTCAGCCTTGGCAATTTGCAAAGGAAGGGGTTTTTTTTTTGTACCCATAAGTCTCATGAAGTATTTATTGCAATGGCACCAAGCAGAGCTGTTATGCTGCTGCTTCTTTATCTTTAAAAAAAAAATTGGGGGGCAGCTGGGTAGCTCAGTAAATTGAGAGCCAGGCCTAGAGACGGGAGGTCCTAGGTTCAAAAATTATCTCAGACACTTCCCAGCTGTGTGACCCTGGGCAAGTCACTTGACCCCCATTGCCTACCCTTACCACTCTTCTGCCTTGGAGCCAATACACAAAGTATTGACTCCAAGATGGAAGGTAAGGGTTTAAATTAAAAAAAATAATAAATAAAAAATAAAAATAATTTTTTTTCAATTACATGTAGAAACAACTTTTTAACAATTGCTTGCTGACATTTTAAGATTCAGATTTTCTCCTTCCTCCCCTTCCTCCTCAGTCCATTAATAATCTGTTATAGGTTATACCAGTGCTTTCATTGTGCTACCTCTTCTATACGTTTGTGCATGTACATGTATACTTATGTTGGTAGGATGATATCTTTTCTTCAATAGTGATGTATCTGAGATCTCTTCTGGTGTTTGATGTTTCACAACCATGTACAGTTCCCTTCTTTCTTTCCCTGAAAGATCCCCTGATCTCATCTCTTTATCGTCTGAATGCTCCTTCATCTTTATCCCTTTTACTTATACTAATTTATTGGTCATTCTAGTTACCCTCTTAGATAGAATTTTTTTCTCTGTACTTGACTTAAGTGCAAGACCCCTCTACTTTTACCATCATTTCTCCTTTTCCTATTCCCATCCATTCCACAAATAGTCATACTTGTGACTTATCTGACCTATTAAAAGTATCCCATTAAAGAAAATTTTTATAAGTAATAGGTTATGGAAATTTGCATTTTTCTTTTCTTTCAGGATGGAAGACTAGGTATATAAATAAAGAGTCTATTTCTGAAGTAGAATCACCAAATGCAAGGGAACAGTTCATAGGAATAATTCCCCAGGGTTTTAGATGTGAAGAACTTGATGTTGAGAAATGGTTATCAAGGAAACAGGAAAGCTTCATAGGAGGAAATCAAAAGAAATACTTCTCACAGGATAGATGTTTCAAACAAATGAAACTTACCCATAAGAAATCATCTACCGAGGAACAAGACTGTGATCATAATGAATATGGTAGAAATTTTATAAATTCAAACATTGATAGCCATTCAACAATTTCTGTAGGAGAGAGAACCTATATAGTTGATATCAGTGGAAAAAGCTCCAAACAGAATTCTGACAAAAATAAATATCAGCAACTTTCCACACGGAAGAAACCTTGTAAATGTAATAAATGTGGTAAAACCTTCACTCAAACCTCATCTCTTACTCAGCACCAGAGTATTCATACTGGAGAGAAACCCTTTAAATGCATTGAATGTGGGAAGGCCTTTAGTCGGAGCTCACTCCTTACTCAACATCAGATTATTCATACTGGTGAGAGACCTTATAAATGTAGCATATGTGAGAAAGCTTTTAGCCGTAACTCATTCCTCATTCAGCATCAGAGGATTCATACTGGAGAGAAACCCTATAAATGTAAAGAATGTGGGAAAGCTTTCAGCCAGAGCACATGCCTTACACAACATCAGAGAATTCATACTGGAGAAAGGCCTTATAAATGTGTTGAATGTGGAAAAGCCTTCAATCAGAACACATGCCTTACACAGCATTGGAGAATTCATACTGGAGAAAAACCTTTTAAGTGTAATGTATGTGATAGAACATTTCGTAAGCATTCACAGCTTACCCAACACCAGAGAGTTCATACTGGAGAGAAGCCCTATAAATGTAATGAATGTGATAGAGCCTTCAGTCAAAGGACACGTCTTACTCACCATCAGAGAATCCATTCAGGAGAAAAACCATACAAATGTATCGAATGTGGGAAAGCCTTCTTTCAGAGCTCATCTCTCACTGAACATCAAAGAATTCATACTGGAGAAAGAGACTATGAATGTAATATATGTGGGAAAACCTTCCCAAAGCACTCGCATCTTGTTCAACATCGGAGAATTCATACTGGAGAGAAACCATATCAGTGTAATGAATGTGGGAAAGCCTTTAATCAGATCACATGCCTTACTGAACACCAGAGGATTCACACAGGAGAAAAGCCTTTTAAGTGTAATGAATGTAAGAAAGCCTTCCAAAAACAGTCAGCCCTTACTCAACATCAGAGAATTCATACTGGGGAGAAGCCATATAAATGTAATGAGTGTGGAAAATCCTTCAGTCACAGCTCAGTCCTTACTCAACACCAGAGAATCCACACAGGAGAGAAACCTTATAAATGTAATGAATGTGGAAAAGATTTTCGCAATCATTCACATCTTACTCAACATCAAAGAATTCATACTGGAGAGAAACCTTATAAATGTAATGAATGTGGAAAGGCTTTCAATCAGAGTGCATGCCTCACTCAACATCAGAGAATTCATACTGGAGAAAAACCCTTTAAGTGTAAAGAATGTGGAAAGGCCTTCAGTCACAGTTCTTCCCTTTCTGAACATCAGAGAATTCATACTGGAGAGAAACCCTATAAATGTACTGAATGTGGGAAAGACTTTCGTAACCACTCACACCTTACACAACACCAGAGAATTCATATTGGTGAGAAACCTTATAAATGTAATGAATGTGAGAAAGCCTTCAGTCGTAGTTCAGCCCTTATCCGACATCAGCAACTTCACAGAGGGGAGTAATGAATTTGCAGAAAACTGCAGTTAGACTTGTCACTTTGTTAAGTATACAGACATAAGATATCAAATGTTAAGTGTTTGTCTCAAGTTGTGATGTTTTAGGATATCAGAAAAAATGGGCTCCCCTATTCCTTCACCTTTAAAGCATTGGCTGGCCAGCAAGGAACCACTACTTTGAGGTTTATAATTGATTAATTTTGAGGTTAATCAATAATCTGATCAGGGATGTTATATATACGCATACATATATAAAGGGCCACAAAACTACAGGATTTAAAAAGTTGTAGGAAACTGTTTATGAAATATAATTAGAACTTGAATATAGACCATCCCCTGTTTATAAATTAGTTACATTGTAAAGATTCATCTTAACATAGTTGTTTAAGAGACATTTTTTTCCCTCTAAATACTTCACTAAGACTAATGGTTAGGTTCCGAAGGCTAGACTACAAAAACTAAAAAAACTTATTTAATGCTTAACAGTTTGAATAACATATATTTATACACACATAATGTTGAATATAACAAAAAATTTGAAACATTAATTAAGATGTTCGTTTTACTGTGTCTTGAATACTATGGCTTGAGGAAAAGCAGGTTTAGGTAGAAGAGCAGGAAAGGTAAGTAGAGACTATGAGCTTACAAGATTTAATCATTGATGACAACTATCATGTCCAATATTCCTTCAGAATTTTTCATTATTCTCTTTATCCCAGGTATCTCACTAATATTGCTATTATCCTTATCAGACATGCTCCCCGGGTCAATATTGTTCACTGTAATTAATGTTTGGCTACCTATTAGTATTAAAACTCATTTCTATAGCATTTTAAGCTTTTCAAAGTACTTTCCTCAAAACCATGAAGTGATATGTATATTTAATCTATTTTATAGATGAAGGAACTGAGGTTTAAATGATCTGTATAAGGTCACACAGTGTTTGCTCATACATGTCTGTTTTTATGTTTTTCAAGCAAGCTTTGATAGTGTAACAAACCAACCTCAGCTGGACTAATTTGTTTTGTGTCTCTTACTCTGCCTTTTGTTTATCAAGCCTTGGTTTCTTTATGTAAATTCCTGCCTCTATTTTACATTTAGGCTGTATATCAGCTTTGAAGTTGTCTAGGTGCACCCTGCCCTTTCTAGATACTGACTGGTTCCTGAGCATTCCTTTTTCCTTCCTGGTGGGTAATCTGGTGGCAGGAATATAGATCCTAGAAGTCAAAGGTCACAGAAAAACTCAGACTGATCAAAAATGAATAAAATTCTGGTACTCTGAGTTAGGACCACTCATTACAGAGATTTGAATGAGGATTCCCTGGTGAGTTCTAGTAGTTTTTAAATAGATTTGATACTTTTCTCCTATCCATTTCAGTTCCTACATTTAGCAACACACGTTTGTTGAAATGAATATATGTGATAACTCGGTTAGTAGGAAAGGGGAAAAAAATCTGCATAGAATACAATCATGCAAATGAATATTATTCTCATGATAGCTGGCTAGAGATTAGAAGTATGCTGCCTCAATGCCATTATTTCATGCCTGAGTTCAGATTGGAATAGTGGAGGGTCAGCTTTGAAGATGGAATCCAAGCTTTCTCCTTTTTAATAGGAAAAAGGGTAGCTTCCTTTTTTTTTAAACCTTTACCTTCTGCCTCAGAATTAATACTATGTGTGGTATGGGCTAGGCATTGGGGGTTAAGGGACTTGCCTAGGGTCACACAGGAAGTGTCTGAGGCCAGATTTGAACCTAGTACCTCCCATCTCTAGGCCTGGCTCTCAATCCACTGAGCTACTCAGCTGCCACCAAAAAAGTATATTTTTGACCAATGTTGAGGATGCTCTTGCTTTCCAGGGGATCCCACAGTGGTAAGTGGTGGGGAAAAAATACTGTTACCTCACCTTCCAGATTTATGCTTTGGAATTTTTGAGTATTGTAATTGCTGAAAGATTCTATCTATGGGAGTGATCCCCACACTTTAATTAATCTGAGCAGTTCATGAGTAAATTTCAACATATGCCACAAATATCTATATATTTACTTTTTTAGAAATTATATAATTGTTCCCTTCTTATATGTTATAAAGAATAAAATTAGAAATTTTAAATAGAACAAGAAGGAAGTTAAATATTGCTAGAATCAATAAGAAGCCACTGAAACTTATTGAGTAGGGGAGAGAAAGATCAGAACTTGAGAAATATCTGGCACTTGAGAATGGATTAGAATAGGTAAAGATTTGAGGAAGACCAAAAATGATGAGGCCTTGAAGTATGATGGTGGCAGTATGAAGAGAGAGATAAGGAATAGGTAAGAGACATGAAAGTAAAAATTACAAGATTAGATAATTGAATTCATGGATATAAGACGAGGGGAAGTAAGGAATTAAAGTTGACACTAAGGTTGTGAAATCCTGGGTTACTAAAAAGATGCTAGTGCCTACAACAGTAAAAGGGAAGTTTGGAAAATGAATGAGTTTAGGAGAAAAGGTGATGAAATCCATAGTTTAGATCACAGTCCACTCATGTGACTCATATCTCTCCCCAAATAAAAACAAAGTGAAGCTCTAGTCATTGCCCTAGACACATAGAGCCTACTCTCAAGAGGCACCTGCCATAGCCATGAAGTGATCTAAGAACAGGACCAGGATTTTCCCTGTGGCACTTGCTGCATGTGCTTAGATGGTGACAACTGGCACAGAATAGAAGAGATTAGGAGTTTACACATCAGAGAAAGGGAATGGATTTGGACAGAGGGGATGAGCATATGGGTATGTTAGACAAGATCTACAATTATCAAAGCAGAGTGAGATTCAATTCTTCCACCCTGAAATTGACCAGTCCTTATGGTGTGATACCACATCTCCTATGGGGAGCCTATCCATCACTTTTAGAGATCACTGACCTGTGATCCCAGATACTAGGGATCTGTTTGGACCTATGTCAATACATCATTGAAGTTATAATTAAGGAAGTGGGATATCTTATTAGGTTTTAGAGGTGAAAACAAAAGGGTAAGACTTACATAGGTACACAATCAGTATGGGTGCGAATTTTCAGGTAATTCTGTCTAAAATGCCTAGCTAGGGGCAGCTGGTAGCTCAGTGGATTGAGAGTCAGGCCTAGAGATGGGAGGTCCTAGGTTCAAATCCAGCCTCAGATACTTCACAGCTGTGTGACCCAGGGCAAGTCACTTGACCCCCATTGCCCACCCTTACCACTCTTCCACCTAGGAGCCAATATACAGAAATTAAGGGTTTAAAAAAGTTAAAATAAAATGCCTAGCTAATGACAAGAGGATGACTTGATGGGACATCTGAAACTTCCCCACACAGTTGATTTTCTCAGATTCTCTAGGTATACCATCATATCATCTGCAAAGAGTGATAGGTTAGTGGCCTACTTTAATCCCTTCAATTTCTTTTTCTTCTCTAATTGATATTTGCTAGCATTTCTAGTATGATATTGAATAGTAGTGGAGATAATGGGTATCTCTGCTTCACTCCTGAAATTATTGGGAAGGCTTCTAACTTGTCCCCATTGCAGATGGTACTTGCTGATGGTTTTAAATAAAAACTTATCATTTTGAGAAAAGGCCCTTCTATTCCTATACTTTAGTGTTTTCAATAGAAATGGGTGTTGTATTTTGTCAAAGACTTTTTCTGCATCTATTGAGATAATCATGTGATCTCTGTTATTTTTATTATTGATATGGTCAATTATGCTGATGATTTTCTTAATATTATACCAGCCTTGCATTCCTGGTTTAAATCCCACCCAGTCATAGTAATCTTGGTGATAACTTGCTGTAGTCTCTTTGCTAGTATTTAAGATTGTTGCATCTATGTTCAATTAGGGAGATTGGTTATAGTTTTCTATGTTTTTGGTTTTCCTGGCTTAAGAATCAGCACCATATTTTTGTCATAAAAAGAATTTGGTAAGACTCCTTCTTTGCTTATTTTGTCAAATATTTTGTATAGTATTGGGAGTCACTGTTCTTTAAATATTTGATAAAAATCACTTGTTAATCCATCTGGTCCTCGGGATTTTTTTCTTACAGAGTTCTTTAATGGCTTGTTCAATTTCTTTTTCTGATATGGGATTATTTAAGTCTTCTATTTCCCCTTTTGTTAATCTGGGCAATTTATATTTTTGTAAATATTTGTTCATTTCACCTAAATTGTTATATTTCTTGTCATATAATCGGGCAAAATAGTTCTTAATACTTACCCTAATTTCCTCTTCCTTTGAGGTGATATCACCCTTTTCATTTTTGATATTGTAATTTTATTCTCTTTATTTTTTAAATTAGATTAACCAATATTTTGTTTTTTTCAAGGAAGCAGCTTTTAGTCTTATTTGTTAGTTCAATAGTTCTTTTACTTTCAGTGTTATTAATTTCTCTTTTGTTTTTTGATTTCCAATTTAGTTTTATCTGGGTTTTAAAATTTTGTTCTTTTTCTAGCTTTTTAAGTTGCATGCCCAATTCATTAATCTCCTCCCTCTATTTTGTTGATATAGGCACTCGGGGATATTAATTTTCCCTTAAGTACTGCTCTGGCTATATTCCATATATTTTGATATATTGTCTCCTCATTCTCTTCAATGAGATCAGTAATTGTTATTTTGACTTGTTCTTTGACCCACAGTTTTGAAGAATTAGATTATTTAGTTTCTAATTGGTTTTAAATTTGTCTCTCCATAAACCCTTATTAATTACAACTTTTATTGCATTATGTTCTGAGAAAGTTGTATTTATTATTTCTGTTTTTCTGCATTTGTTTGTGATTTTTTTTTGCCCTAGTACATAAGATCTATAAATATTAAGGAAAGATGTAATGAAAAAAGATAAGAATAAAGGGAGAGTAGATATAAATCAGAACATCACAATCATTTGATACTGATTAAAAAATAGAAAAGCAGATTAATGGATAGACTAGACAATGAAGAATCAAAAATGAGGGAACTCATTACATGAATTACAGTTTCCTGATTGAACAGTTTCTGTTCACAAGTTTCTGACTGAGTTAGAAAAAAAAAGGTGGAGCTCTGCAAGTATCTTGCTGGCTTCTCACCTAGCACTAAGTAGGGTGTGGATTTACTAAGTGATTTGCAAGCTCCTCCACCTAGTTCAAGTTTGTTCTTAAGTTATTGTTAACTCAGGATAGACAATAAAGAATTCTCTTTTCACAGTACAATTGGTGTTAAAGGATCAGAACTCAAGAGATACACTAGAGCTGGATTTATAGATGTGATTCATCTGCATAAAGATAATTGAACCTAGGAACTGATGAAATCACCAAAACAGAGTAGCAGAGAAAAAAGCCTTATAGCACACTCTCTGATAAAGATGGGGATGATGTTCCAACAAAGAAGACTGTTAAACAGGTTCACTGGTAAAGATGGGGATGATGTTCCAGCAAAGAAGACTGTTAAACAGGTAAGTTTCTTGAGAGCTGAGAGAGAAGTGTTAGGCAAATCTAGGGAGGGGATAGTATCAAAAGGAAGACAGGGTGATCAACAGTATCAAATGCTACAAAAGATCTTGAAAAGCATGCTTTTTGTAGCTTTTGATGCTGCTATATCAAGTAGGTTGCATCAAGAAAATCAAGGAAAAAGTGTTAAATTTCATAATTAGACAAGTAGTAATTTTGAAGAAAGCTTCAGTTGAATGGAAATTACATGGTGAGGGTTTAGAAGAATGTGAGAAGGAAGCAGAGGCAATTGTGTAGACAATTCTTTCAAAGGTAATGGCTGAGAAAGGGAGGGGAGATATAGGATAATAGCTTATTGGGATAGTCAAATCTACTGAGGATTTTTTAAGGATGGAGGAGCCTAATGGCATGTTTGTAGACTGCAGAAAAGGAACCAATAGGTAGAGATTCTAGATTAAAGTAACAGTAAAGGTAGCCTGCTAGAGGGTATAGGTGGAGAGGATGATGTGAGATAGTAAAGGATAATGCCAAAGGGTTGTCACAAAGAGAAAGGGGAAAAGAGGGAGCTTGGAATTCAGGTTAGTAGTAGGGGAAAGGATGAGGCAATGTTTCTCTTTTGAAAGGTTGGGGGAGGGGTGCAATGGATGACTTTAGGAAAGATTTGGAATAACTCCTATGATGACTAGAATAGAAAATAGGGATGAGTGAAAGGATTTTCTTGCTTCAGCGTGTACAAATTGAGATAATATAAATTTGGAGTGAATCCAGACAACAGTCACCTGAATTCATCCAGCACAATTCAGTAGCACATGAGTAACAGTGAAGGAGGTAGATGCTAAGAGTAATAGAGGACTGAGATTTAGTAAGGCACAAGAGAGAAAATAAGACGAGGCATATAAAAGTAAAGGCCAATGTATAGTTGAAATGGCTACCTAAAAGTTTGAGATTAGAAAAGAGGAAAGTGTAGCCAGAGCAGATGAGATGGTCTGGTATTAAGATCTGTAGGAATTGGGAGGTCATGATGAGGTCGAAGATTATATTTAGGAGGAGTAAGGCATAGAGAGAGAAAAATAGATTATGATTGGATAAAAAAAAAAAGTCCATGGCCTTGATTATGGAAGTTGAATATTTACAGTATTAGCAATACTAACACTATTATTATTAGTGTACATTTGCATAGTACTTTAAAGTTTGCAAAATGCTTTACATATCTTATTTGATCCACCACATGAAGTAGGCAATATTATCATATTTATTATTTTACAAATGAGGAAACTGAGGCCGAGAAAGATTAAAGGATTTGCCTATGGTCATAGAGCCAGTAAGTCTGATGGACAATTTGAATTTACATCTTTCCAACTCATGCACTGGTACTCTTCAGTTTGCCATCTAACATGCAAAGCCATAGGTAATGACCAGATTATCCACTAAGTACTTTGTCTAGAAGAGATCTTGATAATCAAGCAATGAAACATTTAGTAAGCCCCCACTGTGTGTCAATCACTGTGCTAAGCACTAAGAATACAAAAAGGGACAAAAGAAGTCCATGCCATCAAGAAGCTTGCAATCTAATGGCATGTGAATAAACATATACAAAGCAAGCTAAATGCAGGAAAAAGAGGAAACAATTAACCAAGGGAAAGTATCAGAATTGTGAGGTGAGGGAAGGCTTCATGAAGAAGGTGAGATTTTAGTTGGGACATAAAGGAAGCCAGGGAGGTTAGTAGCCAAATTGAGGGCAAAAGAGCATTCCAGGCATGCCTGAGAGTCAGAGAGAATGTCTGGAGCCAAGAGATGGAATATCTTTCTGGAACAGCCAGGAAACTGGTGTCAAATTGAAGAGTACATTTTGGGAAGTAAGATGTAAGAAGACTGGAACAATAGGAAAGGGCTAGGTTATGAAAGCATTGAAAACTTTGTATTTGCTTATGGAGGTGATAGGAAACCACTGGAATTTATTGATTAAGCTGTGTTTTAGGAAAATCACTTTTGTGGCTGAAGGAAGAATGGATTGGAATTGAGAGAGATTTGAGATAAACCCACCAGCAGGCTATTGCAATAATCCAGGTATGAGGTAATTAGAGCCTATACTAGAGTGATGGAAGGTCAGAAGAGAAAAGGGTCATATTTGGAAAATATTGCAAAAGTGGAATTGGCAGGCCTTGACAATAGGTTGGATATGGGAGTGAGAATAAAGAATCTAAGATGACTCCTAGATTGTGAGAGAATAGGGGTGAGGGGGAGTATTGACCTCTACCATAATAGAGAATGTAGGAAGGGGGAGGGTTTAGGGGGAAAGATAGTTCTGTTTGGGGGCATAATAAATTTAAATTGTCTATTGGACATCCAGTTTGAGATGTCTGAAAAGCTATTGGAATTGCAAGATTTGAGATCAGCAGAAAGAATGGGGCGGGAGAGGTATATTTGAAAGTCTTTAGCATAGAGATGACAATTGAGCCTTAGAACTGGTGAGATCCCCAAGGGAAGTGTTATAAATAAAAATTAATCTTGGAGTATTATTACTAAATTTATAAGTATTAATAAAGAGGAAGAAAGAAGTAAGGTTTCAGTCTTTCTAACTTAAGGTAAAAACCCAGTCCCCCATTGCAGCCTGTAGTTCCCTCGCCTCTACTTGTCAGAGATCAAGAGAGAAGAGCTCAGAGAAAAGCACCAGCCCAGAGACAGATACAGAAGCAAAAAGAACTACTCAGCTTCTCAAGCCGACTTTTCCAAATCTAAGCTTCCCCCATATCCTTTCCTTGGCCAACAACTTTCAAATGTCATGCCACCTGCCCTGGCCTCTCTGGTGACTTTAAGCCAGGCTGTCAGACACATGACTCTTACTCCCCTGTCCATCTGCTAGGGTGAATCTTCCAGGATTAGATTGAGTAGAGGTCCCCCAGATATTCAATTCACATAGAAGTAATATAGAGAGGGAAGAGAAGAGGGCCCAGGATGGAATTCTGAGGAACACCTGTAATTAGAGGGCTTGATCTAGAGGAGGATCCAGCAAAAGAGAGGAGTAGTTAATTAGGCAGGAGGAGGACCTGAGGTGAGTAGTGTCCTGAAAACCTAGATAGAAGAGAGCATCAAGGAGGAAAGAATAATCAGCAATCAGCCTTTGACATTAAAGGCCATAGAGCACATCAAGGAAAATGAGTTTTGGGGGCAGCTGGGTGGCTCACTAGTTTGAGAGCCAAACCTAGAAATAGGAGGTCCTGGGTTCAAATTTGACCTTGGACACTAACTAGCCCTGTGACCCTGGGCAAGTCACTTAACCCCCATTGCCTAGCCCTTACCACTCTTCTGCTTTGGAACCAATACACAGCATTGATTCCAAGACAGAAGGTAAGGATTTAAAAAAAAAAAAAGTGTTTAGAAAAGGCCATTAGATTTGGCAGCTGAGACCATTAGTATCTGTGGAAAGAGCAATTTTTGTGGAATTATAAATTGAGAAGCTAGCTTTTAAGAGGTTAAGAAGAGAGTGAGAGAAAGTGGAGGCACCTATTATTATAGATAGCCTTTCCCAAAGAGTTTTAAGTATAAGTACAAAGGACAGAAGAGATATAGAATGATAGCAGTGATGGAAGGCTCAAATAAGGGTTTTTTTTCAGGATAGTGGAGTGATGGACATGTTTGTAGGCAGTAGGAAATGAGGGTAGAGGAGAGATTGAAAATAAGTGAAAGGATGAGGATGATAGAGGAAGTAATCTGTTGGAGGAGAAGGGATAGAATGAGAAGTAGGAGTAGAGATGAAAGAAGGCAAAGCTGAGTTATAAGAAATGAGGATGAGGAGTTCAGGATAAGAGGAAGAATAGTTTCATTTTTTTCTGAAAATATTTCTCAGCCAAGAGGGTGACCTGGGAGAGAATTGAAAGGCTAAAGGATTTAAAATCATGGCAATAGGAGCAGCTGGGTAGCTCAGTGGATTGAGAGTCAGGCTTAGAGACGGGAGGTCCTAGGTTCAAATCCGGCCTCAGACACTTCCCAGCTGTGTGACCCTGGGCAAGTCACTTGTTCCCCATTGCCCACCCTTACCACTCTTCCACCTATGAGCCAATACACAAAAGTTAAGGGTTTAAAAAAAAATGGCAATGGGGTTAATGCTCGAGTATTGTCCAAAGAATTGATTGGTTTCTCAAACTGACTCCATTCCAAGGAAACAAGCTTATTATAAGATAATAACAGTGTAGCTAGTATAGTAAATAAGTACGGTAAGGTAAGGAGGTGTAGCGAGTATAGGCAGAGAGTAAGAGAGAGTAAGGAGTTTGGGTAGGGGTTTTTAGGAAGGCTTTTTATCTTGTTGAGTTACTAAGGAAGGGCTCATTTGTTTGGGCAGTGGTTGCCCTGTGTCTTCAGGGAACTGATGTCACTTTACCCTAGGTCCACCTTGGTCTGTGTGACTTTTAGACCCTTGGTTCACTTCACCCACTGAGCATAGCAAATGATAATGTAAATGGGATGCTAATGATATGTTAAATACCCTGGGACAACTCCAGGTCAAGTTTTGTTCTTTTCTGCTGCAAACTTTAAGGAAGGCAGTGAGTGTGGAAACTGAACATTGTTTGAAACTGGTCTTGTGTGACTGGGAAACTGAACCACCTGTGTCTGTAGTTCAGAGACCCCCAACCTAGGACCTAGGTTATGTCTAAAGATTGATGTGCGGAGTTTTCTCATCCTTCTGAATCTAAGCAACTCATATGTCTTATATGAAAGGTGGTCCCATTCTAATCAACAAGCTATTATCTCCCTTGTTCTGTTCTCTTGATTCTGTACAGCTAGTTGGCAGAGTTTGTGGGACATTTCAACCCACATCAACAGTACAGATAAAGGGTAAGTTTATATAAGGTAAAGCAGAAGAGGTGAAAAGCCAACTGATTATGATTGGTTAAGAGATTTCAGAATCTTGAATATGGAAGCAGTCCATTTGTGGGTAATGGCAAGATTAAGGGTTTGATCATCCTTATGGGTACCTGAGGTGGAGTGGAGGTGAAGGTGAGTTGGTTGAAGAACTGATTAATTAGGGTATTTGGGGGAGAATTAATATGTATGTTGAAGTCCTCAATTATGGAGGTAAGAGTTGGGGAGAAGAGAAAAAAAAAGGCAGGTATCAAGCTTCTTGATTAAAGAAAGGGAGAGACTTGAGGTAGAAGAACCACTACCAATTGATTAGGTGGTAGGTATGAATAGCATGAACCTCAGAGAAAGAGAGGTTACTGAGTGAAGGAGGAAGGGGGAGAAACAGGATGTAGCAATGGGGATCAAGGAGCATTCCAACTCCTGCATTTCAATGAGATAGTTGAGGTGCAACAAATATTGGAAAGGCTAGCCAGGGAGGTGTGTCATTAGTGAGAAGAAGAATTTCAGTAAAAGCTAATAGATGGAAGAGCAAGTAGGTGGTGCAGGGGATAGGACTGGGTCTGGAGTCAGGAGGATCTGAATTCAAATTCAACCTCAGACATTATCTGTGGGCAAGTCACTTAACCCTATTTGCCTCCATTTCCTCATCTGTAAAATGAGTTGGAGAAGGAAATGGCAAACTGTTCCAGTATCTTTGTCAAAGAAACCCCAAATGGGGCCAACAAAAAGTCCAACATAACTAAAACAGCACAACAACAACGGATTGAGAGGAAAAGATTTAAGATGAAGCAAAGTTTGTCATCTATGGAACAGGTATTCCAGAGGGCATGGTGGAAGGGCTTGATGAACTTAAGATGAAACTTTGGGGCAGGAGGCTTGAGCAAGGTTGGGAAGGCGAAATCCAGTGATAGAGGAGTGTGGAATGGGGTTTGGATGAAGATCTGCAGGAAGGTATGACCAGGGTTGAGAATGTCCAGTAGAAGGTGCCAGTTCTCTAGCCTCAAAGCACAGGGCAGCGGGAGATGGGAAGGCTGCACCGGAGCTTCTCCAACTGCCATAGGCAGGTACAGATGGATATGGGAAAGGGGCAGACCCACAGCCTCGCCTCAAGCAGCCTTTCCCCGGGTGAAACATTACACCCAGCAGGAGGTGGAAAGTGATAGAGCATTCACAGTTTAGGGAGACCCTGGACAAGAGCGATTACTAAATTTTGCTCCAGAGATTTCTCTATAGTTGCACTTTGTGGAGTGTGAGCAACAAGACAGGAAGAATGAAAGCTACACCCTATCTTAAGCACCAGGACTCCTCGGGAATAAGTCCGGAGTCAGGGTCCCTCCTTTGGGCAGAGAATATATCGCCCTAACAACTTCGCCAATACCATAGGTTTCACGATGCCTGTTCTACAGATAAGGACACTGAAGCTGGGAGAAAGGGACTTGACCAGGGTCACACCTCCAGTCAGTGTCACTTATGGAAGAACAGGAACTATTGAGATGAGAAAAACTTCCTAAATTCCTAGACAGAACCAGGAAAGAGAGGGTGGCTGAATCAAAGTCAAAGGCCGTACTCCCCACGCCCTCTCATTTCCGGTTCTGACTGAAGTGAATTTGTCGAGCACGGGAAGCCCCGCCCACTGCAAGCACCCACGTGGGGTCCACTCTTTCGGTGATGGGCCCTGGTGACATCTCACCTGTAGGAGGGTGATTGTGGGCGCTGTGGGAGAGCTCCACACCACCCCGCCCTCCTGGATCCCCGCAGCCTATGCGGGCCGTGTTATATGTGTGTGGCTCCGCCCTCCAGCACCTTCGTGCCAGTAGCTCTTCTCCCAGAGACTCTGCATTTAGGGTCGTGGGATCCAGAGCTGAAGGGGTACGACCCTTCAAGGCAAGGCCGGTCCAGAATCTCTAAGTACTAAGGGGTTACGAAGAAAAGCCCTGCGGGAGCTCCCGGTATAATGGAGGAGGCTACATTCCCGATGCAGTCGGGGTAGTCTCAAAATAATGAGATGAAATTGACCTGGTGGATGGAATCCAGACTTCCACCTCCACCCCGACTGTACTAAACATAGGGGTTACAAAGAATGGGGGGAAAACCTTGCCTTCAAGGAGCTTGCAATCTAACGGATGTTCCCTTGGATCCTGCCAACCCGCCAGGGAGGAGTGTCAGGGGTAGAGGTGGCCTACAGGGGAACATTTACCCAGCTTTGAGCTCTTCTACCAATACTTTAAGCTGCTGCACTGATGGAAGTCTTCTGGACCTTATGAGATCCTGAGCTAGTTAAGAGTTCTTTGAATGGTGGCTGAGACAGAACATGCTCATAAAGGAAGAGATCCTGGAGCAGTTCCTGATCATCCTGCTTAGGGTCACCTACATCACCCAAAGAGTGCAAAGGAGACCACAGTTTCAGTTTCTACAGTAATACCTGGGTAGATCAAGACAGAAGGTGAAAAGCAGATAAATGGGCTAAAGAGAAGCATCAGCTAAGAAAGAGGTAAACAAGGGAAAGACTTAAGGAAATAATATCCCATTGACATCATATGGACAATTAAGAATGTAGTGGCTTCAGTTTCTTTTCACTAGCCTAAGAAGCAATGTGGTTCATTGACACTAAGAGGCACAATGTATAAGCCTGTACTTGAATCCCAGCTCTGTGCCCATGAAAACATCAAGAGAAACAAAATGTTAAGTATGAACAAGCAATCATAAAGGACTAAATAAGGATGAGCTGTTTAAATTCTCATATGGAGATGCTATAGCTGTCCCCATAGAAATGACCAACTAAAATTCTGAGATGATTCATGCTACCTTCCTCTTGACAGCAGTGACAGAATCAGGATGTATTTAGTACAAGATATATTTTGGGGAAGAGGATATGACCAATGTGGGAATTTATTTTGCTTGACTATGCATATTTGTTTTAAGGGTTTTGTTATTTTCTCTTTCAATTGGGGATGGGGGAAGGGAGAGATAGGAGGAAGAGGTCAATTTTGTCAATCAAGTTTTAACTAGGAGAGAATGCAGCTAGTTAACTGTAAATGATCTTTGCAGCAAACTTATCTGATAAATGTCTCATTTCCAAGATATATCAAGAACTAATTACAATTTGAAAGAATAAAAGTCATCCTCCAATTGATAAATGAGAGCAGATATCATTTGGACTAAGATTAAATCAATTATGTAATATAAATACAATGAAACATCATACTGCCATAAGAAATGATGAAAGGGAAGTTTTGGAGTAACCTGGGAATTTATATAAACTGAAACAAAGTGACATGACCAGAACTAAGAGAGCAATTTATACAACATTGTAAAGACAAACAATTTTGAAAAACTTAAGAGCTCTGTTCAATGCAACAACCAACCACAATTCTGAACACTGATGATAAAGTAACAGACTTAAGATGCAGAATGAGACATATATTACATGGTCAATGTGGGAGTATATTTTGTGTAAACACAAATTTATTACAAGGGTTTTTTTTTTTCTTTTGGCAAAAGGAAGAGTAAGCAGGGGAAAAAATAAATGTTCACTAATTGAAAAAGTAATTTGGAAAAAATTCTAACCTAATTAGTAATGGTGAAAATGAGCAGGATGTTTTTACAACTTTGTTAGTTATTACACTCCTCTAAGAACAAATAATTGATGTTTATATTTACACTTAAGATCTCTTTTCTGTTTTTGGTCTTATGTTTGAATATTTGTTCTTGTTAATAAAAATTAAATTAAAAAAATTTTTTTGATTGGGGGAAGGGGAGAGAGAAGAGGCCTGAGAAACTGAATGATATGTTTTTCCCCCTAGTGTGAATTTTTTGATGTGCAGTAAGGTTTTGACTATCTAAAGGCTTTTCTACACTGAATACATTCATAAGGTTTTGTTGCAGTATGAATTCTCTGATGACCAATAAGATTTGATTTAGTAGCAAAGGCTTTTCCACACTCATTATACACTTATAAGGTTTCTTTCCAGTATGGATCCTCTGATGGCAAGTAAGACCTGAACTTCATTTGAAAGTTTTTTTTCACATTCACTGCATTTAAAGGGCTTCTCCCCAGTGTGGATTCTCTGATGATCAACAAGATTATTCTTATGAGTAAAGACTTTGTCACAATCGTTACATTTGAAAGCTTTCTCTTCTGTGTAAATTTGCTGATGTGCAAGAAGTTTGGATCTATAACTAAATATTTTTTCACACTCATTACATTTATAAGATTTCTCTCTATTGTGGAGTCTCTGATGTCACATGAAACTTCCTCAAAATGTACATTACCCCACAGTCACTACGTTTGTAGGGATTTCCCCCAATGTGGATTCTTTGACGATCATTATCAAAGTTGTCACATTCATTACATTCATAGAGCTTCTCTTCAGTGTGGATTCAATGAGGAATCAAAAGACTAGATTTGTAACTGAATACTTTACCACATCTATTACATTTATATAATTTCTCCCCATTATGGAGTCTCTGGTGGCCAATAAAACTCTTCTTCAAAATAAAAGATTTACCACAATCATTGCATTCATAGGGATCTGTAAGGATCGCTTATTTGAGAGTCCCAATATGTTATTTTGATCAGATAGGCTTGTGTTTATGAAGCCTATCTGGGAGACTCTCTTCACCCTTACTGGAAGGAATGATGAGGGTATCTCTGTAAAAGGGTTGTAGCTGACAGAGATGCGCAAATGCAAGTGGACAAATAAGGAATCTCTTTGTGGGGTTAGAATTGATAGATCTCCAGGACTTAAATTAAATGCCTGGACCCCAAGAGAACCCTATATGAACCCAGCCCTACCGGGATAAGACTGAATGGCAGACAGCCTTCAACTTTGTGAAGCCAAGGCTTAGTTAGCCTTCCCCAATTCCCTCTTCTTCCATCTGCTTCCAATATTCCCAAGAACATGTTATCTGACTGGTATTAATAAAGGTTAATTTATTGTAATTATGAACTAGGATGGGTGAGGGATGTGGGGAGAGGTGGCCCTATTCTAACCCGATGTATAAAGGTCCTTCTTCTCTGATCAAGACAGCCAGCTTTGACCATGAATTCTCCTTTCCTCACCTATATCTGATAACTAAGCTAAATTAACAGATTATGTAGGATAATAAGGGGTCTCTATTGAAAGGCAAGGACAAGACGGAGAGTCTTTGAGGTTGGCTCAGTGGCCGGCCGGGTCCACTGACCCCTTTTAGCCACTGACAAATATTAGAAATCTTCTTCGATGGTTGTATTGGAAATCAGGAACAGCAACTGGTCTTTAGGTATGGAGATAACCAAAGAAATCTCTGCTCAATCTTGAGGTGGGGCAAGAGTCCTCGGTCCCTCCCAGAGTTCAGAGACTGAAGAGCTCCTCCAAGGTTCTTTTCTTCCCACAAGCTTCTCCTAGTCTCAACCGCTGCTCTTGTCAATCACGTCCTTTTTCAACATTCCAAACTGTCCTTTGCAAACTTGTCCTTACATTTTCCCCTTTTTTTTGTTGTGACCTTCCTAAGGTCAGCACCATGGATACTTAATACTTACCAAACACTATTGTGCCCTATTTCTAACTAATCTCCCCCCAAAATAATAAACTTCCCTAACTTCCCTTTCTACTCTAATTCTATGCTAAGCTAACTATTATAAGAGATTTTCAGGAAAGTTTTGGGTAAGGGAAATATTCGAGGTTTATAACAATAATACAGAAAGTAAACCAAATGTTTCAACACAATAATGCTTTCTAATAATACCTACTGTAAGGAACAGCATTCTTAACAAAAAAGGTGTTTGACATGTTCTATGGTGGTATCATCTAATATACTCAGGCTTAAATAAACTTTCACAGCTTCAATAATTCAGTCAAGAAAGGTAGCAGGTGCTTCCTGTCTTGTTTGCCTGACCTTCTCAAACTTAGACCATGCATTTGGGTGTCTTGAGTTATTTTCTAATACCTTCAGAAATGATTTTCTTGCCCCCTTTAACATCCACCGAATTCAGGTCCAGTTCTTCCCAATTCTCAGGCCATAGTGTTAGGCCCTGGGTATTCCTAGTCTCCTCAATGAATTTTTGTCTGTCGTGTTTGGACATCAACTCTCCTAAGATAAACCAAAAATCTGCAAAATCCAGGTCATAGGTCTTAATAAATTACTGCAAGATTTTTGTAAATTTCCCAAGGTCATCATAGTATTTGGGAGCTTTTCACTTGATAGCCTCAACATCCTCAGCTCTGAAACGGGTATGCTGTTTTACGTGGAAAATACCATTGTCTCATATAATCGGAAGATCTTGTAGCGGAAAAAGATTAATTGGGGTATCACTGTTACTCTGGGCTTTTAGTTCTTTCTCTGCCCTAGTGTCCTCAGAAACCTTAATATCATTAACATTTGCACCAGGAGCTTGACCACAACTGTTGTCCATAAATTTATCCTTTTTCATATAAATTCAATGTTATTAACTTGGATCTGCAAAAGCCTCATCAGAACTTTCAACTCTGACTCCCTGTTATACCATATACATATAACTTTAACAGTGTACAACATGTATTTTACCATCTATCTCATACGGTGCAAAATATAACCAAAGAATAACAGTATAGGAATATGTGCCACCACATCAAGAATAGTTGTTTCCCATGTTGGTTGCATTAACTTAAAATCTATTCCTATTTTCACATATTTAGAAATACCACTAAATATGAATACATAAATGGACCACAAAATATACCAGCAATACATCAAACAATATTCTATCATAGCCTCCATTACTGCTTGTATCACAATTGGTATTACCCACAAGCTTGGTAATAGTTCACTAGTGGTTTTAAACTCCACTGTTACACAGTTAATTAACAGACACAACAGTAATTATACAAAAGCAATAACAATACAACAGACCAAGAACAATAAAAACACCAAATGAAAAAATCAGGAGAAAAAACACAATCCAGGAAAAAATGACAGAAAAAAGTTAAAAGCCTCTTCCCAGTAGCTTTAAAAATGGCTCAGGAGCAGTGAAAATACTCCAGAGAGACTTTATGAATGGACTGAGTGGTGGGAGTAGCCTTTACTGATTGGGTTAGAATGTTCAGAGCTCCACCACTAACTGAGAGACTGAATTAGAATGTTCAGAGCTTCAGCACTTCCAGTCTGTGTTGGCTGTCCAAGGGACAACTTCCTCCTCCCTTCTCAATCCTTCATGTGGTGGTGCCAATTCTCATGGGGAAACACTGTGGGTAACTTAAGTATTACTAAGTTCAGAGAAAGGGAAGAAGGGGAACTGTTTGGACAGGGATAACAGACTGGACTAACAAACTGGGGAAACACAACCCCACCAAAGAACAAGGAATGGGAGATTATGGATTGGCAGTTGATACCAACTGCCACCACAGATCCATCTAACCTGGGAGTCTGTGAAACTAACAAGTGAGTAGCCTAGGACCAAAGATTTATTAAGACAGGTTTAACAAAGACTATAAGGTCAAAGATGTTGGGAGAGGTCACACTTAACCTAAAACACTAAGGATCAAACTCGGGGTTAAAAGTTAAAGATCTGGGAAATCCCTACATATACTAAGCAGGCAGCTGAGACACAAGGGAAAATTGGGATCTCACGGAGATGATCTGATGGTCTTGATCTGATGTAGTCCAAATATACTACAAGAGCAAAGGAACTAGCCGAATAACTCTTCAGAGGAAATCAGGGAGATTGGCTTTGCTTGTCCAAGCAAGTCAGAAATCTCAACCTTTACTCCTTGATCCTGCTAGTTGAAAGGTCTCAGGTGTTGCTTAAAGATACCCAAATCCACAGATCTCTCAAGTCAGTGGCTTTCCCCAACTCCTTCAAAATGCCAACTGCCTTTTTAGAGAGTTCACTGTGTTCCAGTTGGAATCTCAGCTCCTGCCTGCCTGTCTAAGCTTCCAAAATGCTTTAAACTTATTTCCCTCTTACACTACTCTTGCAAATCTCAAAGTAATACAAACAATTTCTATCAACACATGTTCCTATGCAATTATCCTATCTATTTTCTATAAACACAGTTAGCCTAATCATTACAATTAATCTTTTTCAACTATCTACTCTATTAATACAGCCTAATTCTATTCTTACCTAAATGTAACAATCTATCCTATGCTTATACTAACCCTTAAGCTAATACTTGTTACATAATATTTCCCTAAGTCCCTACTCTATCCTATACAATATTTCTATGTCCTATGTATTTAAAAGCTATAATACATATTTCCAAATCTATGACTGAATTGTCAACCTGTTGCATGTATTTATAAATTTTTTTACAGACATTTATGTCCATATTATACAATTTAATATATAGTCCCTATTCTGATAGCCAGATAGAAAAGATTTTTCTATTTGCCTAAGACCTTATGGAACTAACTAATTATTTACATTTTTACAATTTGCATTCTGGCAAATGCAGGCACTCATTTATTTACACAAGGTCAACACTATGTTTATATCCTTTTTATGTCATGTGGCATGTATATACTTACCTTATCTTCATGGATTCCTCTTATACACTTTTTAACAGATGATTTTCCATTCTTTCTTATAGTTTATGTATTTGCTGCATTCATTCCCTATTGTGTGAAATTAATTTGTGTTTGTGTTACTGCCACACCATCTTATGTAATGTCCTGTTTCCCTTCTGTCCTCTTCTTAATATATACAATATTTACACAGTTCAAAGTCTTAGCTGTCCATTTCAGCTTGCACAGTTGTCCCTTGAATCTAGAAGCTTTTCTTGCTCTCCCTCAGGTATGCTTTAATCTTCTGTCTTCATCTGTAGTTGTCACAAACCTGTTTGTCATCATATTCTAGGCTGTTGAGATCTCTTCTCCTGCTCTGGAATATTTTGTGTGTTTAATCTTGTGTGATGTTCCTTTAATGCATAGAAGTTAGCTTTATTTCTCAGCACTTTCTGTTCCCTCCCTATCTTGGCTTTCATCTGGATGTTCTATATTGGTATTGAATTTCACTGGCTTTAAATGGGAACAGTGGAACCAAGAATTCTTCCCTGTAATTTTTATAATGGACAGTGAAGTGAGCAAAACTTCATGTGGTCCGGTCCATTTTACATCTGTGGCAGTTTTTCTATTAAAGTTCTTAATATAGACTTTATCTCCTGGTTTGATGTTATGTAACTGGTAGTCCAGAGGTGTGTTTTGCTGAATCACCCCCATTTCATGCAATTCTGACAGTCTCCTTTGTAATGCATGTATGTATTTGGCTAATTGACAATCCCCTCCAATCATTGCTATGTATGCCGGTTTGCAAGTCCTTCCTTGCCAAATTGTGTGTCTGTAGAACATCTCATACAGTGAAATGTGTAAATCCCCCCATCTAAGTTCTTAGATGGAACAGAACTAATGGCAGAGCATCTTTCCATTTCAAGTGTGTTTCTGTATAAAGTTTCCCAACGAGTGTCTTAACGTCTGTGTTCAGTCTTTCAACTTGACCTGAACTTCCTGGGTGATAAGGCGTGTGTGGTAATGTACCTCTATTACCAGGTTTTTGTAAACTTCTTGCAATATAGCATGTGAAAAATGGGTATCCCAGTCCAAGTTAATTTTGTTGGGGATCCCAAATCTGGGAATGATCTCTTTCAATAGGATCTTTACCACAAATGCTGCATTGTTCTTTTTCGCAGGAAAAACTTCTGGTCACTTAGTCTGTCTATGATTTCAAGGCAGTATCTAAAGCCTTTGTCCCTTGGCAAATTGATGTAATCAATCTATCTACATTCAAAATAAGTAGAAGCTAATAGACATCCTGCTAGCCCCTTGCTCCTATACACTCCCTGATTGAACTGCATAAAATTTTGTACTTCTGACAGACTCTTATGGCATATGAGGAAATTCCAGGTGCAGTCCAAAATCGTTGGACAGAATCAATCACAGCTTGGGTGCCATAGTGTCCCTTTGTATATATGACATTCCACGCATGATAGAATAAAGATCTAGGCAAGATGGGTTTGCCTAGTTCTGAGAACCATATGCCTCCTATTTCTTTGGCTCTATGGCTTTGCTTTCATGACTGAATTTCCTGTTCATTGTAGGCTTGAGTTAGATAGTCCTCTTCAACTAGTGAGAAATTCAGCACATGGATTGGGCCTCTTCTAGCTCCATATTTCGCTGTTATGTTGGCCCTAAGGTTCCCTAAGGACACTGTGTCTTTCCCAAATGTATGAAATCTGCAATGGACCACTGCCACTTCTCTAGGCAATTGTATGGCCTCAAGAAGTTGCATTATGATTTTGCCATATTCCCTGCACTGGCTAAAAATCCTCTATGCCTCCAAATTTCTCCTGTGGCATTTATGAGTAAAAGTATACTTATAATCAGTGTAGATATTTATTCTTTTATCCTTTCCAATTTGCAAAGCTCTTGTTAATACCACCAATCCCACTCCTTGAGCATTCATGTCTTTTGGTAAGGATCCATACCATAATGTCTCTGTTTGTGTTACAACAGCTGCACCTGTAAACTGCTCTCCGTTGTGTATGGACACTGAACCATCTGTAAACATTTCGATTTCTGGGTTGGACAAGGTGGGTATCTTTCAAATCTTCCCTAGTCCTTTGTACCAGATCTATTGTCTCTTGAAATTTGTGCAATGGTTCTCCCTCCATTGGCAACTCTGGAACAAGAGTAGCTGGATTCAAGTTATTGCAATGTTTCAAGGTGATTTTCTCATTGCTGAGTAACACAATTTCATACTGAGAAAATCTCTATGGCGTGAATGCCTGCAGATTACTTTTCCTTCTGTATGCTCTCTAGTTGGTGTTCAGAGAAGACATTAAGTTTAGATCCTAACACCAAGTCTATTGATTTTTGCACCATAAGCATTGCAGCTGCAACAGATCGGAGACAGTGTAGCATGCCTTTGACAACTGTGTCTAACTGTGGGCTGTAATAAGCTACAGGTCTAAAACTTTGTCCCAAAGTTTGAACTAAGACTTCTGAAGCCACACCTTTTGCTTCATGGACAAAGAGATGGAATTCCTTGTTGTAATCAGGGATTCTGAGGGCTGGAGCAGTTATGATTGCTTCCTTGAGCTATGCCAATGCATTGAGGTGTTCCTTAGTGAGCTGCAGAGGTTCTAAGACTGCATTCTTAGTTAAGTCTGTCATGCTTCATTATTTGACTATATCCTGGTATCCACTGTCTACAGAAACCTGTCATTCCAAGGAATGCTCTTAGCTGTTTTTTGGACTTTTGCATACTCAGCTTTTGGATGTCTGCTACCCTCTTGGAAATCTTTCTTGTCCCTTTTTCCAAGGTATTTCACCCTTCACATAATCCACTGTAGCTTTGACTTAGACACCTTATGACCTCGCTTAATTCTTGGAAGAGAATTTTACTGTCTTGAAGGCAAACTTTTGAGGAAGGCGATGCAAGAAGAATATCATCAATGTAGTGTAGCAATTTGCTTTCCTTGAATGATATTATTTCCAGATCTTTAGGATTTGGCAGAACAGAGTACCCAAGTCATATAAACCTTGTGGTAGCCTTCCCCATGAGTACTGGGATCCTTGCCATGTAAAGGCAAAGATTTTTTGGTTTTGCTTAGTGATTGGAATCGAAAAACACGCACTACAGAGATCTACAACAGTGTACCACTTTGAGCTGCTAGGGATATCAGCAATAATACTACTTGGGACTTTTTTACAAAGTTGTTTAATGCCCTCAAATCTTGATGAATCTCCATTGTACTATGCTTTGACTATCCAGTTTTTCTTTCTTTATGGGCATTATTGGGGTGTTGTATTCAGAGATTGTTGGAATTAGTATTTTTTGTTTTAACAGACTCTGGATAATCGAGGTGATTCCTTCTACAGCTTCTTTGCTGTATTTTTGGTGGAGTCCCTTCCTTCACTTGTAACAAGTGAATCTGGGAAATGTATAAAACTACATTTCCCATGATCCAACATGGTCCAACTGATTTCCGTTTCCGACGTCTTGACGCAGGGGAGCGCTTAAATCTCCTGGGTTAGGAGGGAGGCTCTCTTTTTTGGCGAGTAGGAACTTGGCTAGGAGGCAGTATGGTGGCGGCAGTTTTGAATGCTTACAAGCGCGTGGTCTAATGATTTTATCTATCAACATGGCTTTAATTAAAATACTAATTTATATATTTATACAAGCCTTTATCATTTTTCATTTTTATACACTTCTATTTTAACAGGAATTGCTGATTTTTATAGCCCTACATCTGTGGAATGCTTAGCCCAAACCTCATTAGGAATATCATTGGATATATCAAAGATATAGTCCCTTCACTTTGTTCTTGTGCATCATCCAATTGTCCCAGGAACAGCAATGGATGTTTCAGAGATGCCTTGAGTAGATGTCGGTAGATCTTTCCTGTTTTATCATACTGGATTGTTGCCCCAATTTTCCACAAAAAATCCCTCCCAAGCAGGTTCAAAGGACATTCGGGGATTAACAAAAATTTATGTTCAGTTGTTAGGGATCCTAATATTACCATCTTTGATTTTAATTGTGTTTGTCCAGTTGCACCTTTGACTTGCACTGTTCCTACGATTTTGCTGTCTTCTGGAGATGTTTTGAGCACTGATCTCATGGCCCCTATATCAATAAGTGCAGGATAAATTTCATTGCCCACTTTGATCATGACTTGAGGCTCAGTATTTTCATTGCTTTGGTGCACTTGAACAATTGGTGCTTCTAGCTCTATTTTTCCCATGTCCCATTCTTTTTTTTTTTTTTTTTTTTTTTAAACCCTTACCTTCCGTCTTGGAGTCAATACTGTGTATTGGCTCCAAGGCAGAAGAGTTGTAAGGGTAGGCAATGGGGGTCAAGTGACTTGCCCAGGGTCACACAGCTGGGAAGTGTCTGAGACCAGATTTGAACCTAGGACCTCCCATCTCTAGGCCTGGCTCTCAATCCACTGAGCTACCCAGCTGCCCCCCCATGTCCCATTCTTGATGAAAATCAGCCACAGTTTCTTTTGGACTTGAACTTTCTGTTTGCAAACCTATTGCTGTTTGCAATGGAGTTTCACAATCAAGGAGAATATTTGATGTTGGAATAATATTGCTCTAACCCCATTTATCTATTTTATCTATGTTGCCACAGTCTGTTCCACATTCCCTTAGAGATTCAGTATCTATTTCATTTGGATCAACATTCATATTCAATTTGGTTGTTTCAGGAGGAGTGCTAATCTCTTGTGGTGGGTTTACTAACTCAATCTTATTTATATCCCACCTTTCTTCTGTATTTGCATTGACTTTTAAATATTGGAAAGGTAAAGAATCTTCAGCTTCCCTGTACGTGGTTTGCTGACCAGACCCAAAGCTAGATACAGTGTATGGGTGTATTTGAGTATCTCGCACTGCTGTCCTCATGTGGCACTGAGGTATATAGGATATGTACTGGTGACTATACATCCCATCTGCTGTTAACATTATGATTGACATAGTTGAAGGAGTTAAAAGAGTCTGGCATGCTTGGGAAAACATGATGCTGTTTGTTTTGTTCACAGGTAGCAGAGATTCTGTAGGGTTGAACTCTGTAGCTATCCATTTTATGTTTCCCATCTCCCAGTTTCTCTCTTTTGTTTTTATATAATGTTTATCAGCTTCTACCATGACTTGTTGGTTTAAACATTCAGATTGCAATCCAATTACAGGTTGTAATGGACTTGAATAAGCTTGGAGACTTGGGAATACTGGAATAATGCCTTTGCTTCCAATTATCCCTACAGATGTTACTGGTTGAAATTCTTTGACATTAGGATTCAGTTTTGAACTTATTACTATGTCACTGAAATTCCTTTTCATTTTAACATCCCCATCTACTAAGTATCCTAGAGGTCTGCTTGTCTGAATGTTTAGAGATATCACTTCTTTCTCCTCCCCATCGGACCATTTTGTATTTTGCTCTTTAGAATCCCCATAATACCACATGATCTTTGTTTCATCTGCTTCTGTTTTAGCTTTTGTTATTGTTTCTTGTTCTACATAAGTGGTTCCCAAACTTTTTTGGCCTACCACCCCCTTTCCAGAAAAAAATATTACTTAGCCCCCTGGAAATTAATTTTTTTTAATTTTAATAGCAATTAATAGTAAAGATAAATGCACCTGTGTCCATCACCGCCCTCCTGGATCGCTGCAGCACCCAGCAGGAGGCGGTAGCACCCACTTTGGGAATCACTGTTCTACACTGTCATGTGTTACACCATAGTTTTGTTTTTCTATAAAGTTATTCTTGGTTTTTGCTGAGAACTGTTGCAAGCCAGTGTTGCTAACTTCTATTACTTTGCATTATTTGTTTCTTGCATCACTGTCTACTAACAAGTTTACTGTATTTGTTTTAGAATCTTTTGCAATATCTTCCTCCTTTTTCATATCCTTTTCCTTCTTCATATCCTTTTCCTTCCTCCTTCATATCCTTTTCCACTGTCCCAAAAATCCTATTTTTGATTCCTTCTATGTCATTTTGCATCTATCTTTCCTCCTCCATCTGCTTTTTCTCCCCAATAGTCTATTTCTGTGCATTTGTCCTCCACCTCAGTTTCCCCATTTTCATTTCCTCTTCATGTCAAAGCTGTTTCATGGCTTCATAATTGGGAATTTCTAGCTGACCTTTGGATAATGAAAATTTCAGTATATATGCCTGCATAGTCTTTAAATCAGGGGCTTACAAAGATGCCTTGCAATTGTGATCACAACATTGACTATGATTTTGTGTGAAGTGATAGTTTGTGTTGTTGTTACTATTACACCAGGATCTCTTCCTATTATTTTTCATATCTAACTGGGTTTTTAAATTACAAAATCTGACTATGTGCCCAATTTTGCCAAATAAGAAGCACTTCTTTGTAGTGTTTGTCTATTCTGTTGGTATTCCCTTCTAGGCTTATATGCCTACAGTGTGGCTAAATTCTTTTTCATCTTTTTCCTTTTGTTTTATTGTGGTGTTGGCCTCCTTAAGCTGTTGCTTGAGTTCCCTAATTACTTCATCTTTCTCCCTAATCTCCTCTTTGTGACCTGAATAAACATAAGTAGATGTTTTTCTCAATTCTTCCAGACTAAAGTTTTCCCAATCTGGATAATGCATCCTAAAGTATGTTTTGATTGGCAAGCTGCTTCCTTTCACAAACTGTTTCCATATGTGCTGGAGATTGTTCTCTTCCAAATCCTGAAAGTCCAGGATGTTTTCAGCAACTTCAAACAATCCTGTATAGAAAGACTGAAGGATATTCTCCTGGCTCCTGCCTCAGTTTCTCGAATCTACCCCATTTGTATGGTCTTTTGGAGAAAATTTTCATAGCCTCTATGAGATCCTCCCTTGCCCTTCTCAAATAAGAGAGATTCTGGTGATTAGAAAGTTCAAGGTCTGTTCCCTCTTCCCACTATGAGGCAAGATCAGGATTGGTTCTAGTCTCCTGAATAAACTGGTGCTTCTCCCTGGGGTTAAAAAACTCATTGAGGAGAGTTTCCACACATGGAAGGTGGGGGTCAAACAATTTTATCACATGTTTGAATTCTCTTATGGCAGCAAATGGGTCTAAATACCATTTAGGCATTCTCCTCCTGAATGTTTCGAGGTCTGCAGAAGTGAAAGCCTTGTGAATTTTCACATTAACAATGCCAGAATCTTCTTGCAATATTGTGTGGTCTCTTAAAGTTAAAATTGGTACAGTGCCTTCAGCTCCTTCTGGTTTTTGTTCTTATACTGTGTCATTTGCATTGTTAGTGGATTGATCATTTGCTTGTGGTATGTTTGTTCTATTGTTATCTTTCTCCTCTCTTAGTTGCCTGACCATTTCTTTAAGTTCTGCTATTTCTTCCCTCATTGCAAGCATCATTATATTTCCATCTACTTTCTGTTGATCATGCTTTTAAGGGCATAATACAGTTGCATTAAAGATAAAACTATTGTAATTGTCCCAGGCACAAAAGAAATTAACCTCCCCATTTTTAACTACAACCAGGTGTAGTTATCATATAATGTTAGGAAGAAATATAGATAATCAGGGATAAGGATGGAAAAAAAAAAGATATATCATGAATCCAAAGTGACACATCAGGGCAAAATATACCATAGTTACAAAGATCTTTCTCCCCATTTTGTTTTTCACAGGAAAAAAAGCCTCGAGAGCGTTTTTAAGTGTACTGCTTTAAGAGCCAGCCCTTCCCTTCAGAATGAGTAGTGTTCTGAATGGTCAATGGTGTTAGACAGACTCTGGTGACCCAACTAACTGCACTTAAGATAGCTGCTTCCCAACTCCCACACAGGCTTCTTCTATTGACAGCACTGTTACAGGCCCAGCCACCTCTCAAAATGAATTCCTTGTGTTTCTTCTTTGGATTCAGCAGGTTAGAGACCTAGCTGGCTTAGCCAAACTGCAAGGATCGCTCATTTGAGAGGTCCAAGATGTGGGGATTCTTTGATGATCAACAAAGTTGCTCTTTGTAGCAAAGGCTTTTTACACTCCTTACATTCATAAGGTTTTTCCCCAGTATGGATCCTCTGATGGCAATTAAGAACTGAGCCGTTTGAAAAATTTTACATACTCTTTACACTGATAGGATTTTTCCCCAGTGTGGATTGTTAGATGATCAAGAAGATTTCTCTTATGCGTGAAGGCTTTGTCACAATCATCACATTCATAGGGTTTCTCTCCTGTGTGGATTCGTTGATGTACCACAAGTTTTGATCTGCAACTAAAGACTTTATCATACTCATTACATTTACAAGCTTTCTCCCTATGGTGGACCTTCTGGTGCCCAGTGAAACTTTTCCTCAAAAAGAAAGTCTTCCCACAATTATTACATTCATATAGTTTTTCCCCAGTGTGGATCCTCTGATAATCAACAAGATTGCTCTTATTAGTGAAGGCTTTGTCACACTCACTACATTCATAGGGTTTCTCCCCAGTGTGCATTCTCTGATGTACCAGCATGTAGGACCAATAACTGAAGGGTGCCCCCACAATCATTACATTTATAAGGTTGCTTTTACTAGGAATTTTCTTATGGTTGACAAGATGAATACTCTGATTGAACTATGTTCCACAGGTTTCATATTCATAGTCTCTATGATCTCTAGAAATTCTTTGATTTATATCAAGATTTAAACTAAAATTGAGGCCATTCTCAAACTCCTCACATTTTTGACACCTTTCTTCTTTGGGGGTCTGTTTATCTTTAACTAGGAGATGTATGAAATCTCTCTCTTCTTCCCTCACTTACTTCCATTGTTCATTTCTTTGTTGCCTTTTTAATCTTCTCTCCTACTCACAGATTTTCCAAATTCAGGTACCAGCAGAATATTTCTTTGAAGTTCTTTAGTTGTTATTTCCTGGAATTATCCTTTAGAAATTTCCTGCTTTGAAATTATCTCATCCTTCACTATTGCAGTCCTGAATTCTGATAAGTAAAATTAAAAATATAAATGTCACTTTGTCTAATTTTAATTAGGGAATTCAATCAAAATCTAGGGAATAGTTTTAATAATTTTGGTGAGGAGAGATAAATTATCTACTGCAGTGGCAAAAATGCCATTTTAAGGCTTTTTAAATTTCTAGAATATGAAATCAAGAGAAAATGGAAAGATAAAGGACAGTGGGAAGACATATGTTCAAAGAAAAAAGAAAGACCAGATTAATTGGAGAGGAGATAAGTAATTAAATATATATATGTACATATACATATATTATAAATGAGCACTGAGTTAATTGAAGTGAAGAGTAGAAATGAAGGATGTATAGTAAGGTGAACAAAATGGAGAATTAAGGATTGTGGGAAAGGACTGAAATATTTTCAAGGGAAAAAGAAGTCCTTGCTTGAAAGGAATGAATAGGGATGACCTAGAAATTAGGAAACATTTTTAGGAGAAAGGTGAAAATTTTTATTTTGTAGATATCCTGCTACTTCCTAACAATAATGTTGTTTTTTTAAAAATTCAGTTCTTGCTCCCAATTTTCTACAAATTCATTTCAAAGAGGAACAAGAAAAAGAGAAGGTAAATTTCATTTCTTCTATATTACGAGGGCCAAATATATTTGCACAAAGCTGCCTAAATCTCAGAGGTTGAAAAACTAAAAGGATTAACTTCCTTCATTTTGTTTATTTCTGTGAAATAATTCAAAATTTCTAGGTCTTTCTTTATGATACTTCAAGGAACAGCAGACAGCTAAGTCCTCAATAATGTATTAGTTTGTCAATTATTAAATATAGGTGTTACATATGGCAATGGAGTTACCAGGCAGGTTCTTTCTTACCTGTGCACATACTTCTTAGGTTCTTTCTGCTCAAAGCTCCCAGCAAATCCAGCTCCCATGGCCCTTCCCTTCTTTCTAGATGGGAGATCACAGCAGGTTTAGGAAATGGAACTTCTGCTGTTGGGGAAGAAAATGGGACCAAATGAAGAATGGAAACACATAAAACTTCCTATAAGATTTACTGAGGCCAGCCAGATAGGAAGAAAGGAAGACCAAAGGAAGATACAGAAGAAAAGGTATATGAGTTCCTACATGAATGGCTCAAGATAATGCCCGCTGGAAGGCTGAGGCACAGACTAGGATGCTTTGGCCTTAGAATTATAATTCTCTTTTTGTTCTTTCTCAAGAGGAATGGGAAACTCTAACGGTAGTAATAAAACATCGCCTTTCCTATGAGAATCTTTTTCTTTCAAAAAGTACTGATATCCCAAAAACAAAATTGAGACTCACAAAAAGCAAATTTAAAAATACATATATTTTTATAAAATTGAAATATGTACATGTATTTCTATAATATCTGCATTTAAAAAGAAGAAATAATTATTACTATATAACTGAAATACATATATGTATTTTGTGTACTTCAATTCTACAAAATGAACACCTACTGGTGAAGACACAAGGAAAAATGGAAAAAGAAACAATGAAAAATGAGACTAACATAGCAACATAAGTAGGAGAAAAGGTGGTCTGGGTCAAGAATATTCATATCTTATCCTGGTATTCACTTGGACAGAAGATAACAGAATAATTTATCAGCTGCTATAAGTACCTGTAGCCCATTGCTTTAAAAGTAATTTTGTTATAAATTTAATAACCATCAACAAAACAATAAAATAATGAATGAAAATATAAATAATATCAAACTACTTATAGCATGATAAAAATTCAAAATAAATTCATTAAATAAAAGTATAACAGCTCATTTGAGTCTTCTTTCATTCTCTTCTCCTGTCTGTGCATACTGATACATTTCTAGAGACTAAAAACAATTCTTCATGGAAATTCTTGTGATGCTTTTGTCATTAAACTTCAGCACATGCTTTTAAAATTAAGGTTTATTTTTTCCAAGGAATTCTAAAGGATTCAATCATGTATGAAGAGTTTTCAAATTTTACTGGCATTGGTTATTCATTAGCTATTTTGAAAAGTCCTTCTGACATGCACCTAATTAAATCCACAACTTTAAACATGGTAAGAACCTCACAACATCTAGTTAAACCTATACCAAAACAAGAATCAGCTCTATTACACCTTTGACAAATGGCCATCTACCCTTTGGCTCAAGATCTCTAGTTAATAAGGAAACCAAAATCTCTTGAGGCATCCCATCCCATCCCATCTTTATTTTATATTTTATTATTTTTTAAAACTCTTACCTTCTGTTTTAGACTCAATACTAAGTATCAGCTCCAAGGCAGAAGAGTGTTAAGGGCTAGAAGTGACTTGCCTAGGGCCACACATCTGAGGCCAAATCTGAACCCATCCCAATGCCAGGTCTGGCTTTCTAACCATTGAGCCACCTACCTGTCCCCCATTCCATTTCTGGAGAGAATTATAATTGGGAAATTTTCCCATATAACTAGCTAAAATCTGCTTTTTTTTTACTTTTTCCTCACGACATAATTCTGCCCTCTGTAGTGTGATAATTAGATCAAGTCTACACTGCCCATCTTTAGATTTAATCACAAAAGGTGAGAGCATCTCCAATTCTGGAGATGTGTAGTAGAGTGAATAACAAATCAGAATCAACTGACCGCCCCCTAGGCATTCTATGAGAAGTGTCTATTATGATTGGACATGCAGGCTAGGGGAAGGCACAGGAAGTAATGCATAAATGACCCCTTTAAAAAGAGGGAGTTGAGTGAGAGGTCTTTGGTTGAAGAGGGCATCTGGTGACGGACCTCTTCTGGTTTGTGGAGTGATGGAACACTGAGACCCTGGTGAGACTGCTTTAAATATCTTCTTTTAATTCCACATGGTGAGTTTAAAGACTGACTGAATCTTCCTGAACTTTTCTTAAGAAATTTCTTTTAGTAGACTCTGTGAATGAAGTTTTGCTCCATTCACGTCTGGGTCTCTGGCCCTCTAACTCTCAACTGAGGGTTAAGATCTACCTGGATTAATTAGAGGATCGTATTAAATTACCTATTGGGTTAGATTCTTATTTCCTTATTTCTTCTCTCTCTTCTTAATTATAAATAAACTTCCATAAAAGTCAATTTTGACTTGAGATTATTCTTAATTGAGGATTGATAATAGTTCAATCCTCTGGTGACCATCTTTTAACATATTGAACCTATAAAACCTCTTTTCCCCCCTTACAGTAGCCAAATAGAACAAATCTATCTCTTCCACATGACATATTTCAATCATACCTTAATATTATTACTCCCAAGGCAACACACAGCTGTTTCTACAGGTACTAAAGAGCCTAAAGCAAAGAAGACTCAGTGTATAGTTCCTAAGTCATAGGGAGAGAGGCCTTACCCAGAGAAACTAGGTTCCTATAATTCTCCAATGTCACGTCCCTGTATAGAGCCCTGTGAAATGGGGCCAGATCTGCCCATTCTTTCTGGGTGAAATACACAGCCACATCCTCAAATGTCACCAGCTCCTGAAACAACATTTTCTGCTATCCCACAGACAATTTTGTCAGTCCCTGTATGAGGTAAGAAAACATCATGTGGGCCAGGTTGTTTATATGGGGAAATCAAGAGAGCACCCTACATGAAGGATGCTATCTAGTGAGAGGATCACATATTGGGAAGAGCTGTTATTAGCCTGAAAAATCTCAAGATAAAGAAATATTCTCCAAACACACTTGGGAGCAAGGGACAGGATCTTAGGAAGGTTAGAGGGAGCCACAACTCACCAGGACTCTCGAAATCAGAGGCATGGCCACCATCACCTGGTCTTCCTAGATCTTCTCTTTTGGAAAGGCAGGAATCTAGGAAGTAGGAAAAGCTGAAGAATGAGAAACATGAGTAAATCCTGCCCTAAAACTCCCAACTGATGATTAATGTCTTCCCTATATAGAGTAGATTCAAGGACCTAGGAAACTCTCCTCCCTACTACCAAACTGACTTCTAAAATGATGCTGCTTCATAAAATAGATTTAGAGTTGGAAAAGACCATAGATTCTTGTACAGCTTCCTTATTTAACAACTGAGGAAACTGAGGCCCAAATTGGTTAAATGACTTTCTTATAGTCACATATGTATTATGAAACAGAGTTAAGATCTTAAATCAGGCTCACTTACTCCAAATGTAGCCCTCTTCCCATGGTGCCATTTTGCCCTCTTGTGTCAGCATCATCTCCCAAATATCCCCTATGTTTGTGGCAGTGCTCCCCCAAACCCAAAGCAGAGGCAGTGGGAGACTGCAGGATGGAACACAGAGAAGATAGGAAATGGAGCAGAGTTCCAGTGACAGTGAAGGCTTCCAATGAGGGGATAGAAGAAGAGGCCGTAATGAGGAACTTCTGGGACAAAATGGAGGACATCTTGAGTGACAGGAGCACCAGTTAGAGACTTTGGAATGTGGGGAAGTAAACCAAGGGAGGGGACAAAGGGGACTGATTTAAAACAAACCACTGGTTTAAAAGGAAATAGTGTAAGAAGAAGGGGTAGAACTAGGAGAGGATACCAAAATGTTGGGGAATACACAACTGACAATTATAACTCTGAATGTGAATGGGAACTCACCTATAAAACGGAAGTGAATAGCAGAATGGATTAGAAACCAAAATCCTTCCATATGTTGTCTACAAGAAACACATATGAGGCAGGTGGACATACACAGGTTTAAAGTCAATGGCTAGGGGCAGCTGGGTAGCTCAGTGGATTGAGAGCCAGGCCTAGAGACGGGAGGTCCTAGGTTCAAATCTGGCCTCAGACACTTCCCAGCTGTGTGACCCTGGGCAAGTCACTTGACCCCCATTGCCTACCCTTACCAATCTTCCACCAAGGAACTAATACACAGAAGTTAAGGGTTTAAAAAAAATATAAAAAAATAAAAAAAATAAAGTCAATGGCTAGAGCAAAATCTTTTGGGCTTCAACTGAGAAAAAGAAGGCAGGAGTACTGATCGTGATTTCTGACAAAGCCAAAGTAAAACTAGATCTGATTAAAAGAGATAGGGAAGGTAATTACATCCTGATAAAAGGCAGTATAGACAATGAGGAAATAACAGTACTGGACATGTATGCACCAAATGGTATAGCATCCAAATTTGTAAAGGAAAAACTGGCAGAGCTCAAGGAGGAAATAGATAGTAAAACTATACTAGTGGGAGATCTAAATCTTCCTCTATCAGATCTAGATAAATCAAACCAAAAAATAAATAAGAAAGAGATAACAAAGGTGAATGAAATCCTAGAAAAATTAGAGTTAATAGATATGTGGAGAAAAATAAATGGGGACAAAAAGGAATACACCTTCTTTTCAGCTACACATGATACATTCACAAAGATTGACCATGTAGTAGGGCATAGAAACATGGCAAACAAATGCAAAAGAGAAGAAATAATAAATGTAACCTTTTCAGATCATAATGCAATAAAAATAATAATCGGTAGGGGGATATGAACAGGCAAATAAAAAACTAATTGGAAATTAAATAATATGACTCTCCAAAACCAGTTAGTTAAAGAACAAATCATAGAAACAATCAATAATTTCATTGAAGAGAATGATGATGATGAGACATCCTACCAAATTCTGTGGGATACAGCTAAGGCAGTACTCAGGGGGAAATTTATATCCTTGAGTGCATATATTAACAAATTAGAGAGGGCAAAGATCAATGAACTGGGATGCAAATCAAAAAACTACTAAGTGAACAAATTAAAAATCCCCAGTTAAAGACTAAATTAGAGATTATAAAAAATTAAAGGAGAAATCAATAAAATTGAAAGTAAAAGAACTATTGAATTAATAAACAAGACTAGAAGCTAATACTTTGAAAAAACAAATAAAATTGACAAAGTACTGATCAATCTAATTAAAAAAGGGAAAGAAGAAAACCAAATCATCAGTATCAAAGATGAAGAGGAAGACTTCACCTCTAATGAAGAGGAGGAAATTAAGGCAATTGTTAAAAACTATTTTGCCCAATTATACGGCAATAAATATAGCAATCTAGGTGATATGGATGAATATTTACAAAAATATAAATTGCCTAGATTAGCAGCAGAAGAAATAGAATACTTAAATAATCCCATCTCAGAGAAAGAAATTGTACAAGCCATCAAAGAACTCCCTAAGAAAAAATCCCCAGGACCAGATGGATTCACAAGTGAATTCTATCAAACCTTCAAAGAACAACTAATTCCAATACTATACAAACTATTTGACATAATAAGTAAAGAAAGAGTTCTACCAAACTCCTTTTATGACACAAATATGGTACTGATCCCAAAGCCAGGTAGATCAAAAACAGAGAAAGAAAACTATAGACCAATCTCCTTAATGAACATAGATGCAAAAATCTTAAATGGACTACTAGCAAAAAGACTCCAACAAGTGATCACAAGGGTTATTCATTATGATCAGGTGGATTTATACCAGGAATGCAAGGATGGTTCAACATCAGGAAAACCATCCACATAATTGACCATATCAACAAGCAAACCAACAAAAATCACATGATTATCTCAATAGATGCTGAAAAAGCCTTTGACAAAACACAACACCCATTCCTACTGAAAACACTAGAAAGTATAGGAATAGAAGGGCCTTTCCTAAAAATAATAAAACAGTATTTATCTAAAACCATCAACAAACATCATCTGCAATGGGGATAAATTAGAAGCATTCCCAATGAGATCAGGAGTGAAACAAGGATGCCCATTGTCACCTCTATTATTTAACATTGTACTAGAAACACTAGCAGTAGCAACTAGAGAAGAAAAAGAAACTGAAGATATCAAAATAGGCAATGAAGAGATCAAGCTATCACTCTTTGCAGATGATGTCATGGTCTACTTAAAGAATCCTAGAGAATCAACTAAAAAGCTAGTGGAAATAATCAACATATTTAGCAAAGTTGCAGGATACAAAATAAATGCACATAAATCATCAGCATTCCTATATATTTCCAACACATCACAGCAGCAAGAGCTAGAAAGAGAAATTCCATTTAAAATCACCCTAGCCAATATAAAATACTTAGGAATCTATCTGCCAAGACAAACACAGGAATTATATGAACACAATTACGAAAAACCCTTTCCACACAATTAAAACGAGATCTAAACAATTGGAAAAACATTGAGTGCTCATGGGTAGGATGAACTAACATAGTAAAAATGACCATCCTACTCAAATTAATTTACTTAGTGCTATACCTATCAAACTACCAAAAAATTTTACTAAATTAGAAAAAACTATAACAAAGTTCATTTGTTAAAACAAAAGATCAAGACTATCAAGGGAAATAATGAAAAAAATATGAAGGAAGGGGACCTAGCAGTACCAGATCTTAAACTGTACTATAAAGCAGTAGTCATCAAAACAACATGGTAGGGGCAGCTGGGTATCTCAGTGGATTGAGAGTCAGGCCTAGAGATGGGGAGGTCCTAGGTTCAAATCCAGCCTCAGACACTTCCCAGCTGTGTGACCCTGGGCAAGTCACTTGACCCCCATTGCCCACCCTTACGACTCTTCCACTAAGGAGCCAATACACAGAAGTTAAGGGGTTAAAAAAAAAAAGCCCAATATGGTACTGGCGAAGAGACAGAAGGGAGGATCAGTGGAATAGACTAGGGGTAAGCGACCTCAGCAAGACAATCTACGATAAACCCAAAGAACCTAGCTTTTGGAACAAAACCCCACTATTTGACAAAAACTGCTGGGAAAATTGGAAAACAATATGGGAGAGATTGGGTCTAGATCAACATCTCACACTCTATACCAAGATAAACTCAGAATGGGTGAATGACTTGAATATAAAGAAGAAAACTTTAAGTAAATTAGGTGAGCACAGAATAGCATACCTGTCAGATCTCTGGGAAAGGAAAGATTTTAAAACCAAGCAAGAGCTAGAAAAAATTACAAAATGTAAAATAAATAATTTTGACTACATTAAACTAAAAAGATTTTGTACAGACAAAACCAATGCTACCAAAATTAGAAGGGAAGCAACAAATTGGGAAAAAATCTTTATAACAAAAGACTCAGACAAAGGTCTAATTACTCAAATATACAAGGAGCTAAATCAATTGTACAAAAAAAATCAAGTCATCCCCCAATCAATAAATGGGCAAGGGACGTGAATAGGCAATTCTCAGATAAAGAAATCAAAACTATTAATAAGCACATGAGAAAGTGTTCTAAATCTCTAATAATTAGAGAAATGAAAATCAAAACAACTCTAAAGTATCACCTTACACCTAGCAGATTGGCTAAAATGACAGCAGAGGAGAGTAATGAATGTTGGAGGGGATGTGGTGAAATTGGGACATTAATGCATTGCTGGTGGAGTTGTGAATTGATCCAGCCATTCTGGATGGCAATTTGGAACTATGCCCAAAGGGTTTTAAAAGACTATCTGCCTTTTGATCCAGCCATAGCACTGCTTGGTTTATACCCCAAAGAGATAATAAGGAAAAAGACTTGTACAAAAATATTTATAGTCACGCTCTTTGTGGTGGCAAAAAATTGGAAAATAAGAGAATGTCCTTTGATTGGGGAATGGCTGAACAAATTGTGGTATCTGTTGGTGATGGAATATTATTGTGCTCAAAGGAATAAAGAACTGGAGGAATTCCATGTGAACTAGAATGACCTCCAGGAATTGATGCAGTGAAAGGAGCAGAACCAGGAGAACATTATACACAGAAACTGATACACTGTGGTACAATCGAACGTAATGGACTTCTCTACTAGCAGCAATGCAAGAATCCAGAGCAAGGCTGAGGAATTTATGAGAAAGAAAACTAGCCACATTTAGAGGAAGAACTGTGGGAGGAGAAACACAGAGGAAAAACAACTGCTTGAACACATGGGCTGATGGGGATGTTATTGGGGATGAAGACACGATAAATCTAGTCCAACTATCAATAATATGGAATTAGGTCTTAATCAATGATACATGTAAAACCCAGTGGTATTGTGCGTCGGCTAAGAGGGGTTCGGGGAGTTGGGGGAGAGGGAAAGAACATAAAACATGTAACTATGAGAAAATATTCAAAATAAAAATATAATTCAAAATAAATAAATAAATTACTGATGAAATTTAAAAAATAAAATTTTAAAAAAAAAGACTTTGGAATGTGCCCAGGTGACATGAGCCAGGGCCAAAAGACAGTTGGAACCACACTGGGTCTCAGATTTGAGAAACTTGGGAGGAGGGTGGTTGAAGGGAGGATAGGCCATAGACCTGCAATCTAACATCCATACCTGAGTGCCTTATTCTACCTGCTTACTAACAGAGCTGAGAGAGAACACCATAGTCAATAAGAACAACCCCATCAGCCTTCCCTATCCTTTGGTTTGTACCATGGCAGGGTCAAGCCAGGGACTGAGAGAGGGAGAAGAAACTCCAGCCTATTATCAACTCATCATCCATTTGATTTAGATCACCTTTATTCAATTAGATTAGTTTAGCATTCCCCAAACCTCAGTCCTCATTTCCTTGTTCCTAACCCTTTAAATATGCAAATAAATCCTGTTGCAGTTCAATCCAAAGAAGACCGGTATTCCTTTCGTGATCAGTAAATAACCACAGCTGTGGAGAAAGGGATTTATCTAACTGCAGTCAGAAAGTTCGCATTATCTGTTTAGCACATTGACACCAGCCCAAACCAACCTTTTACCATCGAATCCAACCCCAAGTCAGGGGTTAAAGGAGTTGTTATACACATATACAACTCCCATTAGATTCTTGGCTTGGGCACTGTTATAGATGCAGAGGCTTGGTTAAGCTGAACTTCATTAAGTCCTGAGGTTACTAGCACATTGGGTAACCACTGTGTAAATAGAATTAGCCAGATCCCATTAATAGTCAAAAATCTACTCAACCCAGGCGTGCTAATGATGTCACTCCCACCTCCCTTAGTGGGGAGGGGAGACGAGTTACGCACACGTGACAATAAGTAACAAATTAAGAATAAGGGACTGCCCTTTGGGCAGTCCAAATCAATGTAGAAACTGCCATTTGTACATTTGAATTAGAGGTGGACCACAGGAAGTGATGAAAGACACGATCTCTTTAAGTAAGTGAGTGAACTTCCTGTGGGGGCAGTTGCCGTCTGGAACTGGAGGAAGAAGCATCTCCTGAGACCACAGACAGCTTATACTCTGTATTGTCACGTGGGTAAGTTAGGCTGGCTTCCTTGGCCTAGCTGGGCCAATTCTAAACTCTGCCTATCCGGCTGTTGGGCCTTGCGGCTTACAGCTTCATTTATTTAGACTTCTAACCTCCCTCTTCTCTTTATCCCTACTTACCTTCCTGATTGTAAATAAACTCTTCAACCTGATGCTGACTTGGGTCTGATTTAATTACGGAATCAACCTGAATTGTTGATTCCTGGTGGCCACATAGTTTTAAGATATAACTATAATAACTAAATTTTAATTCTTACACCACCTGGGCAAACACATTACTCACTAGCCCAGATCCATCTGTCACCTGAGGATTCAGAACCAGCTTGGCAGACTCAGCCAACAGAGTCTGTCAGGCCCAAGTGAGGCTTAGCAGCCCTTTCTTATTACCAATCTGCCTCCTATTTATGCACAACAAGACTCAATAGAAACAAAGAAGAAATGAGAAGTTTGAAGATGAAGAGATAATCTCTAAGGTCTGCCTCTTCAAGGCCTATAGTGGATGGTTCTAAGTTCAAACTGCCCACCCCTCATAAATGTCAGTTTCTGCAGGACACAAAACAATTTCATTTTTTTCTCTGTATTCCAAGCACCAATCCCAGTGCCCTCTACCTAGTCTATACCTAAACATTTTTCCTGAATAAATGGAATTATAAAAAGGGCAAAAGATCAGGATAGATGAAATTAAGTCCTCTTTTGCCATTTAAAAAAAAATTGTCTCCCTTGATAAGTTCCTCCATTAATGTTCTTCTGGCTCTCAATTAACACTCAAAGGCTCTAGCAGTGAAGCAAAACTTCAAGCAGCTCTTACCAAAAGACTAGGACTATTTCAAGGATACTGTTTGTTATTGGGGTTCAGAACATCTTTCCTCCCCTCACCATCTTTTTAATCTCTAACTAGCCTCTAAGGTGTCCCTCAAATGTCATCCATCCTAGGGAAGCCTTTGCTGATGAGTCATAAGTAGTAGCATTTCCCCTGCCCGGATTTCAATAAACACTACTGTGAACTGCTTGGAAGCATGTGTCTTGTGCTATTTTGTTTGTCGAACTATGCACTTTGTGAGATCCATAAGGGCAGGGATTGAGCCCAATCTAGATACTACTTCCCTCTGTGCCTGTCACAACCCTTTGTCAACAGTGGGCACTTGGTTTAAGAGCCTGGCAAGTAGCTGAGTGCCTGTTGTTTGAAGATCCATTTATCTTAGGAAAGCTTTACAACAGATATGATCAAAACAACACAAGATGCTAAAGTGGAAAGACTAAAACCTCTATTAGTGGAGGAAGCACCCATACTGAAAGAATCGTGGGTTCTGGAGTTCTGAAGTAAGTCTGAAAAGGAAAGAAGGTTGCTTCACATTCAAAGTCATCATGTATTTGGGATTAAATGGGTAGTCAGCAGGCAACTTGTACTTCCCAGAGTAATTAATAGTTTTCTTCTTCAATCTCATCTTTTGTTCTGATCCATCAAGTTGTCTCTGCCACACCACAACTTCCTCCTCCTCCTCATTATGTGGATGATACACTTGCACTTAGGTCTAGATCTCTCAAGGTGGGATGGTCAGGAACTGCTATAGCACCAATCTAGGATCTCTTTCTTTGTGTGCATGTCAGATCTCAGTCACCTTTGACAGAGCTCTCAAAGGTGTCTGTAGTCCTTATGGGCCCCAAAATATATCTCCTGATGTTAAAACTTTCAAAGACATTGATGAGATCACACTAATAGTAGGGCTATTTCCTCGAAGGTTGAGCCTCTGTCTCCAGGATTGGTTCTCCTCCTGTTCTTGGATATCCAAGACTTGAGAAATCAGGGTTGCAACTCTGATTTCATAATGTCCTCACTTCAGCTAGGTTCTCCTCAGCAAAGATATAAGCTTTAGATTCCAGGAGCTACCTCTGGGTGCATGTGTCTTCTACTGAGACATGGAAAAACTATTAATCTAGTAATCTGTTGTGAGAGGAAATATCTACAGTATTAAAAGTCAGGGTCATTTTCTGATAGAAAAGCTTCTGGAACAATAACTCATTTCTAAAGCACATTATGATTTGTAATGATGGATGAGAAAAGTGGGACTCAAAGGGTTTAAGTGATTTGATCAGGGACACAGAGTCAGTTACTGTCAGAACTAGCATTTCAATCCTAATCTTTCCTAACTCTAAAAGCAATGTTCTGGGGACAGCTGGGTAGCTCAGTGGATTGAGAGCCAGGCCTAGAGATGGGAGGTCCTAGGTTCAAATCCAGCCTCAGACACTTCCCAGCTATGTGACTCTGGGCAAGTCACTTGACCCCCATTGCCCACCCTTACCACTCTTCCACCTATAAGTCAATACACAGAAGTTAAGGGTTTAAAATTAAAAAAAAAAAAAATTAAAAGCAATGTTCTTTCCACTAATATGAAGTAAGAATATCTATTAGAGTGCCTACTTATAATGGACTTCCCTAATTCAGAGGTTTTTCAAAGAGATCAGTTTATATGAATGTGAACTAGTGATATTACTATAAATATCCCTTCCCCATACTAAGCCACTAATTACATTGAAAATATTCATTCATTCATTCTTAGGTAACTCCTAATTTTCCTTGGTAAAAATGACTTTCAGTTTTGCTAAAAGTCCCTTAATCTAGTCAATTACAATTATTGACTAAGATGAATCCTATTAATTAGCATTTTCTGCTAATGTCTTTCTTTTCCTTCATTTCCTATAGTTTATCTGTGACCAAATTCAGTGGATCTTTTTGGTTCATCCATCTTTATCCAATCTTACCAGATTACCACTTTTCAAGAACACTGTAGAGGAATTACATATGTTTTGGCAGAGTTAGAAGACTAGATGATAGCTCTTCCAGTTCTAAGATTCTTGATTTTTACAAGAAATCCAAATTCTTCCCTAGCAGCTATATAGAGAGGTCCCAATGTCCAATTGTCAGGGAACCAGGCCCTTAACAACTAATTCCTGATTACTATACTATTAGACCCTCAACTTGTGAGTTAGTCTACCCTTTTACATATGCACTACCAGAATACACTTGGTCACTGCAAAAACCTACCATCTGGACTCATTGTCTTTAGTATTCCAGAGGGTCTTTCCATTATTCCAAAATAAAGCAATTTTGTAATTTTCCTCCTTTTGTGGGGGAAATGCCAAAGGGTCTTCTTGCCTGCAGTATCAAGTCAAAACTCTCAGATTTCAAGGTCTGTAACAAACTGGATCCACGCTACTACATAGCTAATCATCATTTTCCCCTTCCTACTTGAAACCCTTTAGTTGGGGGCATTTTTTGTGTGTTCCCTTATATATGTAATGTGATGTCTTAGGACAACAGACTTATCAAGGCCTTTGACCATGGTCTAGTCCAATCCCATAATTTTATAGATGAGGAAATTAAAACCCAGAGAGATGAAGTTGTTTGCTGATGGTTCCTCAGAAAATGAAAGGCAGAACAAGAAATTGGTCTGAGGTATTGAGTCCCCAGTCCTGTGTTCCTTCACAATATTAGGCTGTCGTGTGTATCCCTATTTTCCAAGTTACTTTCCCCTTTCTTGGAATAAATCCTATTGCATCATTCAGGGCTCTGTTCCAGCCCGCCCTCATCCAGATTACTCCAGTCCATGTCTCTCCATTATCGGAATGGTTCTTGTTCTTCCATTCATCAGTCTGCCCTGGATCACATTCTCTAGTCTCTTCAAAGGCAGTTTCTGGTCGAGATTCTTCCTCAGCCCTTGGTTTCTCACCTGTCACTTCACCTCTGCCTCTCCAGACAATCCTAGCTCCCATTAGAAATCTAGTCAAAGTCCCATTTCCTTGTCCCAAAAGGCTCCAAATAAGTCCAGCACCTGACCCACCCTAGCATTCAAGGACCCACTCTTTCACCATTACCTCCCTCCACCCACAAGCTCCACGGACCACCAAAAGCCCAAGTCCCCACACTAGCAAAGGAATCTTTTACTCAGTCCCTCCTGCCCCCACCTAAATGCGAGCACGCATATTTATTTGGCTCCCTCCCCCAGCACAACGTCCCCTGCCCACCCCCACCCCCGCCTCTGTCCACTCTGCTGCATCTTTAACTCCTCCCCAACCTTGAAGGGCCGAGCTCAACACCAACCTCCCCCTTCTGAACTGAAGGCCTTGGTTTGCAGCACGCCAGGAGGAGTGTCGAGTGGGCCATTACCTTCAAAACAGCAGAAATCTTAGGCCCAAACTGGGGCTGGGGCGGGGAGAAGTGTCTCCTCCCAGCAGCCTTTGGGGCGCCTTCCTCTTGCCTTCCGGCATCCTACTTCAAGCTGGCGGAAGGTATCGAAATGGAGGGCAGCCTCCTTCCATTTGACCCTCCCATCCCTGGATTCTCCTCTCTGCTCCGGGTCCTCGGAGTCAATTTCGAGCCTCACTGAGAAAGGGAGGGGTAGTTCCAGAGCCTCACCCCAGAGAATGGCTGCACCTGAAGCACGTGACAGCAAGTTCCTGTTGGTCTTTCACAGGCTGTATACCGGGGGTGGGGTGTAAATAGTTGGACTAAGGTGAGAGTTGATGTTTTTTTCCCACGATCCAAAGACAGAAGGAAGAAGAGTCATTGGGGTGCAAAGCTCCCAGTTGTTCCGCCAGAAAGTGGGCCCCTATTTCAGTTTCACATTCAGTCTTGCCAGCCAGACGTCATCAGCACCAACTTCGACCTCCCCATACCACTCCCTTCCGTTGTCTCTGTCTCTCTTTCTAAAAAAAAAAAAACAAAACCCGTAATCCCAGCACTTAGCACAATGACAAATATTAGGCCCTTAATAAATGCTTTTTCATTTATTCGTCCTCTGCTCACCCTCTGCCTTCTGCTCCAATGAACACAGGTCCACAGGGATCACAGGGATGATGTGAGTTCACTGTTCCTGAAAATATATTTTTTAACAACTCTCCCTAGCCAGGCTATCCTTTGAAATATCCAATAACCCAGAGCCTTATTTACAGCTCATTTCATTGCACAAACTTTAAAAAAAATTTTCTTACAGTAGAGCTGAAATATGCCTCTGCAACTGTAATATAGGATTACACAATTTCCAATCTGCCTACTTCTGTTCATAGGCACGTTGAGAAAGTCACTGCATCTGGAGTCAGGAAACCTGAATTCACATCACGAATTAGTTATGGGAACCTAGGCAAAAGCATTTTCTTTTGGTCAAAGGATCATCAATTTAGACCTGTAAGAACATACTAGAGATCATCTAGTAATCCAATCCATTTTAATAGATGAAGAAACATGGTCTAAAGGGCCAGTTTCCACACCCTCCAGGATGGGTTCCTAAAGAACTATCTCCCAAACACCATTATACTCAAGAGAAAAACAAATGAGTTCAGTTCCTTTTCAAACAGATGTCTCAAAGGTGACTAAATACCCATAATTGTGGAGGGAAGTCAGATCTCTGTAAACCTTTATGAAGCATACAAGGCAAAATGTGATGGACTCCTAAAAAGTCATCAACTGATATTATGGTTGGTCATAGTGTTGATCAGAATTTTATAAGTCTTTCAAAATTGTTTGTCTTAGAGAAAGGAACTAAAATGGTAAAGTAGAAGAAATCAAAGTTCCCATTCCCAGCTCCCTCAAATAGATCTATAAAATGGATTAGATTAAATCTTGATGGAGAAATCCAGAAAAAAATCACAGTGACCTTTTTGCCTGGCCCAGGTGGCCATACAGATACAGACAGGGATGTCTGTGGGCACTGGAGACAAGGTAAAAGCACAGAACTTTCCAAATGGCTAATGGGACAGTCATACAGAATTCTACTTAAACCAGATCCGAACCAAGATCAGAAACTTGCTGAGCTCAGACCAATTACTGTCCCCATCCTGTCCCTGAAATCCTGGAATAACAACTCTCTACCCCATATAAGCAGAACCAAGATCCTCCCAGATCATCTCTCCAGGAGTGCCACAGAGCTCAGCCCTAGCATCAAATCCAAGTCAGGAAATAGGCTGGAAGAATGAGCAAACAAAAAAAGAAACACTCTGTAATGAGCTATTATGGTGGCAAGGACCCTCAAGATACAATTGCAGAGCTTTTTGTAGTGACAAAAAAATGGAAAATGAGGGAATGTCCTTCAATTGGGGAATGGCTAAACAAATTGTGGTATATGCGGGTGATGGAATACTATTGTGCTAAAAGGAATAATAAACTGAAGGAATTCCATGCAAATTGGAGAGACCTCCAGGAAGTGATGCAGAGCGAAAGGAGCAGAGGCAGAAGAACATTGTACACAGAGACTGATATACTGTGGTAAAATCAAATGTAATGGGCTCCTGTACCAGCAGCACTGCAATGACACAAGACAGCTCTAAGGGATTTATGGTAAAGATGCTACCCACATTCAGAGGAAGGACTGCAGGAGAGGAAACATAGAAGATAAACAATTGCTTGAATGCATGGGCTGAGGTGGACATGAATGGGAAATAGACCCTGAACAAGGACACATGTTACAACCAGTGGAAATGTGCGTTGGCCATGGGTGGGGGGAGAGCGGGGGGTGAAGGGGAAAGTAGGGGCATAAAGTATGTAAACAGATTAAAAACGAATATTAATAAATGTCAAAAAAAATGTCACATATAAATGACATAAAAAAAAAGAGTGCCTCTTTCTGGGCACTTAACCATATACTACTTTACATTGTTATATAGCAATTTTGCTTTTTTGTTATTTCCCCAACTAGATCCCAAGTTCTTGGAGGGCAATCATATTTATTTTATTGTTCATTCTTTTTGTTATCCCCTCAGTATCTATTCATAGTTGGCATTGAAGAAATAGTTGAATAATGAACAAATATATGAATAGATGGATCAGTTCAGATAGAGAACAATTCTAAGGTAGCTCATTAGACAGTCCTACCACACTGAGGAATTCTGAAGAGGAATTATTAATAGATCCTGGCCTAATTGAAAGCATCATAATATAGCCAGGAATTTCTAAATGATCTAAATAAGGAATTAAAAAGTCAAAGCTGGGGGCAGCTGGGTAGCTCAGTGGATTGAGAGCCAGGCCTAGAGACGGGAGGTCCTAGGTTCAAATCCGGCCTCAGACACTTCCCAGCTGTGTGACCCTGGGCAAGTCACTTGACCCCCATTGCCCACCCTTACCAATCTTTCACCTATGAACCAATAAACAGAAGTTAAGGGTAAAAAAAAAAAAAAAAAAGTCAAAGCTACAAAAAAAGAATTGCTACCCGATTCAGGGCACTTGGGAATATCAATTCTCAATCTGCTTCTAGTCCAGTGCTCTCATTAAATTTGGAAAGTTAACTTTAAAAGTCACTTTTATCTGTTACTTCTAACTTCAGACATCTTTCTTTCAACTTAGTAAAGGGAAGAATTACCTTGCTGTACCCTAGAGAAGTGATGTCAGCAAAACAGTGTTATAATAAACCCAAAGAGCCAAACTTTTGGGACAAAAATCCACTATTTGACAAAAACTGCTGGGAAAATTGGAAAACAATATAGGAGAGATTAGGTTTAGATCAATATCTCACACCCTACACCAAGATAAATTCAGAATGGGTGAAAGACTTGAATATAAAGAAGGAAACTGTAAGTAAATTAAGTGAACACAGAATAATATACTTTTCAGATATCTGGGAAAAGAAAGATTTAAAAACCAAGCAAGAGTTAGAAAAAAATTACAAAATGTAAAATAAATAATTTTGATTATATTAAATTTAAAAAGTTTTTGTACAAACAAAAACAATGCAAACAAAATCAGAAGGGAAACAACAAACTGAAAAAAAAATATTTATTACAAAAAATTCTGACAGAGGTCTAATAACTCAAATATATAAGGAACTAAATCAATTGTATAAAAAGTCAAGCCATTCCCAAATTGATAAATGGGCAAGAGACATGAATAGGCAATTTTCAGATAAAGAAATCAAAAGTATCAATAAGCACATGAGAAAGTGTTCTAAATCTCTAATAATTATAAAAATGCAAATCAAAACGACTTTGAGGTACCACCTCACACCTAGCAGATTGGCTAAAATGACAGCAGGGGAGAGTAATGAATGTTGGAAGGGATGTGGCAAAATTGGGACATTAATGCATTGCTAGTGGAGTTGTGAACTGATTCAACCATTCTGAATGGCAATTTGGAATTATGCCCAAAGAGCGATAAAAGAATGCCTGCCCTTTGATCCAGCCATACCTAGAGATTCACTGTTAACCATACACAACTATACACTTACATTTCCTATGCATAGAGCCTAACCCAATGCCTTGCACAGGGTAGGAACTAAATAAAATGTTTGTTCAATTAAAAAAAAAAAAAAGATACAATTGCAGAAGAAAATGATTACAAAGTGCCTATAAGCATCGTTTCAGAGAAGAACACAGCTTTGGCACAAACTCAAATAGAATTCTTGGAAGAGAGAAAATAAGAGTTAAAAATAAAGAGTTAAAATGTTTTTGTAAATGTGGTGAGAGGGTTCAAAGAAAATAATTGTAGAAGAAATGAAAGCTACTGAAGAAAGATTGGAAAGGATATTTATAGTTTGACACAAAAGGTATAAAACTTTGTCAAGCAACAAACTCCTTAAAAATTAGAATAGACCAAATAGAAGCCAGTGGCTGCACGGGACAACAAGAAATATTAAAACAAAGTCAAAAGTCTAAATAAGAATAAAATGTAAAATATATCATAGCTAAAACAACTTACCTAGAAAATAGATCATGGAGAAAAAATTCAAGAATAATTGGACTAACTAAACAACATGATCAAAATGGAGCTTAGACATCATATTTCAGGAAATCCTAAAAGAAAAATACCCAGATGCCTTAGAACTAAGGGGAAAAGTGGAAATAAAATGAGCCGAACATTTCATCTCCTGGAAGAAACTCCAAAATAAAAACTCCCAGGAACGTGATAGCCATAATCCAGTGCTTCCAGTCAAGGCAAAAATACTTTTAGCACCCAGAAAGGAAGAATTAATGAACTGAGGAGGCAGAGTCAGAATAATATGCAATTTAGCATCTATTACTATAAAGCAGTGAGGTGATGCAGCAGGAAAGAGTGCCAGACCTGCAGTCAGGAAGATTCGTTGTCCTGATTTCAAATCTAGCCTCAGCCATTTCTAGATGTGTGACCCTTATTAGCCATAAGCAAGTCACTTTGCCTCAGTTTCCACATCTGTAAAATAAACTGGAGAAGAAATGGCAAATCACTCCAGTATCTTTGCCAAGAAGACTCCAAATAGGGTCAGGAAGAGTTGGACAAGACTGAAAAAGTAGTGAACAACTAAAGCAACAGAAAACTTGGAATGTGATATTCAGTGGGTAAAGAATATAAGCTTTCAACCAGGAATAACTTGCCCAGAAAAACTGTTTTCCCCATGATACTGCATGGAAAATAAAATTTTAAAATATAAATGAAAGAACTTCTAAATATTCCTGAAGTTTAAACCCAGGAATGAAGAGAAACATAAAAAGGTCAACACGAATGAGATGATACATGTATTTCCTCTGAACCCTATCATTATCAGGGGCCACAGAGAAAGCTCAATTAGACAAGGCCTAGGAGTGGTTCTGTTACCACTTAACAATTTTAAGAAAAGAATGAAGAGGAAGAGGAACAACCCAGGATGAAGGAAAAGTAAAAGAAGGTTAGGGAAAATAATATCACACAATCATAGCTATAACAATTGAGTGAGATGGAGTTAAGTGTGTAATTCTTTAAGTGAAGCATTTGACTTGCACTCCAATTGGGAGTGGGTTGTGGAGGGCTGGTTTGTTACCTTTTGCTGACTATTTATCTGGAGGCTATTAGGACAAGCCTGGGAAAGGAACTGATAAGATACAGAGGCCCTAATTCCAGGGCATTAAATAGTTTAGTTACTTCTTTATCTCTTAGGATGTTAGATGTAAGTCTTCTTTTGTATATTTTGGTAGTTTCACTGTTCTTTGAACCTAGCTCATGCATTCAAAATTGTATATCACAGCTTCCCTCAACAGGAACTGGATAGAGATAGGAGGGGGGAGTTTCACTTTAGGATCCTATAAAAGGTCTGTTCTTGTAACCAGGCATTTGCATTTGCCATTAGGAAATCTTCCTACTTTCATGAAAGGAATAAACTACTGCTTTCCTTTACTCCTATCTTTCCGACTCCAGTTTATTCTAGTGGGGGCATGTGTGCTTGTTATCTTTTTCACTCACAAGGAAGAAGAGATGGAGGACAGTTTTACACTTGAACCTCATCCTTATCTGAACTGGTCAAAAGAAAGAAGAATACACTCAGACACACACACACACACACACACACACACACACTCAGACACACACACACTCAGACACACACACACACTCAGACACACACACACACACACACACACACACACACACACACACACACACAAAGAGTTGGAAACAAAAATCAATTTTACTCAATAGGAAATGGTAGGGAAAGTTGAGAAGGAAGTAGGGAGAATTAGAGGAAAGATGTATTATGGGAGGGATTAGCCCTTAGCAAAACAAATTCTAAGGATGTACAAAATATTTATAAATCTTTTGGAGAAGGCCAAGAGTGGGAATCTGAGGGAATACTCATAAGTTAGGAATGGATGACCAAGTTATGGTATATAAATGTGATGGGATAGCATTATGCTAGACTCTTTTCAGGGTAATGGCCAACCAAGATTTTTAGAGTCTAATGATGAAACATGTGGCCCAACTCCTGATAGAGAGGTAAAAGAGTCAGAAAGCAAAATGGGATGCATTTTCTTTTAGCTATGGCCAATGTGGACATTTGTTTTCATTGACTATACATACTGGTGATGGGATTTGTTTTTCTCATGTTCTTAAGAGGCCAGGATGGTGGAAGGATAATTTGGGGTAGAAAAGTGAGGACTTCTGCTGATTAAGACAAAATATTTTTAAAAAATAAATAAAATTGTCTTAAAAAAAATAGATGAAGAAACAGTACCATAGAGGAGATGGAATGTGACCAAGGTTACACAGGTAGTACAGTGTCAGAACTGAGTGTTATATTTAAAGGAGGTCACTAGTATCTATTTGAGGTAGTAGAAATGATGTACAGAGAGGATAAGATGACACTTCTTTATAACAGCTGCCCAAGCAGGATCCTTCAGGTCAAAGAGGTTTATCCCTTCAGGACCCACCTGGGGTTAATTGATATATTAATTGGGCTCTTCAGCTGGGATAACGTTGATATTCTGACTGCGTTGTCTCCCTTCCTAAAACAAGCTTTGAAACTGATTTAGGAAAGTACTTTAAACTTTATATATATATATATATGGTAAGAAGGATAAGGGTAAAGGATTGGGGTAATAGGAGACCCTATTTAATTTGCTACTAATGAAACTCTCAACGGCTGGCAAATGAAGAATCAGTGTTAGCTTCCCTCTGGTTCAGCCTGGCCAGGACTAAACCAGAGTAGGTAAACTGCTGGGAAATCTTCAGCTTCTTCTTCTGTAGATCTTAAGCCTTAACAGTTGAGATATGTCCACCCTTTCCACCCTCTTCTTCGTCTCCTGCCCACTTCCCGGATCCCTCCCGGGCCCTGGGAAGCCTAGATAACTAAATGATGAAACTCCTAATATCTAGGGCAGTAGAACAGAGATGGTGGTCAAGTACAAGTTGATAACGGTATGAGAAGCACAGGAAGAGCTTTGCAGAGTAGTGTTAGCAACTCTCTATCTCCAAGACCAGGATCCACACCGATCTCTAGCCTCAGGACAGGCAAAAGACCCCAGAACCTCTCTCAGGGTTCTCAACTGCCTCCTCCTGCCTCTCACATGCCTCTCTGGGAACATTCTATCCAACTGACTTATCTGTCAATCATTGAATGAACTTCAAGCTCCCAGAGATTCAATATAACACAGGTAGTACAGTGTCAGAACTGAGATGTGACCCTAGTCCTTCACATTGACTGTGACGTCCTTTGTCTATGGAGGGGAAGGTAGCACATATAAATGGTACAGCTTTGGGACTAGAACTCAGTGGATATTTGCATATAGAAAGAGAATACAAAATGGGCTACTAAATAGATAAAATTTTCCACATTTTCCCCCCAGGACACATTTCCTCAATTGTTTCTTTTTTCATGATCTGATTTTTATATGCACTTTTCTTTTCCTGGACTGATCCATTAAAGTCTGTATTATATAATAATATACACAATAATATAAATACAGACTTTATCCGTTTATTTTTATTTTTATATCCTAGAAATAGCTTGTTTGTTCTCAGCATGTTTATGCAAGCTGGCTGCCTGCTTCTGGAAATGGCCCCTGCTCTTACTCCTTATTTCTTTGACTCCTTCAGAAAACAGAGGGATGGGGGCCCCTAAGTGCAGAAACTTCCTATGAGTGGAGAGTCAGGAAGGAAAGAAACGAGAAAGCACAGTCAAGAGAGAAGGAAATGGAGGAGTTGAACCTCCCTCAACCTCAATTTCCCTATCTGTAAAATGAGGATCACAATGTGGTGCAACTATGACCCGCCAGCTTCAGGTTTAGGAAGACCCTCTCCCTGCTGCTCATTCTCCCCTCAAGCCAGTCCCTTCCCCAAAGCTCAAGCAGGAGAAACACACAAGGGAGGGGACTGAACGAGAGACGGGAACTGCTCTGGTTCTTCCTGGACCTCTCTAGGAAGGAGGGAGGTTTCTGAATCTCTGTGGTCCCATAAACTGGAGAAGAGAAAAGTAGAGGAAGCCCAGGTCTTCACACGCACGTAAAAGCTTCCCTCCCAAACTTATTCCAAAAGCAACTTTGCCCAGGCTCCTAGAGCTCATGGGGAAGCCAGAGAGATAGCATCTAATTAGATAAGCAAAGACTTCAAAGTCCCCAGGAGAACTTCTGTGAGACAAGAGCCAGAAAGGGAAGCAAATGCCTGCGTTTGTTGTCATCTCCTAATTCTTTTTCAGCTTAGTTCTCAAGAGCACAGTGAGAAGCAATTGGTGTTCATCCACCATGTCCTCAATTAGGATCTTCTTGTCCCTCAGATCCTTTCATAGGACAACATTGAGTTCTTTCTAGGGATGAGCATTTACCTTTCTAGTTTATCCTTCCAATTCTTTTGGAATTGAGTGCAAATTTAAATATAATTTCCTCACCTTAATTTTTCTTACTTTTTTTGCCAATATGGAAATATATTTTGCATGATTTCACATATGTAATTGATATCATAATGCTTGCCTTCTCGGTGAGTAGAAGTGGGAGAGAATTTGAAATTTAAAAAAAATTTTTAAGGATGTTAAAAATTAAAAAATAAATTTTTTGTTGCATTGGTTTGCTGGGTAGACAAAGGAGATAGCCACTGTACACACTACAATTTTTTAGAGCCACAGGTGAGAGTCGAGTGAAAGGTGGACACCAAAGGTAGATGAACAGCCCTGAAAAGGGCATTTGGCAAGCTATCACAGTAATCCTCCGTGAACACCCCATACACATAACAAAGTTTAGGGTTCTAACCTGTAACAGAATCCTATTTCATGATATTGGGAAGCTGGGCACAATGTCATAGTCTTTGAACCATGACTGGAGAGACAAACCAAGTGGAAAGCAACTAATTGGCTTAGTGATTCTGGTATATTAAAAGGGAGTGGGATATACTGAACCATATGCTTTTTGTTTTTTAAGTTGAGAAGATTTTTAACACCTGTTGAATTTTTGCTTCATTACTGTTAACTGGACTATTTTGCTGGTGGAACATTGTTTCCTAAGCCACATTTTACTTACTTAGAATGGTCTTTACACATGCAATAGGGAAAAAATGCAATAAACATTGAATGGGGGAAAGAAGTTAATGAACATAGTAAGCATTAATATTGGTTTTTTTGAGTTCTGATTCATGTCAAACATCAAGATAGTGACACAAAGTATGTAGAGTCACAGGCTGAACAATAAATTCTTCATAAAAAGTGTGTACTAGTCTCAAAATCTATAGATATGTATGTTGATGCCTGGAGGTGGCAATGATTTAAAAAATATTGAGCTAATTAATATGATCCACACATTTATTGCATAGACAGTTGATGATGTGAAGTTTGAAAATGTGTCACCAACCATAATAATATAACTTAGAATAAGGCCAAATCACGATAAAGAAAAGTTAGGACAAAATGTGTGTTTTTTTTTTAATTTAATTGCAAATGGAAAATGACTACAATATACTTAACAATGGGTTTCCAGCCTTCATCCAAAAGGGAAGAACCCATGTTCTCTACATTATACTTTAGTTTAACTTTGTTAAGAATTTTTTCCTGGCATCAATTCTGATCCAAAATTTAATACTTTTTAATACTTACCCATCCTTTGTTTTGCTTTCTAGAGCCAAATAAAATATTAAACCTAAGAAACTTTTAGTATATTGCCTTGTTTTGGCAACAAATACCACAGATTAAAAGTGGTATGACAGCCAATCATGAAGTATCATCAGGCAGTAATAATTTCTCTTAAAATCCATTATAAATATATATACAAACAAAATGAATTTCCACACTAGCCATAAAAAAAGCCTCAAAATGAAAAATAACTGTCCTCCTTAAGGCTTCCAGAGCGGGAAAACTGTTCTATATTATTGACAAAAACAAAAATCTGAAAAATGATAGTTACCCACAAGACAAAGATCTTTAAACTTAATTTCTTGTAAAGGTAAAGGTACCCCAAGTAGAAGTAGATCCCTGTCTCTAGGCCACATATTGACTGAGAAAGCCATTTGTTACTATTATATTGCACTCTTTATTTTTGTTAAATCTTCCCAATTATATTTTAATCTGGTTCTGAGGCACTGGGGAGTTTTGCAAACCTGTTGGCCAGTTTGACGCCTCTGGCCAAACCAATTTTATTTATTTCTGTAGAGCACTATTCACAGAGTATTGGTAACTAAAGTTCTATGTGACTCATCCCTCTATTAATCTATAAGCATCATCAAAGTAGGGATCTCATCAAAGTAGGGATCATATTTTATCTAATTATCACTTCAACTACCATTAAGCACCTGAGGTTATAAATATGAAGTGACACAAGACATCCAAAATATTCTATAAAATAAGGTAAAGACAAAATGGTAATAAGAAATAAGGTAAATAAAATTTTAAAATACTACTAATAAAAAGTAAGGTAAGTTTTTTTTTTATTTCTACAACAAAGGCCAGTCGATCCCTGACAACCACTCCACACATAAACACATCCTGGGAGATTAAGGAAGAAACATCATTTACCCTTAGAATGCTCCGAGTCTAATGTAGATGTGGAGCTCTCCATAAAATAATTACACCATTGGCTGCATCATATGTTAATATTAAAGGGAAGAAGGAAATAGCAAACCACTCCAATATCTTTGCCAAGAAAGCCCCAAATGGGGTCATGAAGTGTCAGATATTACTAAAATGACCAAACAACATATTAAAATGTTTATTGTCAATCATTGTCTCAGTATGATAAAAAAGGCCATCTCTGCCATCAAAGAATCTACATTCTATCTGGGGTAAGAAAGTATAATTAATCACATGGCAAGTTATCAACATGTGTTAGGTCATATGAGAAGCATGGTACAGTGAGCAGTGCTGGACTTGGGGTCAGGAGGACCTGTTTCAAATCTTGTCTCTTGACACTGGCTGTGTGTTCTTGCGTAAGTCAGTTAATCTCTAATCATCACAAAATTCTCTAAGATATATCTATTAAATTTCAGGTGAGTTGCAATCTGTGGATATTACAGACAAAATCACAGATCTCTGTTGTATTGACACAAAAAAATAAAACACAGTTTTCAGTTAAAAACACTGAAGACCCTTCAGTGTGAAAAGGGAAATAGAGACTGCTTATACCAGAATATAGATTTTAGGTTTCATATGAAAGAACTTGAAGGGCAGGGAATGAAAAGAGGAAAAGAGTAAGTACTCTAGAGGAGGAAGGAAATCCTTGGGCAGCTCCCTGTCTGATATAGGAGTTAGGCCCACCTTCAGGGATCACTAATTCTAATAAAGTCTAGTTAAGTATACTAAATGTTTGGCTTAGAAAAGTGGAGAAATGGAGAAAAAAGGCCATATAGCCAAGAGACACAGCAAAATAAATCAAACAGTGTTGATGTAGGCAGTAAAGGAGAGCAGCCTGAATAAAGGGAAATTTGTCTTGCAGAACTTAAAATGTGTTTGGTGAGGTAAAACAGAAACAAAGGATGAATTTAAGATATTTACAAAGCAACCCATAAGTGATTAAGTTAATGTGTTGTCCATTTTCCACTAGTGACCAAGCTATCTATATTCTCACATCTGATCTTTCAGTGAAGCAAAAGCAAAATAGATTTTTGTATCAAATAGGATTAGTGTTCATTTGAAAACAGGGGTGAGATATTTTCACATAAAATTGAAATCTTCTATTGCTCTCCATCATTAACACCACAACCTAAAAGACTGAGTGGACCAATGCTGAGTGTTTCTGTCCAGAGTGAATTCTCTGATGATGGTTAAAAGTTGAACGCTGACTGAAGGCTTTCCCACATTCTTTACATTCATAGGGCTTCTCCCCAGTATGTATCCTCTGGTGTACAATTAGTTGTGAGCTGTCACTAAAAGCTTTTCCACATTCATGACATTCATAAGGCTTCTCCCCAGTGTGGGTTCTCTTATGCACCAAAAGACTTGAGCTATAACTAAAGACCTTTCCACATTCATTACATTCATAAGGTTTCTCCCCAGTATGAATTCTCTGATGTATAATAAGGTGCGAATTCTGATTAAAAGATTTTCCACAATCGTTGCATTTATATGGTCTCTCTCCAGTATGAAGTCTCTGATGTCGAATAAGGCTCTTGCTTAGGCTAAATGCCTTGCCACACTCACTACATGCAAAAGGTTTTTCCCCAGTGTGAATTCTTTCATGGTCAATAAGTTGAGAACCTTGACTGAAAGTCTTCCCACATTCACTGCATTTGTAAGGTTTTTCCCCAGTATGGAGGCTCTGATGTCTAATAAGGCATTTGCTCCTGCTAAAGGCCTTGCCACACTCATTACACTGATAAGGTTTCTCTCCAGTGTGAGTTCTCTGATGATCAATAAGGTTCCTATTAGAACAGAAGGCTTTCCCACATTCATTACACTTATAAGGCTTCTCCCCAGTGTGAAGTATCTGATGTCGAATAAGGCTTTTACTCCGACTAAAGGCTTCCCCACACATGTTACACTCATAGGGTTTCTCACCAGTATGGATTCTCTGATGATCAATAAGTTGAGAGCTCTGAGTGAAGGCTTTCACACACTCATTACATTTGTAAGGTTTTTCACCATTGTGGAGTCTCTGGTGATGAATAAGATGTGAACTGTGACGGTAAGCTTTTCCACACTCATTACATTCGTAGGGTTTCTCACCTGTGTGGATTCTCAAATGTACAATAAGTTGAGAAGTCTGTCTGAAGCTTTTCCCACATTCATTACATTCATAAGGTTTCTCTCCGGTGTGTATTCTCTGATGTCCAATAAGGTGTGAGCTCCGATTGAAGTATTTGCCACATTCGTTACATTGATAGGATTTCTGTCCTCTAGGAATTTTCTCATGTGTACCAGTATTTGAGACAAGATCAAAACTTTTCCAAAATTCTTTATGTTTCTCATCTCTCTCCTCAATAGGGATTTTCTTATTCTGGACTATCACGCCCATAAAATCACTGTTAATTCTCCTAATTTTTTCCTGTGAGAGTGTTCCTTGCTGCTGCTCGAAAATATTTTCCCTTTCACAGGCTTCTTCAGTTTCAGATCCCTGGCAAAGATCCTTCTGTAGACTTTCTGATGAATTATTATGTGATTCTGATTCAACAAAAATGTCTTGTTTTGAAGTGTTCTCCTCATTCTCAGTAACATTATCACCTTCTGAAAAATAAAAAATACAGTAGTCATCATGTCCAGTCTGGGAATAGGAATAGAATTATATAATATTACTCAAGAAACTTATGCATTCCATGTGTTTGGAAAAAGGATTTATGTTAATAGCATGGGCAGGAAATACAATAATGGAAAAGAAGCGATGAAAAATAAGGCTGGAATTTGTTCATAAATAGATAGGAATGCCAGCAACAGGTATAGAGTCAATAATTGAGGGAAAGAAAAAACTATAGGGATTAGGCAGAGACAATATGATGAAAGTGAAAAGCATTAGGATCAAAAACTTTGTCCATGAACAAAATCAATGCAATTAGAATAATAATTAGTTAAAAAAGGGGAAAATATTGGGGCAGCTGGGTAGCTCAGTGGATTGAGAGCCAGGCCTAGAGATGGGAGGTCCTAGGTTCAAATCCGGCCTCAGACACTTCCCAGCTGTGTGACCCTGGGCAAGTCACTTGACCCCCATTGCCTACCCTTACCACTCTTCCACCTATAAGTCAATACACAGAAGTTAAGGGTTTAAAATAAAAAATAAAAAAAAAAACTACATTAAAAAAAAAAGGGGAAAATATTTCCATCAAACATTTTGCTCACATAATAATGATAATTACAATAATAAGTAATAATAATGATAGCTAACAATGATATAGTGCAGTGATTCCCAAAGTGGGCGTTACTGCCCCCTGGTGGGTGCTACAGCAATCCAGAGAGGCGGTGATGGCCACAGGTGCCCTTATCTTTCCTATTAATTGCTATTAAAATTAAAAAAAAAAATTAATTTCCAGGGGGCTAAGTAACATTTTTTCTGGAAAGGGGGTGGTAGGCCAAAAAAGTTTGGGAACCACTGATACAGTGCTTACCAAGTGCCAGGAATTGTGCTAAGCACTTTACAAATATCTCATTTGACTCTCACATCTACCTTTCACCTGGGAGGTACATGCTCTTCTTCCCCATTTCTACAGAGGGGTTAAGTGTCTCTTGCTGAGGCCACATAGTCGGCAGGTATCAAAAGAGGGCCTTCAACTTGGACCCTGTTGACTTTGAGACATATTCTCTATCTCTGATGGCATGCTTCTTGTATGACTTTATACTCAGACCTAACCCTGCAGGCAGAGTGAACTAGGTCTTCCTAACTCCAAAGTCAGCTCTATTTACTATGCAAAGGTCTCATTATGTGTGTGTGTGTCTCATACACACACACACACACACACACACACACACACACACACACACAACAGCTAAAAATATCTGAATTTGAGAGGGACTTCAAAGGGACACCAAACAGACACATTTTCTGATTGTTAATTTATTCAATTCTACTTTGTTAAGTGCTAATTTTTTATGCCCAAGTCTGTATATTTATTTATCTTTGTTGTTGGTTAAGTCCACAAGAGGCAGCAAGGCACTGTGGCTATAGAGAACTAGTTTTGGAAGTCAATAATATGTGGCTTCAAATCCTACTTCTGACACTTACTGGCTATGTAGGCATAGACAAGACACAATCTCTAGGTGCCAACTCTTTAAGACTTTGAGCAAAGGAATAAAGAACTGGAGGAATTCCATGTGAACTGGAATGACCTCCAGGAATTGATGCAGAGTGAAAGGAGCTGATTGTGTTAGTTAAAATCACCTGGGGTTCTATTTGGAAGGATTGAACCTCAATATAGTGTTTGACAAACTTCTGTGGACCTGTGGGGGTCCTTAAAACTACATTTCCCGTGGTCCAACGGGTTTCATGGGTTTCATGGGTTTCCTGTTTTGGATGACGTATTAAAGGTGAGGGACTGTTTTAAGTAGGGGGTAGTGACTTGGAACTTCCTCTTTAGTTACCTGAGCTCGAGGAGAGAGGAAGGTAAATGGCGGAGGTGAGGTTGGAATAGGTTTCTTACAGGCACGTGGTCAGTTTATCTCTATCAGCATGGCTTTTATTAAAATACTATTCTTCCTTTTGATCTTGGCCCTCATCATTTTTAATCATAACATGATCCAGGAGACCATTATACACAGAGACCGATACACTGTGGTACAATCGAATGTAATGGACTTCTCTACTAGCAGCAATGCAAAAATCCAGAGCAAGGCTGAAGGACTTATGAGAAAGAAAACTAGCCACATTCAGAGGAAGAACTGTGGGAGGAGAAACACAAAAGAAAAACAACTGCTTGAACACATGGGCTGATGGGGATATTACTGGGGATGTAGACACTAAACGATAGCTCTAGTCCAACTATCAATAATATGGAATTAGGTCTTAATCAATGATACATGTAAAACCCAGTGGAATTGTGTGTTGGCTAAGGGGGGTTGGGAGAGAGGGAAAGAACATGAAACAAGTAACTATGGGGAAATATTCAAAATTAAAATAAAAAAAAAAGACTTTGAGCAAAGAAGGTACTAATCTGTATTAGTAGCAATTTTCCTAATTGGGAGTTTTTTATACCAATAAAAATCACAGCTTGTCCAGACAAATAAGAACTATTTAATGAAATAAATGTTAAGATATGAAGGAGTAAGAATAGGAGAGTCCTCCCCTCACTTACCCGTACAGGTGCTTTTCCCATCTTCCAAGTCCAGAGGTCCCTGATGATTTAGGCTCCATGGTTCTTCCTCTCTCCAAGAGATTCCTGTAGGTTTGGAAAATGGAAATCTCGTTTGGGGAAAATAAAATGGGATTGAATGGTGATTGGAATGACAGAGGACTATCCCAGGTATCCATTTAAGTCCTGTACTTGGAAGGAACATATATAGGGACAGCAATTAGATGCCCAGAGAAAGCAGGAGAGGTATATCTTCCCCAGATAGGGGACTTGGGAACCAAAGAGAGTGAGGCAGAATCTGATGGTTTAGAACCAGATTCAAAATTAGCTTTTTTTATTCCCTCTTTCTTATTTATGCAGGAAAAAATCAATAGTAAATTATTTAGGGGTTATAGGGGCAAATACTCAACTCAGAAAGGCTGAGAATGGGTTCTCTAATGAGGTCTTTAGGAAGGGAGACAAGTAGAAAATGTCAGATCTTTTATATATAAAGTAAAGCTTCCAAAGGACCAATAAACTTTTATATGTAAATAGCTTTAAGAAATAATTTCCTGGGATACTACTCTCTGGCGCTGGAAAGTCTTGAAAATGAAGGCCTTTATGAGCATGAAGCAATAGAAAAGGCTTCCAAATAAAAAATTTCTAATGGGCCAATAGAATCATTACCCAGTGATACAACATCCCGATAATTCTCCAACATCAAATCTCGAAAGAAGGCCCTCTGAGCAGGTGCTGAGCCCTTCCATTCTTTCCCAGTAAAGTCTGCTGACACATCTTCAAATGTCACCAAATCCTGAAACAACAAATGCTTGATTTTCTAAGTATTATTTCAGGGTGCAATTCCTCTCTGACGACTTCCATTATCAGGGAGGAGGTATGAGTGTGTGGTATATTTGCTTGTGGACATTCTAAGTGAGTGTGGAAGAGATAATACACAGGAGAAGCTCTGATTCATGAAGAATTATTCAGCCAGGACAGTCTGGTAGCTGGACTCCTGACAGATCCCTGAATGGGTAGGGAGACCTCAGGCCTAAGTCAAGGAATGTCAGAAGTTAAAAGGAACAAATACATTTCATTATGTGCTAAATAAATGAGCTTTTATAATTCTACTGGAACCTAGTGAGATAGATCTGACCATGGCCTTTCTTCTCTGCTAGACCTACCAACTAGACCATTAATATCAGGCAGCTACAACCTAGTTTCAACTTGACACTGTAATTTAATTCAAAGTACAACAACAAATATTTTAAGTGCCTGTCTTATGTATGAAACCACCCATCAAAAGTGTTTTTTATTTCAAACAGTTTTAATATGATTAATAACAAATGATAATGATAGCTAATAGTGATGTAAGATAGGTTCACAAAGTATCACAAAGCACTTTACAAACATTACCTCATTTTGTCTTCATAACTACCTTGTGAAGTAGAGGCTGTTTTCATCCCATTTTACAAAAGAAGAAACAGAAAGACAGAATGATTTGTCTGTCTGACCTCTGGCTATGATAACACTGACCAATAATCCACTACTCTGAGACCAGATATTCTACCAGCTCTAAATTCATCAAACTTCATTATTACATGCACCCGTGTATGTCTGTATATCTTGTCCCTTCTCTAATATATACTTACTGCAGACTCAAACACAAAGTAAACACCTTCTCTATCTTTTTCCCCATTCCCTGGATCTAATTACTGCTTGGAACCTTGTTCCACTTAACATTATTGTATATGCTTGGTGATGCATTACAGAAAATGGCCAATCTGGAGTCATAAAGACTTATTTTACTGAATTCAAATCTGGCCTCAGACACTTCCTGGCTATGTGATCCTGGGCAAGTCACTTAATCCTACTTGCCTCAGTTCCCTTATCTATAAAATGAGTTTGAGAAGGAAATGGAAAACCACTCTAGTATCTTTGCCAAGAAAACTCCAAATAGGGTCACAAAGAGTTGAATACTATTGAAATGATTAAACAACAACTAACTATATGAAAAATTCTGCAAATAATAAATGGAGAATATATGTTCCTGACAAAAAAGGGGGAGGGAGGATGGGGCATTTCCATAATTCTAATCTAAACTAACTATATTTAAATAATTAAAAAATATTAAATAAATTTTTCTTAATGTTTTATCAAATCTTTATATATAAATGAGTTGAAAAATAAGAATACCAATCATTCCCCAATTGATAAATGGTCAAAGCATATGAACAGGAAGTTTTCAGACAAAGTAATTAAAGTTCTCTATAGCCATTCAAAAAATGCTCTAAATCACTATTAGAGGAATTCAAATTAAAACAACTCTAGGTACCACTCCACACTTATCAGATTGACTATTATGATAGAAAAGGAAAATGACAAAATTTGGAAGGGATTTGAGAAATGCTGAATGCACTGTTGGGTGTGATAATGAAATTAAATCTACCCTGCCCATTCTTAGATTTAATCACCAAAGATGTAAACACCACCACTTAATTCCCAAGTGGGTAAGTCTGTAACTCACGTGTGCGGAAAGTGGGTGACAAATCAGAATTGTCTGACTGCCCCCCCTAGGCAGTCCTAAGCAAAGCATCTATTGTGATTGGACACATAAACTAGAAGGAATGCACAGGAAGTGGCGCAAAAGAAGCGCCTTTAAAAGGGAGTGACAACTTCCTGTAACTCTCTTCTGGTTTGTGGCTTGGATTTGGAGGAGCTCTGGCTTGGACTTGATGTAGTTAGAACTACACTGGTGAGTATAAAGACTGATTTTTCCTGGATTTCTCTGAAGGAACTCTCCTTTTAAGAGAGGTCTTGTGATTGAAGCTTTTGCTTCATTCATCCTTGGCCCTCAGCTCAAGGCTGAGCCTTCTCCAACTGAGGACTAGTTAGACCTGCCTGGATTGAAGCAGGGACTGGGGCAAATTATTTAGTGTGTTAGGTTAATTATCTTACCTTATCCTCTAATTTTCTTACTTTCTCTCTCTTCTCATTTGTAAATAAATTACCATAAAAGTCATTTTGACTTGAGGTTTTCTCATTAGGAATTGATATTTTTTATTCAATTCCTTGGCGAAGAAACCTTTTAATTCACCCAACCAAAAACCCTAATTTTTATCCCTTACATGGGGGAGCTGTGAATGATTCAATCATTCATGAAAGCAATTTGGACCTATGCCCAAAAAGCTATAAAATAGTACATACCCTTTGACCCACCAATGCCTTTACTAGGTTTGTATCCCAAAGAGATTTAAAAAAAAAAAAAAAGGGAAAGGATTTATATGTACAAAACTATTTAATGTAGCTTTTCCTTTGAGGGAGTGGCAAAGAATTAGAAAATGGGGATGGCTGAATAAGTTATAGTATATGATTATAATGGAATACTACTGTGCTCTAAGAGATGACAAATAGGAGGAGCTAAGAAAGACTTACAGGAACTGAAGCAGAATGAAATAAGCAGAACCAAGAGAACACTGACTGTACAATGAACAATTGTGAATAACTTATGTATTCTCAGCAACACAATGATCTAAAACTATCCCAAAGGACTCATGATAAAAAATGCCATATGCTTCCAGAGAAAAGGATGGGTTAGGGTCTGAATCCAGACCAAAGCAAAGTTTTTTCACTTTCTTTAACTTTTTTTCTATTTGAGTTTCCTCCCACAAAAGGATTATTATAGAAAAATGTTTCACATGATTGCACAGTTAAAATCTATAGGAAATTGTTTACCATCTCAGTGGAGTTAGGAGGAGAAGGAAGAGGGGAGAGAACTTGAGACTCAATATTCTTTGAAAAATGTTAGAAGGGGCAGCTGGGTAGCTCAGTGGATTGAGAGCCAGGCCTAGAAAGGGGAGGTCCTAGGTTCAATTCCAACCTCAGACACTTCCCAGCTGTGTGACCCTGGGCAAGTCACTTGACCCCCATTGCCCACCCTTACCACTCTTCCACCTAGGAGCCAATAAACAGAAGTTAAGGGTTTAAAAAAAAGAAAAGGAAAAAAAGAAGAAAAATGTTAGAAATTATTTTTACATGTAATTGGAGAAAAATAAACTAAAGCAATTATTAAAACAAAAATACCCAAATATACTATATATTGATTTTCCATAATAGAAAAATAATTTGAGAGGTAGTAAGAAAATCTGGTTTTCAGTAATGTGGCTCTATGGACAGAGCATTGGTTTTTAAGAGTCTGGAAGACTTACTTTCACATTTCCCCTCTTACATTCACTTAATCTCTTTGAGCCTTAATTTTTTTATCTGCAAAGTATGGATAATTCCTTAGTAATTATCTTCACAGAATTACCCATATCACAAAATCTGAGAATTGAAAGGGGCCTTGGTGATAATCTCACTCAATACATACATGAAAAGAATCCCAATGAGAACATACCCAAAAAATGGACATCTAGTTTCTGCTTCTATTCCACTTTTAGACAGCTAACTGTTAGGAGATTTTCCCTAACATCAAGTCTAAATTGTCTCTTTACAATTTCCCTCTATTGTCTTTGGTTCTACTCTTTGGGGCCAGACAGAATAAGTCTGATCCTCTACCATAGCTGTTCAAATAACCAAAGTCAGCTCTAGTATCCTAAGATCACAGATATGGGGATGGAAGAGACACTAAATAATAATAATAATAATGATAGCTAACAATTACATAGTACTTATTATATGCCAGACACTGTACTAAGCACTTTACAATGATCATCTCATTTGATCCTTACTACAACCCTAGAAGGCAGGTGCTATAATTATCCCATTTTACAGACGAGGAAACTAAGACAAAGATGAAGTGATTTACTCAAAATTAAACAACTAGGAAGGGTCTGAAGTCATATTTGAACTCAGGTCTTCTGACTCCAGGCCTGGGGCTCTATCCACTGTTCTACTTAATTGCCCTAACTTCCTAATTTTACAGATGAGGAAACTAAAAGTGACTTGCCCATGGTCACAAAGCCAGCATCAGAGGAAGGATCTGAAAACAGGTCCTCTTGATTCTAGGTCCAGCATGCCATGTGATCTTGAGTCTCTCTTCTTCAGGCTAACCCTCTCCGATGCCTCCAACTGATCTTCCTATGACATGGATCTGCCCTGGACCATTTTACTCCTCTTGGGGAGATGCTCCTAGTGGTCCTCTGCTCCTGGGGACTAACTAGAAAGACCTTCTAGGACCTTCATCATTCTGCTTGCCCTAATCTGGAAACTCCCCAGATTATCAACCAGCTTCTTAAACTGTTTGGACTTGAACCCAAGACTCCAGATAAAGTCTGACAGAGGCCAGAGGCCAGTAGACTATCAGCTCTCTATTCCTGAAGTCTATGCCTTGCTTAACCAAGCCCAAAACTGATTTAGCTTTTCTGACTGCCACATCACAACTCTTCCAAAATGACATATTGTCTTCAGTAAAAATAAATTACTATACAAATGTAAGGTGGTAATACTATCTATTGTCAAGACCTGTGTGGAGTAGAAGAAAATATATCAATTTTTGGACAGTTTGTGAAGTCTCCTGCTTTAGAAAGGACCACGTCCAAGCTAGTGGGCTACATGATGCTTCGTAAAATAATTTATGATGTTTAGTGGATATCTCTATAGTTGTGAGACTAGAAATCTCGGCTTCAAGAAGAGTTGTTTCCTATGCATAACAATTGCTCATATTATGAAAAATTTAGACAGTTAAAACTTTAATCATTACATCAATGGTATTAAGTGGGTAATAAAGGAATTATTATCCTCATTTTAAAAATGAGAGGAAAGGGCAGTTAGGTAGTACAGTAGATAGAGCACAAGGCCTGGAGTCTGGAGGACCTGGGTTCATATCTGGTCTCAGACACTGCCTAGCTATGTGATCCTGGGCACTTGATTGTCTAGCCTTTGCCCCTCTTCAGTCTTAGAAATGATAGCAAATGGGGCAGCTACATGGCTCAGTGGATTGAGAGCCACGCCTAGAGATGTGAGGTCCTAGGCTCAAATCTGGCCTCAGACATTTCCTAGCTGTGTGACCCTGAGCAAGTCACTTCACCCCCATTGCCTAGCCTTTATCACTCTTCTCCCTTGGAACCAACACACAGTATTGATTCTAAGACAGAAGGTAAGGGTTTTAAAAAATGATACTAAGACAGAAGTTGAGTTTAAATAGTGAAATAAAAATGAGAGAAAATGGCTAAGATAGAAATATTGCATGACTTCATATTATAATGGGTATTGTGTTTCTTGTCTTCTCAAAGGGTGGGGGAATGGTGGAATTGAAAATAAATTTTTTAAAAAGAATTAACAATAAATAAATGTTTAAAAATGTTAATTATTAAAGGTTAAAATAATTAAAAAACAACAAACAGACAGATATAGATAGATGGGTAGATAAATGAGAGGAAAATGAGGTTGTAGCTTGCTCAAGGACACACTGCTAAGTGACAGGGATGGCATTCAAATACAAGTTTTATGACTAAGGTATGCAGCTTGTCCAGAAATCCTGAAGGCAAAATGTCTTCAAGCTGTGGTTACTGAGGGCCCCTGTCTTTAAGTCAGTTCCATCTGCTAAGAAAGTAGTTCTAGACTATGCTTCAATTCTGCATGAATGATTCTACTTCTCACCTTCTGTCCTGGTCCATTGAGGTGTTTCTGGAAATCTTCCACCATGGCCACAGCCTCTTCTCCGTTTTCTGGACGATGTAGCTGCACCCAGGCACGGATTTCCCCAGGCAGAATGGTGATGAACTGTTCTAGCACCAGCAGCTCCAGGATCTGCATCTTTGTGTTCATGTCTGGCCTCAACCACCGTCCACAAAGGTCACGCAGTTGGCCCAGGGCCTCCTGTGGCCCAGAGGTCTCATGGTAACACAGTTGCCGAAAGTGTTGCCTAAAGACTTCACAGCTGAGTTGACTGTCCTGTTGCAGGCTTGATCCTGGTCCCCAAGAGTTGTCCCTCTTCTCCTGGGCACCCAAGAGCTGAGGAGCCAGACATATGGCTTTCCTCACCTCTGCTGTCATCACAGCTTCTCACCAGAATCTGGATGCAGCTAAAATTTGATCAGCCAAAGTCTACTCTCAGAACTTTATCTTGAATATCCTAGGCCTGAAGTGAGATATCAGAAATCACTGTTAATATTGAGAAATAATCAAGTATTAGAGTGCAGGTCCAGGCTAACAAAGTCATCCTCATTGGAAGGAAAATAATATTTCTCATAAGATCATGGATTTAAAACTGGAAAAGACCTTAAAACACTATTTAGTTTAACTCCCTCATTTTACATATGAGAAAACTGAGGTGTGGAAAAATTATGTGACCAGCATTCAGGAAAGGTCAGAGAAAGGATAGGATCCCAGTATTCCTGGCTTCAAGATGGTTTTCTATTAGGCTTGTCTGGCTCCCACAACACTCATTCCTTACAAAAGGGCAGTCATACTACAAAGAAAATGTTTATCTGCCAGCAGGCAATTCATTTTGCCTTGCAAAAGCAAATCTTTCTTTCAACATTATTAAGTATCTCAACTGTCTTCACCTAGTTATTATAGAACCATATAACAGATTCTTATGCAATATATCATGTATATAGGGTATGGGAGTTCAATTTGATAAATGCATGTCTTTCTCTGAGTGCAGGCATGTTCACTGGCAACTTCCTAAGAGGATAGGGAATGGTTCCTGATTGGATTTGATTCCCTCCAAGTTTGTGATAGAGGAAAGAAAAGATAGGTATAGTATGACATGAATGCCTACCTAAATATGGGGACAAGAGGTTTCAAAAGGTTTAGAAAAAGATTATGCAAAATTTCATGGCTTAAAATTCTAGCAGGTAGGGGCAGCTTGGGTAGCTCAGTGGATAGAGAGCCAGGCCTAAAGATGAGAGGTCCTTGTTTTAAAATGTGACCTCAGACACTTCCTAGCTGTGTGACCCTGGGCAAGTCACTCAATCCCCATTGCCTAGCCCTTACCACTCTTCTGCCTTGGAGCCAATACATAGTATTGACTCCAAGACGGAAGGTAAGGGTTTAAAAAAAAAAATTCTCTCAGGGAAGTCTTTTCAGAAAGAATGCAAAATTCTTGAGAATGAAATTCTGAAAACATGAGAAACAATGTCAAAAACAGGAGCTGAAAGAGTTAGATAGCATAATGGAAGAGTGCCAAGTGTGTAGTTGAGAGGACCTGGGTTCATATGGGGCCTTAGATACTTCCTAGCTGTGTGATCCTAGGCAAGTCACTTAACTCTAGTTACTTACCCCTTACAGTTTTTCTGCCTTAGAATCCATACTTAGAATTGATTGTAAAACAGAAAGGTTAAAAAAGAAAAGAAAAACAGGAGTTACCTAAAGAGATCAATGTGGCTAAACAGGTAATTCACCAACCAACTTAGATTTTTCAGAAGATAAACAGAGAAGCTGGAGAAGTAAGGACGAGTAATACAGCAAAAATAAAAAAAAAAGTATAATGGTCTGATAAAGAAGTGTTAAGGGTTCTGAAGTTCAGAATAAACTGATGTTGATGCAGAAAAGTAAAGAAAACGGAAGGAGTTTTTAGCTATGCAGGAGGAAAAAAGGTCAAGAAAGAGTTAAGACCATTTCTTAAGGCGGATGAGATCATAATAACTGAAAATAGAGAAAAGACAGTAGGTATGCAGGGTGGGGGGTCAGTTGATCAGTTTCGGTTTTAATTATTTACTCTACTGCACTCAATTATGATTTTGTTTCTATTTTCTTCGGACAAGGAGAACGACTTTTATCTTGGAACTGGAAAAAGTGAAAACAGCTAAGGAGGAGTTGATACCCAAGAGAAGAAAGGATCTAACTGCCTGGGATGGAGATGGATTCAAATTACCTGGGCGCTGAAAAAACTAGCAGTGTTTTTGCTTAACTGTGGGTTTTGTTTTTCATTTCTTCACTGGGGGTTAGGGCGAGGATAGATTTGTTTATTGAAAATACAAAGCTTAAAGACAAAAAAAGAACTTAGTCAATGTGATTACTACGTCACTGAAAGATCAGAGGATGAACAGAATTGGAGAAGGGCAAATGCTCCAATTTTCAACAAAAGGAAAAGAACAATATCAGTTTCTGGGGTCCCCAGGGGGTGGAAAACGAATGAGAACAGGGTAGAAGGGGAAAGTCCAGTCCTCCGAAGCCAGTCCGAAACCACCTCCAAACCAAGTTTCCAAGGAAGGAAAGAATGGGAGGGGAGAAGGAAGGGGGCTAGAAAACTGCTCCCTCCCAGCAGCGCCTGCGGCGGCTCCTCCCCTACCCTCCCTCAGCTCCGCCCCATCCCACTCTAGCTGGGGATGGTGGGTAAAGGAGGGAGCGGCGCCGTTCGCCCCCTGGAGGCCAGGAAGAGCAAACCGCACAGGCCGCGAACTCCCCCTTCACCTCTGTCTCCCCTCTATCCTGGGACCCCGGACCACACTTACAAGGAACAGCGATTGAGCGACCTCCAGGGTCTCGACGGAGAGGGAAAGAAAAAGGCAGGGCACGGGATAGAAGACCTCCGCCATTCACGGGAGGATAAAGGGAACAATGGCTGACCGGAAGTGGGTGCCGGTCATTCCCTGGCGTTACGGCAGTTTCCGGCTGCGCTCTAGGAGCCCCGGAGGTGTCGCCATCTCGTTCGCTTTCGGGATGTGAAGGGAAAGTAAGGAAGCGAGACTGGAAGGGTCAGAAGCCCCAAGAGTTTGTATTCACTCTGTCCTTTACTAGGCTACGGTAATCCCCCCCCCCCCCCCCAGCCTTAGTTTTTTCGGGTTTGACATACATGGGGTTGAAGTAAAGTAAAACGAAGTCCCTGATCCATTGTAATTAATAAAGCATACTTTTCCTTATAGAAAGCTGACTTAAGAAATGTGCTTTCTATTTGTAAGAACAGATGGTCTGCGGAACCAGAGGATGCCCCCCCCCCCCCAAGGAAGGAATAAATCAGGTATGGGATAAGATACAAAGGAATGACCTGTTCTCCCCAGTTAATGGCATATCTGGCCTGTGTAAGGTAAGGCTTGATTGCCCTGGTCATTCTGCCCCTGCCATTAAGGCCACATTTCACTCGTAAACTTTAAAGCCATTAGCCTTCTTGACATTGTATGAGCTCAGTTTGTCCTGGCCAGTAGGAACATTTATTAATCAATAGGTTAATAAATAACTATTGGTTCCATTAATTTGAACTTCTGAGTATTTGGACTCACTTTGTGAAGTACACCACTTCAGGACCAGATTTTAAACCAGATTCTTTAAACGAATCAGCGTCATTTTAACATCAGAAAAGACAGATACTCTTGCCCAGCAGTAGGGGAGGAATGATCAGGCAAACTTCAAATTATGAATGGAATAGTTTTCTTCCATATGAAGAAATTAAGAGCTATCTGTTCAAATTCAAGGGAAGCTGAAGTTACTGATGTGACCTTGCAGGGAAGGAAGAGACAAAGGCACCCTTCAAGTCTTTGTATAGAATGTATAGAAGTGCAATCAATCAGTCTTGGTCTCAGAGACCTAGGAGAAACAGGAAATAGTTTTCACCTCCAGCCATACATATGTAGTGAGTGTCCAGCTTCTTTGGGCAGATCTCATAAAAGAGGGATGTTAATCTTTTGATAGCATTGACCCCTTTGGCATAGTGGTGATATCTTTGGGCCCTTTCTCAGAGTCATTTTAAAATGTGCAAAATAAAATACATGGGATTATAAAAGAAGGCAGTTGTATAATGGAGCAGAGAGGACTCAAAAGTAACAGAATTCCTCAGCGGCCCCTCAGAGACCAGACAGCCTAGCTGGGTTTTCACCCAACCTCTTATCTCACCTCCCTTCTGTCTGACCCACCCTAACCATGCTATAATGCTAATGGAACCACTTCTGCTTCAGAGAAATTGCTTGCTTGCTTAACATATAAGGAATGTATCTGTGTCTGTTTGAACCCACCAATCCTAGCCTTTGAAATGCGTGCCAAGGAAAATTCCCACCAACTTATTTTCCTATATATAGTCTGTACTTACTTACAGACAGGGCGATTCTCATATGGGGAGGACACCCTGGATTGGCCAGTTATTAAAGATCCCTAAAACTTCTAAACCTGTGTGTTTGGCGTTTTTCATGAAGTGTCCCACTTCAGTTGTATTGAAATATGGTTATCAAAATATTAAAAAACCCAAAAAAGGAAGTTCACAGACTTCAAGTTAAGAACTCTTGTCTTAAAAAGTGTCATATAGGCAGCTGGAAGTGTAGGATAATTAGCTTCTTGGTACTTCCATGTGTCGGCACTGTTTCCTCAACTTTAGGCAATGATGCAGTCAGAGGCCTGCAATCTTCTCAGGCCTCTAGTTGAGTATCAGTCAGGAAGGTCTTTTAGAATCCTGAATGACTGGTTATAGCCAAGTGCTACATAAGCACTTTGTGAAGTTCTCCCACTAATCTAAAAGGTTCAAGTCCCTGACACCTACCCTCTCTGAGCCTCTTCCACTGCACTACAGAGATAGCTCTCTTTAGCATATAAACATTCACAAAAATGTAAGGTAAAACAAGTGCCCATTGTGTGTGTGCGTGTGTGTTTGTGTGTGCACGCGTGTGTATCAAGAAGCTGTAGCATCATTACTAGATAGATAGAAATAAATATGTAAGTATTTACAACCACAGAGGAGCCCAGGGAGGCTGAAGTGCTTGCTTTCTCTAAGGAGGCCCTCTGTATCCATGCATGCCCAGACCATGTACAATACTGAGACTCTGGCCTCTAGGGTAAGGAGGAATCAACTTCTTTCTGGAGTTCTGTGGCTCTTCACATTCTCATCCCAGGGCCTGGGGACAATCACTTAAAACTTCTTTGACTCGAGGGGCAGCTGGGTAGCTCAGTGGATTGAGAGCCAGGCCTAGAGACGGGAGGTCCTAGGTTCAAATCTGGCCTCAGACACTTCCCAGCTGTGTGACCCTGGGCAAGTCACTTAACCCCCATTGCCTACCCTTACTGCTCTTCCACCAAGGAACTAATACACAGAAGTTAAGGGTTTAAAAAGAAAAAAAAACTTCTTTGACTCATGTCTAAGGTCTCCCCAAAAGGGAGTAGAATGTTACTCAGCATACAATGCAGAACAAGTTTATTTCTTCCACACAAAAGAAATGCTTAACACGAAAGACTTGTCTGGGTTTACTAACAAAGATCACAAAAAATTACAGTAGAAACTTATAATAGCTCTCTTCAAACCTTTGTCCCATAAAATTTTAGTTTTGAGAGGGTCCTTAGAGATCATCTAATCAAACCCTTGAATGCTCATCATGAATCATTAATATCCCCTACAAATGTCCCTGACAAAATGTTCATCCAATTTCTGTTTTAGCACCTCTAATGAAGGAGAACCCACCACCCAACAAAGCACCATACTATATTTTTGGACAAGTCTAACTGATAGGAAGTTTTTCTTTATATTGAGCTCAAATTTTCCTTGTAACTTTTACAGTGGTCTTAGTTATGCCCTCTGAAACTAAGCATTCCCTATGGAAACCTTCAGCTAGTTAAAGATAACTATCCTGTTTTCCCTAAGACTGCTTCTTCCCCCCCTCCACCTACCCCAGGCAAAAATACCTCCAATACTGCTATCTAAGTAATAACTCAAGTTAGTTCTCTCTCTTGATGGGGGCAGCAAGCAGTGAAGGGTAGTAATAGGAATGGGACCCTCATACTCTGAAATCTTGCATTCCTCATCAGTTAGCATTAGTTAAAACATCAACTGCAAAATCTGTAGTTTCAATATTAATCAAGCATAAATCACAGATTGATCAGTTACCCATTCTGTAACATCACCTGTACTGGATCTTTAATGTTCTATGCTGGGCATCAGCTTTGTGCTGCTCTTTTTTATTAATTACTCGTATTGTTCTTTGCCTTAGTTTTGAACTGTTAGGACCATACTATATCGCCCTCTGTGTTCCCACTCCAGAAGAGCAGCAAAATCTCTCTCACAGTGACAACTGATGACAAAGTGGACAATTGGGGAACATGGGACCTGGGTACTGGGGGCTCTAGCATTCCTGAAGAATCCCCCAAATCTGTGCATGTGCCTTATTCCCTATGACATACATGTCAAACTCCAAAACATACCTCCACCTGAATTTAGCCATGCCCATTTTCCAGGTTTTTTGGGTAAGATAAAGACTTTTCTGGAATGGGAGATGACTAGCCCCCAGCCCCTAATAAATATGCCAACCCTGATCCACAGGGGCTGAGCTGCCACTCCACACTTGGAGGCACTACACTACACCTGGAGAGTTGCTATACTAGTCCTTGGGCTTCTCCATTGGCTCTAAGGCCATCTAATTAGCTCCCAGGCTATTCCACCAGCTAATAAAATTCTTTTCTTACTTCTGGCTTGAATGGAGTTTGAGTCTCCCGTTCTTGGGGCAAGACCCTGTTGCAGGCTTTGGTGTGTTTCTCCCACAACAAAATCTCATGCTTTTCTAGGACCACTGGGAGGAAGTGAATTACAAATGTATAATGGGTAACACTGTGTGACCCTGGGCAAGTCACCTAACCCTGTCTGCCTTAGTTTCTTCATCTGTAAAATTATCTAGAGAAGAAAATGGCAAACTACCCCAGTATCTTTGCCAAGAAAACCCAAAATGGGGTCATAAAGAGTCAGACATAACTGAAAATGAGTAAACAATGGGTGTAAACAAGGGAAATCTTCTTAACCCCAATGGTTCTGATTAGAATATACCTCATAGAATTGGGTCTCCTCCAGTTAGCCACAAATGTTCCAGCTGAGCAGAAAGACATGGTACTTTAAGATAATATAGAACACACTGCATGGTCTTTTGGTCACAAGGGTCAAAGTTATATCAGAGAGGGCTTACCCCTAAGCCAAGAACTTCAAGACTTATTCGGAGAGTGACCCAAGTGATGGACAACCTAAATTAAAGCAGTCCAAGTTTGCTTGTGAAAGAAACTAGGGAATAGCTGAAGAGGCTATTAGCCTAGCCTTGGGTTCATAAACCTTACACCTAAATCACTAGACTATAGTTTATTTTTTAATACCCTTACCTTCCGTCTTGGAATCAATACTATGTATTGGTGCCAAGGCAGAAGAGTGGTAAGGGCTAGGCAGTGGAGGTTAAGTGACTTGCCCAGGGTCATATAGCTAAGAAGTGTCTGAGGCCAGATTTGAACCTACCATCTCTAGGCCTGGCTCTCAATCCACTGAGCTACCCAGCTGCCCCCTTGAACATTTTAAAAGTATAACCTCAAAAGACACATCCCCATATTCTAAAAATACTGGTTGCTTCTGATAGTAAAGACATAAGTTGTTTCTGTCTTACTCAGGCCAAAAGTAATTAAGAGGCCATTGTATTCTGAATGGGGTAGAGCAATCTTGTCCTACAAAGGATGCTGTCTTGAAGAGACCTGCTTACTAACTCCTACTGGAGAGAGGAAGAGGGGAGCAGCCCAGCTGCACCTCCCTCCAGATTTCTAGTTAGGAATTCTGGCAAACTCTGTGCTGCAGGGATGGGTGCACTGGGTCTTTGGTAATGCATACTCACAGAGAGGTCTATGTGCCATTTCTGGCATTCGTGCCATATGTTTGCCATCATGGCTCTAGACCCCTCTCCCTAAATTTCCTATAAAGAACTGTCAAACTAGAATCTTTTAATGCTTGTTCACAACTGTAAGAAGGAAATTTAATTAAGCAGACCTTCATTTGTATTAGCTTAAGAATCCCTTTAGTTTTATACCTTGTAACAATGTGATTTATAGTAAGAATATAGTCCCAAACAAGAGTCTGTATTGGGGGCAGCTGGGTAGCTCAGTGGATTGAGAGCCAGGCCTAGAGACGGGAGGTCCTAGGTTCAAATCTGGCCTCAGACACTTCCCAGCTGTGTGACCCTGGGCAAGTCACTTGACCCCCATTACCTAGTCCTTACCACTCTTCTGCCTTGGAGCCAATATACTGTATTGTGTATGGAAGGTAAGGGTTTAAAAAAAAAAAAAAAAGAGAGTGTGTATGTAAACAGATTAAGAAGGTAGTCCCTGGATAATATCTGAATTGACATTTCAAATTAGCATATTAATCATAAGTAAATTACTATGTTAATCCCATGTGTGTGAATCTATTTTGTAATGTGCTTTATATCAAACTAATTCATGTAAGAGGCTACAGAGACCATAAGGTCATCCAAGATCATGGAAAGCTCTCAGAGGGCTGAAGCCTTTGAGGCCAGTGGCCCTCAGCAGATTTGTGGGGGTTGGAATGTATTATGTCCAGAATGACCTGTAAATAAGCCCAGGTCAATAGTGTTGGGGCCTAACCATGACATGTCAGGAGTGATTCCTACAAGTCTTCACCTCCCACTCTATAATTTCCTCTTTTTGCCTTTAAAAACCTGTCCTTGTCAATGATCCAGGGGTTCTTAAACTAGAGTCTGAGAACTATATAATATATACAATATATATTTTTTGATACATAACAGGCAGATCATATGCTATTGTAGGTGAGCTTGATGCTAGATCACAAACCCTAGTTAGAGTGCTGTATTTTTAGGGAGAAGGTTTGATTTCAGGTCCTAGTTTTGATATTTACTAGCTATGTAACTTTGGGCGGAGAGGCTGGGGATTAGACTGTTCTACCAGGTGATTGGGATAGGCTGTCTTCAGAACATTCTGGCAACCCGGGCCCCAGGGGGTAGCACACATCTGTGCCCTCTTTACCCTCTAAACAAGTAATTGTGTCTGGCATATAGTTGGCACTTAGCATGGAATGAATGTGGTTCTGCAGAGCAGGCCCTGGACTCGTTTGACATGACCAACTGTTAATAATCTAGCAATCTGTTTACAATTCTGTCTGCTTGGTCCAGGAGCTCTTTGGACTTGCAGCTCCTTATGTATGCTTCAGGTATTCTCCCCAGGGGAGAGGTCAGCCCAAAGGCAAACCTTTCCTTGGCTAGCCTTCCCAAGAGGAGTGAGAAGGGGCAATTCTTAGGGGCATTCTTAGTGAATTAGGCAACCTTGACTTCCCAACACTCTCAAAATACAATTTTTTAACATTTCAGAAAACAAAAAATAATTTTAGAATTATATAGTCCCACAATATATTCAAGACACAAACAAATTGAATAGAAGGTAACTTTGGAGGGTTAAGGCACTAAGTAAGGGAAAGTGTACCAGGAAAGGCCTGAAAGAAAAGGTGGCATTTAAACTTGATCCTGGATGGAAGACAAGTAAAGTAAGAGCAGCTAGGTGGCACACTGGATCTGGAGTCAGAAAGACCTCAAATCCAGCCTCAGGTTATAGTTTTGTGGTTCTGGGCAAGTCATTTAATCTCAGTTTCCCTGCTTGTAAAATGAGAATAATATTGCACCAACTCCCAAGGTTATTGTAAAGATCAAATGAACTAATATTTGAAAAGCATCTGGTGCCATATAAATGTTAGCTATTATCAATAGGATTTAAATTACACTAAGACTTTTGGAACATCCTGTATTATTCCTCAGAGCAGAAAGAAAAATAATGATGAATGTAATGTTTGAATATTATATAATTAATAATAATTTATAATGGTGAATATACAAATAATGATGAAAATAATGCCTATTATTTATACTTGAAAGGCAAATAATATTAATTGAATAATATAATGAACAGAATAATTCATAAGGATAAATATAAAACTAAATAACAATGCACATATTGTTTATGATTATGATTTATAATATACTACATATTAATTATTATTTACAAGAGCAATGAGCACATTTTTGGTTAAAAGAAAATGTATATAACTGATTATGAATATACATCATGATGATTAATATTAAAATGAAAATACCTATATTATTTGAAGCCAAAAGAAAAATGATGAATAGAATACCACAAAATATAATAATTCATAAAGATAAATATATAAAAGTGGTTATTTTATAGCTGAAAAGATAACAAATATAACAAGAATATAAAGAATATACCAATTTATAATGATGAACATAAAATGATGAATAACTGACTGTATTATTTATAGCTGAATGGATAATAGTAACAAATATAATTGAATATAAGGGAAATACCCAATTCATAATGAATATAAAAATGATGAAAATAATGAATAGATACCTAAAAGAAATAATGAATATAATTGGATATAAATGAGTAAAAAGAATAATTCACAATGATGAATTCAAAATATCAGTATTATTTATAGCTGAAAGATAAATGATGATGACCATGATAACACATTATCCTTTATTTGAAACTGAATAATTTATTTGAAACTGAATAGCGTAGCTTGGGTTTGGTCCCCTCTGCCCAGATTGGCTCGCCCACTCTATCACCCCTTTCCCGCAGGCTGCCCCCAAAGGAAGAGCCCAAGGGAGTCACCTAAGAGACGACCTCCCACGTTCCTAGACAAGAGCCGGAAGTGGTCTCTAGGGTCCGCGGCCGCGCTTCCGGCCTGGTCATTGTTCTAGCCAGGCAGGCGTGTTCAGGGAAGTCAGGGGGTCCTAGGAGCTGCGGGGCTCCTTCCCTCCCCTCTTCGGGAGCTCGGAGCCAGTGAGTAGGGAGGTCTCAACACGGTGTGGGCGGCAGCGGCTCGTTTGCGGGGTCCTAGCCTTTAGGCGAGATCTGGGGTCTCCCTCCCTTATCTCTGGGGCTTGAGTGAGGGTCTATGGGGGATGGGGGTGGGGGACGACAGGGCTTCTGGGTCACTGATTAGGCTGGAGGGGTGAGATTGCCTTGGGGGCTTCTGGGAGGAGCCTTCTCCCTCCCCTCCACGCCCACCCACGTGGTCTTGGATCGCTGTCTTAAACTTCTTCCCCATCCTTCCTGGGCGGAGTCAAACTCTCCTGGCCTCGCCCAAAGTGTGAATAATAATAGTAACAATAATTCCCTTTTCCCTTGGATTTACCTAGCTTAGAGATTGATGGGGTTGAAGATGCAGGTATTTTAATTTTCCTTTTGAGGAAACTGAGGCTGGAGGATAAATTTAGAGGCTGATCCCCAGGCTCCTGTGATGATTTCCAGCACTCTGTACCACAACTGACCTCTCCTCCTTGGACACTTCTAGCTGTATAGAGCCCCACCCTGCCGGTCCTTCCTAGTAGTGGTCCATGCTCCAGAGCCCATCCCTGTTCTCCCTTACCACCTCCATTCCAGTTCTGGGTTCATGTAGTACACAGTACAGATTTTATGTCATCCTCCAGAGCATTGCTTCCACCAATAGATTCTAGAGAGCATAGTCTTCATGGCTTGGCTGTAGTCAAAAAAGAATTCATGTCCTGCTAACCCTCCTTCTGGAGATGAGCTTTTCAGCACTTAGCCAGGGAGATGCTTGGAAGACACACATCACCTGTGCCACCAGACTTTATGTTCTTAGCTGTCATGTGAGCACCTGTCAGAACTTACATGGTGCTGGCAAGTCCTCTCCTTAATTTGTAGAAGACTTTAGTTGAAGCGGATTTATTGCTTCTGCTTAAGGGAACCCTACCTGGGAATTTTCCATTTAAAATTGACTTTTTGTTAACCCAGACCAGAACCTTTGTGGAATTTCAAGTCATTGAGCGAATCTGGTGAGGGGGAAAATATTTATTGTGGTTAGAGCATGTTTTGGGACTTTAGGTGGCATTTGCTGCTTCTTAGAACTAGGTTAAAGCTGATCCTGCTTTTTACTCCTTAGAGAGACATCATGTTGTATTAGTAATAGACTGTGATTTAGAGTTAAAAGGACCTGGGTTCCGTTCCTGTCTGGGCCATTTGCTATCTCTAGCCTCTTGGCTAACACCTGTCTACTCTCTGAGCCTCACTTTCCTCATCTCTTAAAATTAAAAAGTTGATATAGTCATCAAAGTCTTTCACAGTTGTAAATTATGTAAGTTATAATGACACTTGCCACCAAAAAAAAGCAATAGTCTCTTTTTTCACAAATAGTCCAAATGTGACTTTGCCCACCCATAACAAGACAAATGCTGGCAAGTCTAGAATTTAAGAAAGGCTACTTTCACCTTACTCCACTCCCTTATGGGGGGGAGGGGAATCTTTACATGCTTGGGGTAGACATCTCCTTAACCTAACAATGGGTTTCAGGCTTTAGCCCATCTGCTGAGACAGTTTTCCTGAAGAGTGGCTGCTGCTTCTTAGAGTCACAGGTGAGAGAGAGCTGGTGAAAGGTAGACACCAAAGGTGGATGAGCAGCTCTAAAAAGGGCTTGAAGCCCTCACCAGGAGTATTACCTACCTACAGCACCCTGGAGAGAAAGACGGATGACTGGGCAACTCTGTCTCACTTAAATCCAATTCACACGAGTCCAGATATTACTCTGTGATGGCATTGGTCCTCTGAACACAAAGGTTATGGGGCAGCCAGGTGGCACAATGGATAAAGTACCAGGCTTGTAGTCAGGAGGACCTGGTTAAAATCTGACCTCAGACACTTCCTAGCTTGTGACCCTGGGCAAGTCACTTTACCCTAATTGGTAAGGCCCTTGCCCTTCTGTCTTAGAGTTATTATTAAGTCAGAACATAAGGGTTTAAAAAAAAAAATAAAGATGAGTTAACAGTAACCACTCTCTTAAGCAGACTACATTCTTTTCCTATTGTTGTTGTTAATGTTATCCAGACTGAGGCTTTTGGCTCATCTAGAATATGAGCTGGATATGTTTTTAACTGTTTTTAATGTCTTTTTAAAGTTTAATTATGTTTTTATCAAAAATCTGTTTTTTCTTCCCACAATACCTTTGGGGGAAGAAAAAAGGAAAAACAAAACCTTTTGGACAATATGCATGATCATAAAAAATGAATACCCTGAATCTCAAGGATTAGTTCTTGAGTACAACACAGATGTATGAGCTAGGATTATTTTACAGTTTACATGCCTTTTGATATTATAATTACATATGGATATTTCTCCCTGCTCCAGCACACACAAATGAGCTCTCATTTTGTACCAAAGAAAAACCTAGCAATATAATGATTATACCTGACAGCATGATAATAAAAATAATAATGATACAAAGAGTTTATATTACTTTAAGGTTTTCAAAGCTCTTTATGAATATGATATGAATTGATCCTCCCAGAAACCCTGGGAAGTAGATGCTATCACCCCCATTTTATAGATGAGAAAACTGAGGCAGACAACTTAAGAGACTTTTCTAGGGGCACTTAATCACTAAGTGTCTGAGGCAGGATTTGCACTGAGATCTTCCTAACTCCAGGCCTATGACATCCAAAGCAGTTCTTTAAATTATGTAGTCATGGGGGCAGCTGGGTAGTTCAGTGGATTGAGAGCCAGACCTAGAGATGGGAGGTCCTAGGTTCAAATCTGGCCTCAGACACTTCCCAGCTATGTGACCCTGGACAAGTCATTTAACCCCCGTTGCCTCACCCTTGCCATTCTTCTGCCTTAGAATGATTCTAAGGTGGAAGGTAAAGGTTTAAGAAAAATATGTAGTCATCCTAAATGTTAATAAATTTGCTTTGACTGGCTAGTTTTACAGTTTCTATTCTGCTTATTCTCTTGGAGAAAATATCAGCTTCTTGAAATAGGAATTGTTTCCTTTTTTGGTATTTCTATCCTCAGTACCTAGAGAGTGCCCAGCACTTATAGAGTAGGAGCTTAATAAAGGCATATTAATTAATTTGACTGCCTCTAACCCAGTCAGTAAAGGTACACAGGGACTTCATGCAGATCCTCTATTAATTACCTGTTAAGTCACCCTAAAAATTATTCATTCAAGCATAAAATGATATTTGCTAAAAACAAATTATATTTCTTTGTGAAGTAGAAGAAACAGTAACCTTTGACTCAAAAAACTTGGGCCCAAATTTTAGTTCTGACATTAAATCGTGTGTGTGTGTGTGTGTGTGTGTGTGTGTGTGTGTGTGTGATTAAAAGTATTAAAGTGTGTGTGTGGCTTAATTTCAGGGCTCAGTTTCTTCCTCTGAAAACTGGGGCTTATAATACTTTTTTTTTTTAAATCCTTAACTTCTGTGTATTGGTTCTTAGGTGGAAGAGTGGTAAGGGTGGGCAATGGGGGTCAAGTGACTTGCCCAGGGTCACACAGCTGGGAAGTGTCTGAGGTCAGATTTGAACCTAGGACCTCCCGTTTTTAGGCCTGACTCTCAATCCACTGAGCTACCCAGCTGCCCCCTTATAATACTTTTAATAACTTTCACAGGGTTTTTGGAAGAAAGTACTCTGTTATGCCTTGAGTACAGCACAGACATAAGCTATGATTTTTTTTTTTTAAACCCTTGTACTTCGGTGTATTGTCTCATAGGTGGAAGACTGGTAAGGGTGGGCAATGGGGGTCAAGTGACTTGCCCAGGGTCACACAGCTGGGAAGTGGCTGAAGCCAGGTTTGAACCTAGGACCTCCTGTCTCTAGGCCTGACTCTCACTCCACTGAGCTACCCAGCTGCCCCAAGCTATGATTTTTTTATGGTTTCTACAAATAACTTTTGCTAACTGAAAAATCCTATGCACTTCTGCTTATTTTGGGGGAATTTCTATATTTGAATCATAATCTTAGTTGCTCTTGTCAGTTTTTTCTGTCCTCTAAATTTTGATACCTTTTTGTTTTATATTACAGGTATATCCTGATAATAAGCCCACTTCCATTGAACCCTCCTTTGAAAACTAAGAAAAACAGTTAATTGGAATCGACTCTTGACTGGCTGTGTATAACTATTCTGCTCCTCTTTCCGCTTCTCACCACAAACCCCTACAAAGAGGAGGAAAAATGTGTTTAATCTCTGTTTCCTGGTCCACTATTGGTTTCTGCAGTGAATCAACATTCGGCTACCTTTTGGTGTTATTTTTATTTACGTTATTGCAGTTATTGTATGTTATTCTCTTTGTCTTACTGCTTTTGTTTTGCATCATTCCTTGTGAGTATTTCCATGGTTTTGCTGAATTCTTTATATGTTTTTTCTATACATTACTAATTCATCATATTCATATATCATTTTTTCATCTGTTTCTCAAATGATAAGTACCTTTCTGTTATTTTTTGCTATGCCAAAAAGTGATGGTCTACTTTGATATGCCCAGTCCTAGGATCCCTGGGTCAAAGAGTATGACTGGGTTTGTAAATTTCTCATAGTTCCAAATGATTTTCTAGAACAGTTAGACATATTTAGTGATCCTTCAGGGACATATTAGTGTATCTTTTCCACAACCTCTTCATTGTTGATTCTGCTATCTTTACTAACTTGGTGGGTATGAGATAAAACTTCAGAGTTGTTTCTATTTTACATTTCTCTATTAGTGATTTACAGCTTTTTTTTATATATGATTTTTGGATTTCCTTTCTTCTTTTGAAAACTGTTTATATCCTTTGACTGCTTCTCTTCTGGGTCTCAGCTACATTCTCATCATATTCTGAATAGCAGACTTTTGTCAGAATTATTTGATGCAAACATTTTCCCCCACTTTATCCACAGTGTTATCTGGCTGCCCCTAGAATGCACTTTCCTACTTTCCATTGTGCCTATTATCTAATTCTAGCTACATTTATTATTTAATTAATGCAAAAGCTTTTTAATTTACCATAATGAAAAATGTCTTCAGTTGTCTTTTTTTTTAAAAGGTTGATTAACAAGAACTATATACATACAGCATTCCAGATGGAGACATTCAAATGACTGAACAGGAATATTTCCAGAATTGCTCACATGTTTCCTTAGCATATCCACTCTCAAGTGACCCAGGGTGAGACTGGATATTTTTTGTGGAAGTATGACTTTCAGAGTAAGAGTCAGCATCAGAGTTATAGGGAGGAAGATTGCTAAACTTGAGGCTTTTGACCCTGAACATGGTAAATTGGAGGGAGGTTTTGGTCCCTTCTTTTTTTGTCCTGTTCCCTGAATGTTTCCTATAGCTTCTTCTCTTGGGTTCCAAGTCCACTTTGATTTTTACACAAACCTAATTATAAGAGAAAAAGCATTAGCCTTGGGGTTGGGGCGGGTTGTCAGAAGATCTGGTTTTTAATTCCAAATATGCCATAAACTAGCTTCATGACCTCAGGTAAGTCCTTTTACCCACTGAACCTCAGTTTCCCCATCTTAAAGTGAATGTTAGTAGCCTAGATGGTCTCTGAATTAATCCACCCATGTGTGCAACCTCCCTCACCCCTCTCATCCCCCCCCCCACAAAATTTAGCATTTAATTATTATATACTGTCTTAATTATTGTTTTAGGTTTATAATTCTTCTAAAGTATACCATAAAGCTGTTTGAAAGTAGGTAGGATGTCTTACATTCTTCCTTCTTTCACTCATTCTTACACTTGGGGGGTCATCCCCCCCATAATTCTGGATTAAATAGATAAGCATTTATTAAATACTTACTATATGATTACTCTCCAGAACAACTATATAATTCTGTTCACCTTTCTTTTCTATCTCTTTTCCTTATAAGCAGGATTTTTGTTTCCTAAACCTGCCATGATCTCTCAGCCTGGGCGAGGACAGGAATTATGGGTCCTGGATCTTCATAGAACTCTGGAAAAAAAGGACCCAAAGGAAGCCCATCACAGTGAGTGATACAGACTCTGTTAGTACTGATGCCAATTAGTCTTCTTCATCTTTACTTTTAAAATGCTGTCTTAAGGGCAGTTAGGTGTCTCAAAGGATAGAGAGATGGAGGTCCTAGGTTCAAATCTGGCCTCACACATGTCCTAGTTGTGTACTATGGATCATTTAACCCCAATTGCCTAGCCTTTACCCTTTTTCTGCCTTGGAACTGACACTTTGTATCAATTCTAAGACAGAAGGTAAGGAGTGTTTTTATTTTTCAAATAAGTAAAATAAAATACTATCTTGATAAAGTGTTGAGAGTCTAAGTATTTCTGAGAACTAGAACAGTTGCCTGTACTGGACTTTAGTTCCAGTAAAAAGAACCTGTCAAAAATGTGTCGTTATTTTATATGTACCAACGCTAGTAGAACTAGATTAGATTTAATCTTTATCCTGTTCTCCTATCCTCGTATAATGGGAAAGGTGGATTCTTGCTTCTATACCTTCTATACCTCTACCTTTCAGGCTATTCCACTCCCCCTTTCTTCTACCCATTAGCCCTCTGGTCCATTTCCTTTTCTTGTTCCTCACCCAAATAGCCATATATTGCTTCTCCTTTTACTTCCCTTGATTTTTCTTCAAAATTCCTAAATTAGCCATCTTTGAATTTCTTTTTTTTTCTAACTAACTGGCTTCATCTTGCCTCTCTTTGCAAGGTCAGTTTTAACATATACAAGCTATGCATTCCTAGAGCACATGGAAGAAATGACATTTACATTTTCTCTTTCTTGGCTAGATGGCAGTGCCAGGACCAAGAATGAAGACTTGAACAAGGAGACTTCAGAAAGGGAAATTTTCCAAGAAGAATCACATCTAAGGACAATAGGATTTATCCAAAAGGATGTACCTCAAGAACCCATACTTGGAGAATCCATTGAATGGGAAAAAAACAAGCTAGAGAGGCAATGGGAATATTCAACACAAAAGAGAGAGGAGAGAAATTTCTTGGAAGTGGTTGTTATGGACAAGACAAACCTTAGAGAAGAAAGAGGTGAGATGTGTAAGGAGTATGAGGAAAGGTTAAGTCTTACTTCTAAACTCCTCATACATCAGAGATTTCCTAAAGGACAGAGATCACATAAATGTGATGAATGTGAAAAATACTTCAGTCGGAATTCAGATCTTATTCGACATCAGAGAATCCACACGGGGGAAAAACCCCATAAGTGTATTGAGTGTGGGAAAGCCTTTAGTCGGAGCAAAACCCTTATTCAACATCTGAGAATCCATACTGGGGAGAAACCTTATAAATGTAACGTGTGTGGGAAAGCTTTTAATCAAAACCAAAGCCTTATTCAGCATCAGAGAATTCATACTGGGGAGAAACCCTATGAATGTAATGAATGTGGGAAAACATTCAGCCATAGTTCACATGTTATTGTACATCAGAGAATTCACACAGGTGAGAAACCTTATCAGTGTAGTGATTGTGGAAAAGCCTTCAATCAGAGTTCAGGCCTTATTCAGCATCGGCGAATCCACACTGGAGAGAAACCTTATATATGCAATGATTGTGGGAAAGCCTTTAGTCATAGCTCACACCTTATTGTACACCAGCGAATTCATACTGGTGAGAAACCCTATGAATGTAATGAGTGTGGCAAAGCCTTCAATCATAGCTCAAGCCTTGTCACTCATCATAGAATCCATACTGGAGAAAAACCTTATAAATGTAATTTTTGTGGTGTATCTTTTAGTCAGAGTTCATCTCTTATAGAGCATCAAATAATCCACACAGGGGAAAAATTCTATAAATGTAATGGATGTGGGAAATCCTTTAGTCATAGCTCATTGCTTATTGTTCATCAGAGAATCCATACTGGGGATAAACCCTATGCATGTAAAGAATGTGGAAAGGCCTTCAGTCAGAGCCAAAGTCTTAATCGACATCAGAGGCTCCACACTGGTGAGAAACCCTATGAATGTAATGAGTGTGGGAAAGCCTTCAGTCAGAGCCAAAGCCTTATTCGACATCAGAGAATCCATACTGGAGAGAAGCCCTATAAATGTCATGAGTGTGGGAAAGCTTTCTGTCATAACTCGCACCTTACTGTACATCAGAGAACTCACACTGGGGAGAGAACCTATGAATGCCATGAGTGTGGGAGATCTTTCAGTTGAAGTTCATACCTCATTGTGCATCAGAGAATCCATATAAATGAGAAATCCTTTGGGTCATTTCACTTAATTCATTAGGCATAATGGACTAATGAGGTCAAGAAATGTGATTAATCTCTGTTAAATTCACATTGAGGAAAAACTCCCATAGCTATATGGAAAACAGCCACTTTGACAGATCTCACAAATTTGTGCCTCCAATAGGAAAGAGGTTTAAGGCTAGAGGGTTCATATAACCTATTCTCACTAGTGGAAACGCAAAAACATTCATTTTCCCAACACTTGAAAGTTGCTTTGTAAATGATCATGAGGGTTTTTCATGTATGTATTGTATATCCCTAAAGAGACTGTACTCTCTCTGAGCTATGATAGGGACCATATTTTGACACATTTTTTACCTTTGACAGATCTCACAAATCATGTAGCATTGCTATTCATTCAGGGTGTCCTAAAAAGTCTTAGTGCAACTATAAGCTTTAATAGCTTTTTGGAACATTGTATTTCTTTCTGTCTACTTCCACCCTGTTCTATTCTTCTGCCTCTCTCTGTGCTCTAATGCCAAGCTGCCAAACATTTTCCTGAAGCAGTTTTAGGTTACAACACCCTTGTGACTCAATCCAATTGCCAGTGTCTTCCATGAGGCTGGCCATATCCCAATTGTGCCTTTTCATATGCACCTCCTTTGATTGATCATACTCCTGCTAGTCTAGATCTATGGTGTCTTTCAGGATCTAATTCAAAATGCATGTCTTCTCCAAGGTCTTCCCCTTCAACTATTCTTTTGCCAAAATGGACACTCTTGGACTGTGACCAATCCTTTATTTTATTCTGTTGACATTTTTACATTTAATTGGTACTCCTTGGATCATATGTTAAATCATTATTTTGTAATTCTTACGTTTTATGTATTTTGCTTCCCCAGTAGATTGTAAGTTCTTTGATGAGGAAACTTCTCTTTCTAAGGACATCTAGACAATCACTGTATAGAGGAACATATTAAATGCTTCTTGATTATAACTATACTGAACTGTACAAGGAAATGAGAGTATCCCTTCTCTCAATCTGAATAGCAGGGACACTCCTGAGGACAGGGATGATATTTCTTCATAAGGCCACAGTTTAAAGCTGGAAGGGATTAGAGACTAATGTATCCCCCTATATTTTATAGATAAAGAAAACAGGCACAGGGAAGTTGGACTTGCCCAAGGTCACAGGGTAGTAAAAGGTTCACAATTATAAGGTACTTCTATGACATGGATTCCAAGGACAACATTGTAGTGAGGTCCCTGATTAGCAACATAAGCCATCCCTAATCTCTTTAAATTTTTTATTTATTTAGACACAGGCTGCATCCTGTAGCCTGTGTATGAAGGAGCTGACATTAGGAAGGATGTGATTCAGGGATGCTGTCCTTGACTTTCAGGTAGTAATGAATGAATGAATTTAGAATTCTAAGTTTTAGAGCAGAAAAGGCCTTAAAGTTAATCTAAACCTTAATTGTGCAGATGCAGAAATTAAAGCCCACAAAGGTAATGGTGATGGCCAAGGTTGCATAATAGGTGAGATGGCTGCATTTTAAGTCTAATTTATCTGGATTCCAAAGGCAATGCTCTTTCTACTATCCTACCTTACTTTTGATTCTTTTCTAGCTCATAGATAGACTCAAATGTAGACTGACAACAAAACCCATTTATGTTGAACCTAACCTCTACTTTTGTTGTTAATGATTTTAAAATTTATGGAGAACTTTCTTCACAACCAAAAGTGAAATACCTTGAGTTACAGTTTTAAATTAGGTTTGGAAATTAAACCCATCCATCCCCTCTGACTCTAGAATCTGAGCTCAATTCTCCGTTCTACTTACTTTCTCTAACACTTGATTTAATTCTCTCTACTGCAGTTTTTCATAGGATTTAGAATTAGGAAGGACCTTTAGGATTATCTTTGATAACCCCTTTCGTTTAGCAGTATGAAAACTCAGGAGTACTATAACTTGCTTAAAGTAATGGGTAGTTGATAGCAAAGCTAAGATTCTGATTCATAATCTGATGTTCCTCTCCTAATTGCTTTTGATTTTTCCTGAGCAGACAGGTGTATATTTCTTTCTTACTTTGCTGCCGTTTCACCTGCTCCTCTCTGCTCAACACAATTCTGGCCAGGATGCCCTTTTTTAACCCAAATAATACCATTAGTTCTCATCTTCCCCCACAATCCCAAGTGCATGGTGATGAGCTTTCTGCACTTATCAAGGTTGGCTGTCAAATGATGATTTGTTCCAACTATTGGAAGTGATGATTTCTCCATGTTTTGTTCCTTTTACTTAAAAAAAAAAAAAAACCTATTCCATCAACATGAGTCTTCCCTCTACAATACAGATTATACCTCCTTCACTCTTTTAGTTTTGCAAATTAATGTGACAAAAAATACTTATCTGGTGTGTCTGATGGCCCTAGATACTATGCTAAACTGATTCTGGAATATTGGGTGTTTCTTTTTTTCCTGTACTCATACCTAGCCTCTAACTTGGTAGGGTTTACCAGAACATGGGCCATACTAGCATAATCCTTAAGAAGAGCCCAGATCTGTCAAAAATGTAATAGGGTATCCTCAGAGGTAGTAAATTCTCTATTGCTAGATTTCTTCAAGTGAAAACCAAGTAACTTCTTTCAGTGACATAGAGGAAATTCCTGTTTGGGTTATGAGTTGGAGATTTTGTGAGTCCCAGTTCTATGATCAAATGCAATTTCTAAATCTCCTAGGTAAAAAACAAGTATTAGAGAAGGGATAGTTACCACCAAAGTCCTTTTTTTCCTGCCCACCTCACTTTTCTGTAGAATGTCTAATTGAAAGTCACCTCTAACAGTCTTGTGATGCCTGGCTGATGGGGAACTTACTACCTGACCCAAGGTATCCCAATCAATTTTGGACAACTCTGATCATGAACTTCTTCCTGATATCGAGCCCAAATCCTGGCAAACCAATTTTCAAGCAAAATAAGTCCACTCTTCTACATAGTGGTTCTTTAAAAGTGTTTGAAAGTGCGTGCGTGTGTGTGTGTGTGTGTGTGTGTGTGTTTTACAATGCCATTGTAAATGTTCCTTCATTCTTCTGGGGAGAGTTCTTAATCCTTCCCCATCCTTTTGGCAGTGCTCTAACTTGTTAGTATTTTTCCTAAAAATATGCCCAGGGCTGAAAATTTTTCAGATACTGTCTGCCTAAATATTGACAGTGTGGAATATCATTTAGGAAGAAATGCTAATGTCAGTGCAGGAGGAGCTTGATGTACTTACACTAGTGCAGATTGTTGGGGTGCCATGTCTCACTAGTGATTTATATTTAGCTAGAATAGAACAAAAGAAGTATATAAAAAGCACTGGACTTGGATTCAGAAGACAAGATCCAGTCTTGACTATCAATAGTTATGTGACTATGAATGAGCAACTCTAAGCCTCCATTTCTTCCTCTGCAATAATCCCCATTTCAACAGCTCTTTAGGATTTACAAAATATGTTTTTGATACCAACCCAGTGGAGTAGGTAATGCAAATTAATTTCACAGAAAGAAATGTTCAGAAAGATGAAGTGGCTTGCCTGTGAACACAGGGCTTGTACTTTTCAAAACTAGGATTTACACCCAGGTTTCCACCCTCCATTTATCTGAGGCATCTAAGTGATGCAGTAGATAGAATGTTGGGCCTAGAGTCAAGAAGACCTCAGTTCAAATCCAGCCTCAGACACTAGCTGTGTAACCCTGGGCAAGTCACTTCACCTTCTTTGCCTTAGGTCCTCATCTGTAAAATGAGCTGTAGAAGGAAATGGTAAACTACTCCAGTATCTCTGCCATGAAAACCCCAAATGGTTTAAGAAGAACTGGACATGACTGAGATGTTGAACAACTCCACTCTTAACTCCAGCAATTTATTTTTCATCTTCTGTTTCATTGTGTTTGTCCTGGCCATCCCTCATTCCTACAATGCCCTCTCTCCCCACTTCTATCTTAAAGAATCCTATCTCAGAATTCCTCTCTTTCTCCAAGAGGCAGCTTGAGGATGGCTTTCTATACAAAGCTTTTCCTGATCCCCTCAACTATTGTTGCCCTCCCTAACTACCTAATTTATTTTGTTTATATATGTACTAGTTATTTTCACTGATAGAATATCAGGTTCTAGAGAACAGGGATTGTTTAAATTTTTTCTTTTTTTGGCGGGGAGGGGTGTCTTGGTATACTCAGCACCAAGAAGGACCTAATGTGGATGGATTTTCACTAAACCACACTAAAATTAGATGATCTACATAGTCTTCCAATTGCAATGTTTTAGAATTCCATGACTATTCTCACTTCCTCATCTCTCATAATTCCATTTAAGTCATATGTTGCTATCTATCCAGTACCTATTCTGTATGATTAAATCTTTTCTATCTAAACTTGTAGGATTGTAGTAAGCTAGGATGCCAGAAATTCACATTTACAAAGGATGTTATCCCAAAGAGGAATAATCTCTTTAGTGTATCCTCATTCTAGTTACTAATCCTTCAACAAATATTTGCTGAACAGTATGATGAAAAGTTTATAGGTATGACCATAGTCCTAGTGAAAGACAGTCCATTCTCTGAGAACCAACCAATGAGGAACAGGCTACATATACTGGCAGTATACATAGGCCACTAAGTGGTAACGTCTAATAGCCCAAGAAGCAAAAATTCAAAATGGCCCCCAATCCTGTGTATCTCTTTGGAAGCCACAATAATTTGGAGGGCAGGATGAGTGGTGGAAAGGATCATAGGATTATAGATCTAGAACTAGAAGAGAATTTAAGAGGTTATCTGGCCTAATTCCATGATTAGGGTAAGTTATTAGCCCAGGGTCACAGAGTATTAGAGTCAGGATTAAAACTCAGTTCTTAGGGCTCCAAATTTCTGCTGCATTATTTTTTTCCCTAGAAGCAGGACTTGAGTGCTAGGAACCAAATAGTTCTTAGACTATAAAAGTTAACCATACATAGTCTTAATTGTGAGGGTTTTGTCTTATGACAAATTAATTGACAGTATGAGAAGAACTGAACCACATTAATTATGTTTCCATGATAAAACTAAAGGCAGGGGGCAGCTGGGTAGCTCAGTGGATTGAGAGCCAGGCCTAGAGACAGGAGGTCCTAGGTTCAAATCCGGCCTCAGACACTTCCCAGCTGTGTGACCCTGGGCAAGTCACTTGACCCCCCATTGCCTACCCTTACCAATCTTCCACCTATAAGTCAATACACAGAAGTTAAGGGTTTAAAATTAAAAAAACAAAACAAAACAAAACAAAAAAAAAAAAAAAAAAAAAAAACTAAAGGCAAAGTCCAATTGCAGCTAAATGGGAAAATGGCTGAATTTCTACTTGGAGAGGCAAACAAAGGAGTTTATGGCAGTTTCATCATGGACCGAAGGCAGTAAGAAATATTTCATGGGACACTTTAATATTGTCTTGAAGTACTCATGATTGACCTTAAGAAAGGCCATTATGGAGAAGTTCCAGTTTATGCACCAACATAAATTGTAGAGGTCAAACAAGTGAAAAAATATTATTAAAAAAACCTGATTACATCATCCAAATCAAGTCAACATAAACTGTCATACCTGCTTCAATACAATATTGGATACTGGACAGGATGGTAAGTAATATATTGGGAAAATATGATTCAGGACTGAAAAGCAAAAGAAGATAAAGGCTTTAAGGTAATTAGAAGATTCATACTTATACATGTAGAGAAGCTAAGTAGTGCAGTGGATAGAGTACAGGGCCTGAAATCAGGAAGATTCATCTTCCTAAGTTCAAATCCAGTTTCAGACACTTTACTCATATGACCCTGGGCAAATAACAACCCTGTTTGCTTCAGTTTCTTCATCTATAAAATCAACTGGAGAAAGAAATGACAAACCACTCCAGTATTTTTGCCAAGAAAACCTAGCAACAGCTTATATGTATATAATGAATACTTTCTTCAAAAAGAAGAAAGACATTTGACAAGCACCAAATGTCACAAAAAATTGACCATAGCTTAACAGATAGGATATGACCAATTTTAATGTTGGAATTGTATTAGAAACAGCTGTCCATAGAATTTAGAGTAAATGTAAAAATCAACATCAAATTTGAAGATATCACAAAGTATTTAATAGAAACTAAAATGATTCAAATGATGCTAAAAGGTGAAAAAGAGCCATTAAATCTGGATTATTTTCTTTTTTGTAGGGGAAATAAAAAGGGGAGAAGGCTGATTTTGTTTGTAGAAAAATGTATTTAAAAAATATAGTTTATCACCATATTCCACAAAAGTTTAACTGACTCAAAATAATCAGTGCAAGGAAGGCATAAGAAACCAAAAACTGTCTAATCTAGTTTTCTTGACTGGCAGTAATGTTGACAGAAGAGATTATGAAATGGGACACTTAATGCAACAATCCAGACACCCAGAGGTTTAAATTTAAGGAACCTTTATTGCTGGCCAGGGTGCCCTCCTAAGTGCCAAACAGTGGGTACACACAATTTATAGAAGTTAGAATGGCGGGGTCTTCCTTTGGTGCATGCCAAAGGATAGGATTGGCAGATTCAAACAAATTCATACATATAAGTTTTCCTTATAGGGTTGCTGTTAGCATTTCTTCAGGAGTTGGGGAGGTTTCTTAATGAAGTTGGCTGGGTATCTGCTCTACCAGGATGTGGACTTGGATAAGAGGTTGTTCTTTTATGGGCTTTGAAGTGACCACAATTATTCACCAGAAGGGGAACATCCAGATTCCCTTGGGCCCTTTCCCTGCATCCCAGGTGTCTTTTCCTAACTGGTTACAATCACTGCCAAAGGTAATGCTGTTTTAGCATGTGTATACACACATTTGCAAAACATTACAGAGATTCTTGCAAAAGACTGAAGGTGATTGCCTTATAAAACCACAACAAAAAGCAGTTAAAACAAAAAGGATCCATATCATCACAAAAGAATCCATAGATGAAACTGGCAAGACAACAAATAGACATAAAATGTAGTTTTCATGTTTATAATGACCAAGTTGCTCTTCTCCCTTTCTATTTATGTTAGCTTATTTTTTATTATCAGACTTTATTAGCTTCCATTGGTTAAAGTATCTTTCTGCAAGAGATTCCCACATCTATATACCCAGGGTTTATTTCTCTTTTAGTCATGGCTCTGCTAAAGAGACCACTTGGTTTTCACTGCTGGCATTTAAATTCCATGACAATTTTGTTCTGCTCTATCTTTAAGGATTGATTTTATATTACTATTCTTCATCTGCTCCGCATTACAGCCTACCTATCTATGTCTCTCACATATTAACATTCCAACTACCATAGACTACCCCATTCTTGAAATGCCCTCATTCCTTATTTCAAAGTCCCTTGGAATCCCTAGCTCCCTCTAAGGCTGTAATAGACCCATTACCTTGCCCTATATTCTGACCAAGGACCAGGGATAGCTGTAACTCTCCTGGGAAAGGAAAGTCCTCTTTTCTCATCCAGAAGGAAGAGGAAGGACTGAAATTTCATGAGAAACCATAAGGGTTTAAACATGACTGGCTCACTGTGCTTCCACAATGAATGACCTATCATAGGTGAGTGTGTGGAAGGAAACAAGGAAACTGCAGCTAGTCTCTGCCCAAGTGACTTCAACTTTGAAGACCACCAGAAGGAAGAGAATGTTAAATCTCTCTGAGATATCTTAGGAGAGGCAATAGGGGACTGTTGGAATGGCTACTGCCATTACCTTCAAGGAGGGGTGAGATGTTTTAGAAAGGACTGATGGACGCTGAACAATTCAGGGCCATTTAGAACCTCAGAAGACAGACTATAGCAATCTTTACCTCGAATGACAGTGGTAACACTCCTTTACTCTTTTCCTCTAGGGAAAGCATGAATCAATTCCAGAATTTATCTTTTTTTTTAATAGCCTATTTTGTACTGTTATCTAATTAATCTCTTGTTGTTTGGTTATTTTTGAGCGGTGTACGATTCTTTGTGATTCCATTTGGGGTTTTCTTGACAAAGATACTGTAGTGGTTTGCCATTTCCTTTTCCAGCTCATTTTACAAATGATGAAACTGAGGCAAATGGTTAAATGATTTGCCCAGGGAGGCCAGATTTGAACTCAGGAAGATGAGGCTAGTCTAAAAGCATATTAAGGCAACACCGTGGTTAACCTAACATATTAATAGTCTGTGTATATTTCATTTGTTTATAGGAAGCTGACAGAGAGAAGGCTACACACAAGGTGATTATTTTTCTAATAGACTAGGTCACTAGGATCATCATCCCTGGTATCAAGAGAAATCACTGGGGGCAGCTGGGTAGCTCAGTGGATTGAGAGTCAGGCCTAGAGATGGAAGGTCCTAGGTTCAAATTTGACCTCAGACACTTTCCAGCTGTGTGACCCTGGGCAAGTCACTTGACCCCCAATGCCCACCCTGCCTTGGAGCCAATACACAGAAGCTAAGGGTTTTAAAAAAAGAGAAACCACAGAAAGTTTTTATAGCTATATGTTATTTAAACTCCCATAAAGAAGAGAATAGATTAAATAAATTAGGAATAAAAAAGAATCTTGGATACTGAATGAGTCAGCAAAAAGATTTTGAGAAGCAGAAATCTGTAATTACTTCCACCATAGGTACTGGCCTGGAGCAATTCCTTCCCTAATTGTTTTCTTCAGAAATTGTTCTAAAGGGCTTAATTCTTCCCCTTTCTCTCTAGGGAGGAGGGGAGAGTAATGCCTAAAGAAATGATCACTTTCCCTAGAACTTTAGGGAAAGGAAAACCCTAAGGGAGGAAATGGGAAAGAGTGGCTAACCCACAAGAGGGTGGGAACCCAAAAGAGGACACATCTAGTGCTTTTCCTGTCAAATTCCATGTAACTTAAGCCCTAACTACCCTTACAAGTATGTGTGTGTATGTGAGGAAGATACACACAGATATATATATATACACATATATATATATACACTGACCCATTGGCAGTTTGGTCTTCCTTCTTTCCTTCTCCTCCCTTCCTCCCTCCCTCCTTCCCTTCCTCCCTTCCATCTTAGAATCAATACTAAGTATTGGTTCCAAGGCAGATGAGTGGTATAGAGTAGGCAACTGAGGTTAAGTGCCATGCCCAGGGTCCCACAGCTAGGAAGTGTCCATCTAGCTGCCACTGAACCCCTTTTCAAAAATTATAAAAAAATTATTTATATACATAAATATATACGTAAAATATATATTAAAATTATTAAAAAACAACCATAATTGAAGGAAATCCTAAATTTCAGTTAGAGGTTAAATAATGAATATATATATATTGCCATTCAAGTTTACATACCCTGAAATCTATCCCTGGGCTCCAGTTTGAGAACTACTACCTTAGAGATATAAAGAGAGAAACCTTTAGTAGATACTTATTAGATGTCGGCACTGTGAATACAAAAATAAGCAAAGGGCCTTCTACCCTCAAGAAGCTTACATTCTAACTGAAGAAAATGGCCCCTAAAGGAGAACTGGAAAGTGTGAGTTGGCTGCATGGTTGATTATCGGCAGGGAGGTGAGCCGAAGCCTAGATCAATAAGCGGAAGACTCATTTACCAGGGCTGCGGGTGGTTCCTGGTGCGGAGGCCGCAAGGACTTGCAGTTGGGGTTGGAGTTAGAAAGGCTTCGTGGGGCTTCCGGCGGAAGTGCTTGGTCAGAGTCTCGAGTAAAGTCAGGCAGGAATTCCAAGAGGTTTCCAGCTGCATTCAAGAGATTGGAAAGGCGACCAGGCTCTGCCACCCACTCCCGAGCATTTGGCAGCTACTTTGTGGATAGTTATGTGGTAATCATTACTCCGACACCACTAAAATATAGATGCAAAATCAAAATGAGAATTCATGTACATTACTTATTGAAAAAATGAATGACTGCAGAGACAAATTTTACAGCTAACTGAATTCCAGACTAATATTTGGAATGTGAATATTGCTCCCAACACTCGAGTTGCATTCTGGATGAAGACAAGCCTGTGAGTTTACAGGTTTTCCGATAATATTCGCATGAGGGATTTTTAGCAGTAATTTTATTTGCGGTTGGATCATTCCTATTTATGGGTGAAAAAACAAAACAAAAAAAAAAACTTTGCTTCTGACTGTAGGCCTTATTAGAAAAGTCTCTCAATCTTCGAATGTTGTTCAAAATTTATCAGAGCTGATCCAACCATTCTGGAAAGTAGTGTGGAATTATACCTTGAAAGTCACTAAATTGTGCATAACCTAAAAAACAAAAAAACAACCAAACCAAAAAAAAACAAAAAACCCTTACCTTCTGTTTTAGAATTGATACTAAGAGTGGCAGCTAGGTGGTTCAATGGTTTGAAGGCCTTCCAGATTAGGCGAACCTTTAACGAGTTTGAATGCCCAGAAGGCAAATTCAAAGCAGTCTGAATCTACGCTTTACTGTAGAGAACAGAGGGAGAAAGTGCTTGCTTTGGACTGCTGGACAGGGGAGGGGTGGGGCATGCAAAAAAATGTCCTCTGGCGCAGGAAGAGGGGGACCCACTTCGAGGGCCATGCAGCCGAGTCTTCAGCAACGCAGGTAGGTCTAGAAATGGGAGGTCCTGGATTCAAATTTTACATCAGACACTTCCTAACTTGTGACCCCGGGCACATTACTTAACCCCCATTGCCTAGCTCTTACCACTCTTCCGCCTGGGAACCAATACACAACACCGATTCTAAGACCGAAGGTAAGGATTAAAAAAAAAAAAAAGTATGGTTCCAAGGCAGAAGGAAGGTAAAGGCTAGGCAATTGGTTGATGATTGCCGAGTTCATAATAAAAGTAATTTTAAACAAGCGAATCCAGGGCTAATTTGCCCGAGTTTGTGGACGGTCTTTTCTGAGAATTGTGCAGAGTACAACTACAGTTCTTTGTGTACCCATAGTTAGTATGTGACCCTCATTGTCCTTAGATGTAGGTACCTGAGCGGGCAAACCTAGGATGGACTTGAACAGTTAACTCTACTTCCAAAATGAAGGGGGCTACACCTGCAGTACCAAGTCAAAAGCACTAACTGTAAGACAGTCTCCTTTCAGAGGCCGAAGTTGTTTTTGTTTCCTCCAACAGTCCCTCCTCTCCACCCCTCCCTCCTCCCTTGCGCCCCGCCCTGCCCCGCCCCGGCCCAGCCGGGACTTCCCTTGGAGCCAATCTCCCCATGCGGAGGGCAGCGGGTGGGGGACCACTCCCCTGACACTGGAGCGTGGCCCGGGGGAGGCCGAGGCGGGCGGGCGGGCCCTGGCGCTGCGCTACGCCCTTCTGGCCTTCTTTTCTCCAGGGAACATTTTCTTTCTCTCCGTCTCTTCCTCCACCCCAGGGCCGCACACCCTCGTCCTGGACTTCTGGATCTCTTGGTGAGTGCGGTGGACCGGGGAACGGCGGCAGCGTGGGGAGGAGGCGAGCGAGGGTCCTAGGGGTCTGGCACAGCTGGGCGGAGCGTGGGGAGGCGACGGGAGGCCCTGGCGGGGCTCTTCTGCCGTGGCCTGGCCTCGGGTGGAGGGGTATGTAAGTGTGGAGATGGGGGGTGGGGGTTTCCTACAGCTCTCTCCTCTCCCCGCCCCCTTTCCCTCAACTTTCCCTTCTTTCCCCTCCCCCCTCCCCCTCCCTTCTCCTTTGCTCTTTCCTCTCCCCTCTCCCTTTCTCTTTCCTCACACCTCCTTTCCCTTCCCACTGGGCTTGGATAAACGGAAAGGAAAGTAAACCAAGGTAGTCAAATGGAGGCTGTAAATCTGAACCGTCAAAAACAAGCTAGAATTTAAGGTTAAAAAGGTTTTCAGAGACTTCTCAAAAGCAATAATAGAATATTCCCCCTCCTCCCCAATATATCTGGGGCATAAAGAAAGCCGCAGAATTTTGGGGACCAGTTCAATGTGCATATATCAGATATCTTCCATGTGCTGCTCTTACATTCTTTAAAAAAACAACAACTTAAAAAAAATTTATTTTTGTTGTTCGGTTCTTTACAAATGCCATCAGAGATGGTGAGCTTCCGTAATCCTTGGTACCGGAGGCTGGCCATTAGCGCTCCGGAGTTCCTTCTGGTGCCGGCTTTCAGTCCCGGTCCTGCTATGGTGAGCCCTCCAGTGATGGGGGGAGGGCCACCAGGTTGCATACGAATGGTTTGTTTAGCCCAGGTTGGAAAACTGATTGGTTCCTTGAGTGGCTGCTGTACTTCCTGTCTGAATGAGATAGTGAATCAAAAGAATAAAAAGAAAGGGTAGGCGGGGAAATACCTGGAGGAATGTTTAGTGTTTTGGGCTGGGCTTTGCCAATATAATAAAAAGTACAATACTACAAAAATTTATAGATTTAGGGGCAGCTGGGTAGCTAAGTGGAGTGAGAGTCAGGCCTAGAGACAGGAGGTCCTAGGTTCAAATCTGGCCTCAGACACTTCCCAGCTGTGTGACCCTGGGCAAGTCACTTGACCCCCATTGCCCACCCTTACCAATCTTCCACCTATGAGACAATATACCGAAGTACAAGGGTTTAAAAAATATATATATAGATTTAGTGCTATGCCAATCAAACTATCAAAAGAATGCTTTATAAAGCTAGATATTCATAATTGGCAAAAACAAGTGAGGTAGAACATTATGGGAAATTATGAAAAAAGGTAGCAAAAAGGAGTAATGATAACATTTCCAAGCCTGGGTCTATATCACAGAGCAGTAATCATCCAAAATGTTTGAATGAAAACTCATTTTATGCATACTATATATAAAGCATTGTGCTGACAGGAGACAATTTTGTACTGGTTAACAAACAGAAAAGTAAGATCTGTGGAACAGGCTAGACCAGGAAGTATCAGAATCACCTGAGCTCAATAACTCAGAATTCAATAGACCTGAAAACATAAATTACCTAGGAAAGGATTGTTCTTTCATTCCCTTGGTACATAAAAGACCACATTCTTGTTTGCCAGGAGGGTTTTTTAAAAGTGTTTATTGCAAACACTTGTGTAACTGGAGAAAATTCTTGCTTTTGAAGTGAATTCCAAGCAGTTATAGAAATTGATAAACATTTGCCATTTTGTACATCCAGGAGGGCAATGTCATAGATGGGGAACAGGTGGATTTTAGTGAGATTAGAAATTAGAGGAGATCTTGGAGATTTTTTTTTTTAAACTTTTATTTTCTGTTTTAGAATTGATACTAACCCTTGGTTCAAGGGCTAGTCAATTGGGGTCAAGTGACTTGCCCAGTGTCACATAGTTAAGACAATTCTGAGATCAGATTTGAACCCAGGACCTCCTATCTTCAGGCCTGGCTGTATGTACTGAGCTAGCTAGCTGTTCAGAGGTCTTAGGAATCTTAGGAAATATTTGTATATGCTGGAGTAGTTCAGATTAAGTTCTATTTGAAATACACAATATAGTTTAGTATGTTTTTTATATTTGAGTAAGCAATTAATGCAGATCTAAAATTTTTCCATGATATTAATGCCCAACATAATACCTTCTTCATAGTGGGCCCTTGGCAAATATTTGTTGAATTGAATGAGTTGTTTCCTTTGCAGTTTTACATCTGCTAGGGTCAATGTAGGATAATGGTAGGAGCCTTGGATTTGGAATCAAAATGCTAGTTACATCATCTTGGACAAATCACATTATATTTCTGGGATTCAGTTTCCTTTGTAAAATTAGAGTTCAGATTAAATGATCTCCAAGATCAGTAGCCCAGGAGTGAAATGGTTAAAGTTGATTCCAGAATTATTTCAGTGTCAGAGGAGAGAATTGGGCATACTTGAGAGATCTTGTAAAGGTGAAATCACAGGCATTGGCAATACCTTGTGGGGCATGGAGACAGTGGGTAAGAAGACATTTTTCATGTGAGAGACTGAGAAGATGCTGCTGCTCTCTATAGTAATATAGAAGCTTTTTAAAAAATTATTTTTATTTTTAGGGCTTAAGTAATTAAATTCTAATTCATACATAAAAGTTGTTATAGGTAAACAGACTAGAAAATCTGCTTAAGAGGAAATATAATGAGTTTGGTTTGGGACTCATTGAATTTAAGATGTGTAGTTCAAGATGTCTGAAAGGCAGTTGGAGATTTGAGATTGGGGCAGGAAAGGTAGATTTGAGAGTCATCAGCATAGAGATGATAAATAGTTCCATGGGAGCTGATGAGATCACCAAGTAAAGTTGTATTAGAGGGAGAAGAGAAGAGGGACCAGGACAGAACCCTGAGACACCTACCAGAAGGCATGATCTGGAGGAGGATCCAGCAAGGGATATAGTAGAGAAGCTGTCAGAGAAAAGTAGGAGAACCAGGAGGGAATGGTCTCCTGAAAACCCAGAGAGGAGAGAGTATCTGGGAGGAGCAAGTAATCCACAGTGTCAGAGGTCAAAGAGACTGAAGATAGAGAAAAAAGCCATTGGATTTGGCAACTAAGCTATCATTGGTAACTTTGGAGAGAGAAGTTTTAGTAGAAATGTTAAAAGTCAGAAGCCAGATTGTTAGGGGGTTTAGAAGAGAATGAAGGAGAGAAAGTGGAGGCACCTGTTGTAGATAGCCTTTTTTAGGAGTTTAAACTAAAAGGACAGAAGAGAGAGAGGATGATAATTAGCAGGGATGAAAGGATCAATATTCTACTTCATTTATTTGTCTCCTCTCTCATGAAAATGCATATTTTTTAGAGCAGAGACTGTGATATTTTTTTTCAGCTCTTCATCCAAAACCAAGCAGAGAGCCTTATCACATAAAAGATATTAAAAAATATTTGTTGAATTGGATTACATTGGCATTCAAAAAGCTTTTCTGCTCTAGTTCTGAGTACGTGCTTATAGTAAATAAAACACACCTGGAAAGGTCTAGCTGTTGTTGAAAATTAAATTGGAACTACTCATTAACCAAAAGCCAGAATTAGATATAAAACTAGATCATAGATTTGGAAGACAACTTAGAGTTCATTACAAATGAGAAAACTGAAGTGTCTAGAGGCGAAGGAAATGATTTGTACAAGACCACAGCTGCAGGGTAAGGATTTGAAGCCAGGTTTTCTTGACTATTGATCCATTGTACCACCCTGATGGTTTGGAAGAAAGATTATATCCCCTTTGGAACAATCTGTGCTTCTGTGTGGGGAAGGCTTCCTGGGGTGAGGATATATTTTGGGGGAAGAGTGGGAAGGGGGCTAAATGTTGTATTCCTTCCCACGAGCTTGTTTTTGTGGGTTAGTGAAAAGGCATGTGCGTGGGTGTGGATACCCGTGCAGGTTCTTCGCTGTGTCCAGGTTCTCCCATTTGGCCAGTTTCTTGTGTTCACTGTCTTCTGATGTTTCTCTAGGTGACACTGTTGCTCTGGGCCTGCGGAAGGCTGAAGGGGAAAGCTCTGGGAACCTTGAGCTGAAAGAAGATTTGGTCTTTAGGAGAAAGTGAGCATGATCACCAGAACTACCTTGGATTCAGGGAATCATGTGATGCTGAAGAATAAAAATGATAAATGGGGACAGAAATCTTATCGGCAGAGAAACATTAGCTCTGGACAGGAGCTCTTCCGCCAGCTCTTTAGGCAGCTGCGTTACCAAGACACTTCCGGGCCCCAGGAGGCTCTGGTCCGGCTCCAGGAGCTCTCCCGATGGTGGCTAAGACCCGACATTCACACCAAGGAAGAGATTCTTGATCGACTGGTGCTGGAGCAGTTCCTGACCATTCTTCCAGGGGACACTCGGACCTGGGTATTGCTGCATCACCCAGAGAGTGGGAAGGAGGCTGTAGCCCTTGTGAAAGATGTTGAGAGTCACTTTGATGAACAAGAAATGGAGGTGAGAAGGGTAGCTGGGTTCATATTGAGGGGAGAGGAAGTGAGAAACTAGGGGAGGGGAAGTACATGACAGGGCTCTATTTGTCTGCCATAGTTGGTACCATTTTTTTAAAGGCAAAAAGGGTTAAGTGACTTGCTCAGGGTCACACAGCTAGGACGTGTCTGAGATCAGATTTGAACCCACCAGGACCTCCTACGTCTCTATCCACTCTGCCACCTAACTACCAGCAGCATTGATTTTTTATTGTTTTGTGGTTGTTCTTTCCATTTACTTTGTTAATAGTCATTGTATATTTGGCTCTGCTTATTTCATTTTAGATCAGTTAATTTGTCTTTTCCTGCTTCTTTGTATTCATCATCATATTTATTGTTTCTTGTAGCACAGTAATATTCCATTATATTAATGTATCACAATTTAGCCCAAGAGCTTCTTTAACCTTTTTTGTATCATGAACCCCTTAGGCAGTCTGGATTCCCTGGACCCTTTACTAGAGAGTTTTTACATATACAAAACAAAATATATAGGATTATAAAGGAAAGCAATTGTATATATATATTTATTTATTGTTTTTTTTTAAATTTAGAATATTTTTTCCATGGTTACATGATTCAAGACACCCCCCTTTTCCTCCCCTTTCCTGAAGCCAATAAGCAGTTCCACTAGGTTATACATGTATCATAATTCAAAACCTATTTCCATGTTATTCATATTTGCAGTAGAGGGATTCTTTAACATCAAAGCCTTGATCATATCCCCATTGAACTATGTAATGCATCATATGTTTTTCTTCTGCATTTCTGTTTTCACAGTTCTTTCTTATAAGTCCCTCAAGAGTTGTCCTGGTTCATTGCATTGCTGCTAGTAGAGAAGCCCATTATGCTCAGTTGTGCCACAGTGTATCTGTCTCTGTGTACAATGTTCTCCTGGTTCTGCTTCTTTCACTTTGCACCAGTTCCTGGATATTGTTCCAGTTCACATGGAATTCCTCCAGTTCATTATTCCTTTCAGCACAATATTTTCCATCACCATCAGATACCACAATTTATTCAGCCATTCCCCAATCAATGGACACCTACTCATTTTCCAATTTTTTGCCACCACAAAGAATGTGACCATGAATATTTTTATACAAGTCTTTCTCCTTATTCTCTTTGGGGTACAAACCCAACAATGGGTCAAAGGGCAGGTATTCTTTTAAAGACTTTTGGTCATAGTTCCAAATTGCTCTCCAGAATGGTTGGACCAATTCACAACTCCACCAGCAATGTATTAGTGTCCCAGTTTTGCCATATCCCCTCCAACATTTATCACTTTCCTTTGCTGCCATATTGGTCAATCTGCTAGGTAAAAGGTGGTACCTCAGAGTTGTTTTAATTTGCATTTCTCTAATCAAGAGGGATTTAGAACACACTTACATGTGCTTATTGATAGTTTTGATTTCATCATGTGAAAACTGCCTATTCATGTCCTTTGACCATTTGTTGATTATGGAATGGCTTGATTTTTGGTAAATTTGACTTAGTTCTTTATATATTTGGGAAATTAAGCCTTTGTTAGAGAGTTTTGTTATAAAAATGTTCTCCCAGTTTGTTGCTTTCCTTCTAATTTTGGTTACATTGGGTTTTTTTTTTGTTTTTTGTTTTTTTAAACCCATACCTTCTGACTTGGAGTCAATACTGTGTATTGGCTCCAAGGCAGAAGAGTGGTAAGGGTAGGCAATGGGGGTCAAGTGACTTGCCCAGGGTCACACAGCTGGGAAGTGTCTGAGGCCAGATTTGAACCTAGGACCTCCCATCTCTAGGCCTGACTCTCAATCCACTGAACTACCCAGCTGACCCCTGGCTGCATTGGTTTTGTTTATGTAAACTCTTTTTAATTTAATATAATCAAAGCCATTTATTTTACATTTTGCAATGTTCTCTATCTCTTGTTTGGTCTTAAATTCCTTCCTTTCCCACAAATCTGACAGGTATACTATTCTATGTTCACCTAATTTATTTATGATTTCACTCTTTATATTTAAATCATTTACCCATTTTGAATTTATTTTGGTATAGGGCAGTGGTTCCCAAACCTTTTCGGCCTACCACCCCCTTTCCAGAAAAAATATTACTTAGCGTCCCCTTCACATACTCTCATCGCCCCCTTGCAGTTATTCACCCGCCCCCAAATGCACCTGTGGCCATCACTGCCTCCCCTGGATCCCTGCAGCACCCACCAGGGGGTGGTGGCACCCACTTTGGGAATCACTGGTATAGGGTGTAAGATATTGATTTAAACCTAATTTTCCCATCCTGTTTTCCAATTTTCCAGCAGTTTTTGTCAAATAGTGAGTTCTTGTCCTAAAAGCTGGGGTCTTTGGGTTTATCATACACTAGCTTGTTGAGATCATTTACCCTTGGTCTGTTCCTTTGATCCACCCTGTCTCTTAGCCAGTACCATATTGTTTTGATGACCATTGCTTTATAGTACAGTTTAAGATCTGGCACTGCCAGGCCCCCATCCTTCACATTTTTTTCATTATTTCCCTTGATATTCTTGATCTTTTATTCTTCCAGATAAACTTTGTTATAATTTTTTCTAATTCTATAAAAAAGTTTTTTTTTTTTTTTAAACCCTTGTACTTCGGTGTATTGTCTCATAGGTGAAAGATTGGTAAGGGTGGGCAATGGGGGTCAAGTGACTTGCCCAGGGTCACACAGCTGGGAAGTGGCTGAGGCCGGTTTTGAACCTAGGACCTCCTGTCTCTAGGCCTGACTCTCACTGCACTGAGCTACCCAGCTGCCCCTATAAAAAAGTTTTTTGATAGTTTGATGGCACTGAATAAGTAGATTAATTTGGGTAGGATTGTCATTTTTTATTATATTAGCTCATCCTACCCAGGAGCAGTTAATGTTTTTCCAGTTGTTTAGACCTAGTTTTAATTATGTAAAAAGTGTTTTCTAGTTGTGTTCATATAATTGCTGTGTTTGTTTTTGCAGATAGATTGCTAAATATTTTATATTGCCTAGAGTGATTTTAAATGGAGTTTCTTTTCCTAACTCCTACTCCTGAGCTTTGTTGGAAATATATAGAAATGCTGATGATTTATGTGGGTTTATCTTATGCCCTGCAACTTTGCTAAAGTTGTTAATTATTTCCACTAATCTTTTAGTTGATTTTTCTGGGGTTCTTTAAGTATGCCATCATATCATCAGCAAAGAATGATAGTTTAGTTTCCTCATTGCCTGCTTTAATCCCTTCCATTTCTTTTTCTTCTCTAATTGCTATTGCTAGTGTTTCTAGTACAATATTAAATAATAGAGGTGATAATGGGCATCCTTGGAAATCAATTATATTGAAATAAAGTTATTAAAATAAGTTCAAGGATCTCAGATTAAGAATCTTTAGTTTAGATATTCCCTAACTGATGTGCATCTATTTTGTTTATGTTTTTTTGCTACCATGAAAAATTTTGCTATATTTTTTTATTTTAGTATATGTGGAGTCTTTTTTTCCTTTCTTATCATAACTTCGGAGTATGTACTTAGCAGTAAATCCTTGTACAACGTGACCTAGTTTTTCTCACTTCATTCTGGGTCAGTTCATTATTTCCTAGGATTCTCTGAAATTATCTCTTCTGTCATTTCTTACAGCACAAATAATATTCCATTACAGTAATCATTACAATTATGGTTTGTTGAGCCATTCTCCAATTGATGGGCATCTTCTTTTTCCTTGTAATCTGTGCACTGCCCCTTCCACCCATCTCTTTCAGGATCACAAAGCTGTTTTGGCTTTTCCTTCATTAGTATTATGCTCCACTACTTGTTTACTTGTTAAGTTCTATGTATTTCCACACCAAACGGTGTGCATATGTGTTCAACTCTCTTTTCAGATAGAGAGGGTCATTGAATGTCTGTTCCTTTCTTCATGGAAGCTGGGGTCTCAGTGGATAGAATGCAGGACCTAGGGTCAGGACAATCTAAGTTAAAGTCCAGCTTTGGATACTTCCTAGCTGTGTGACAATGGGCAGGTCATTTAACCTCTGTTTATATCAGTTTCTTCATCTGTAAAATGGAGTTGATAATAGCATTTATCTTGTAGGGGTGCAATGAGGATAAAATGAGATAATTATAAAGTGTTTTGTGATCCTTAAAGCATTATACATGTTAACTATGTTATCATGTGCCCCGATTATGATAAATAGTAAGTTATGCCCTTTTTTCTTTTCCACATTAGTATTACTCTTACTTCTTTCCTATTTCTTCAATCCCTTAGAAAAGAGCTAATTTATACCTAGGACCTCTTATTTTACTATCTCAGTATCCTTTGAAGACACTCAAGTTCTGAAAGGGACACTTGTTTCTTCTCTCTCTATTACATTACATCATTATATAGCTTCTTCCAGTTGCCCAAATATATTTATCCCTCTATGTTTCTTTTAGCTCTTTTATTATTTGTACTTTGAATTGCCTTAGTTCTGTGTTTTTGTTTTTGTTTTTTAATCAGAAATGTTTTTAAGTCCTCTTTTCCATTAAAAGGTCCATCTTCTCCACTCCTCCCAGCTTTGCAGGGTATATTATTCTTGTTTGTAAGCCTTTGTCTTTTGCTTCTGGAAAAAATGAGGGGAAAATCACCTCTCATTTATAAGAGGTTACGTAGTCTTATATGATCCTGCATGTGGCGCCACCTCTTAGTGCTTGAGCTGTTTTTCCTGGCAGTATTTTTTTCTTTAACCTGAAAGCTCTGGAATCTTACCATATTTCCTCTGACTTCCTTTTGTATTTTCTTTCAGGAGGTTTGTGGATTTTTTCTATCTTTACCTTGCCCTTTAGTTCTGATAGATTAGGGCAATTTTAATCAACGATTTCTTGAAGTAGTTAATAAGCATCCAGGATTTGTTTGTTTTAAATCATGGCTTTCAGGGAATCCACTGATTCTTAAATTATCTATCCTTATTTTTTAGATCAGTCATCTTTCAAAAAATTTCAAATTTCTCAGAGGAAGCCTGATTCAATGCAGGAAATGGCAAATTTTTTCTGTGTAAAGGGCCAGATAGTAAATATTTTCAATTGAGAATATTATATATGTGCTTACATAATAAATTTCAACAGATTTGTTTTGTTATTGTGAAATTAATAATAATGGCACAATTTTTTAATAACATTAATCTACCAGTTTGAAGAATGGACTTCTTTTTTAGGGAGAGTATTACATTTCACTTAATTTGGGGTTCTAAATTAGCGTTGCCTGTCAAAATCCGTTGCAAATGTTCATTTGCTAATGCTGATCAATAATGAGATTTTACACATTTCATCTTTGAAAATGTCTTCTCACAAATAGGTACTGCCAAATAGTGATACCAGTCCTTGGGCACTAGAGGGCGTTTATAGAATTTTCTTAGATTCTTCTCTTGAATTTCATCTTCGAGCATTGTTATTAGGTTGTTGATTAATCATTTTTATTTGAAGGTTAGATGGGAGCTCCTCAGTTGCACAGTTAAATGGATTTTGAGATGTGGATATTTCTTTGGCAATTCTAAGTAAGGTCCTTTTTAAACACTGTTGGAGCTGTAGTTTAAGCTCTGAAAATATGCTCCTGCGACTCTGTGCATAATTGGAGATCTTGCTTCTTGTTTTAATGTTTGACAGTATTGGAAGTATGATAATGTGATTCAAACAATAGTAGTTGTTACAGGATTGACTTTACCTTGATTCTCCTGAAGTTTTTAATATAAGTGCTGTTTTGCCTTGTTATTTATGCTTAAATTCATTAAGAAACATTGTTAAGTGCCCATATAAAATTTATATCAAATTGTTTATCACCTCAGAGGGTGGGGAGGGTTGGGACGAAGGGAGAATGAGAAGGAGAGAGAAAATTTGGAACTCAAAATTTTTTTAAATGATTTTTAATTTAAATTTTTATTGCTATGCAAAACACTTTCAAAAAATTTTTTTTAAAACCCTTACCTTCCATCTTGGAGTCAATACTGTGTATTGGCTCCAAGGCAGAAGAGTGGTAAGGGTAGGCAATGGGAGTTAAGTGACTTGCCCAGGGTCACACAGCTGGGAAGTGTCTGAGGCTGGATTTGAACCTAGGACCTCCTGTCTCTAGGCCTGGCTCTCAATCCACTGAGCTACCCAGCTGCCCCCCAAACACTTCCAAATTGATCATTGTTATAAGTGCACACTCACACAAAACCAAAACTCCAAAATAAAACCATAAGTACATTGCTGTGAAAGATGACTCCATCAGTTCTTTTTCTGGAGGTGGACAGCGTTCCCCATCATAAGTCTTTCAGGATTGTCCCAGATCATTGCATAGCTGAGTTTCACCAAGTTTTCATAGATAATCATCGTCCAGTATTGTACTGTGTACATTGTTCTCCCAATTCTGCTTATTTTGCTCTGCATCAATTTCTACAGATCTTTCCAACTTTTTCTGAAATCATCTTATCATTTTTTATAGCACAATAGTATTCCATCACCATCAGAGACCACAATTTCTTTAGCCATTTCCCAGTTGATAGCAAACTACTACAAAAAAAGCTGCCATAAATATTTTTATACAAGTAGGTTCCACCCCCCCTCTTCTTTTTTTTAAAACCCTTACCTTCCACCTTAGAATCAATACTATGGGTTGGTTCTAAGGTAGAAGAGAGTTAAGGGGTAGGCAAGGAGGTCAAGTGACTTGCCCAGGATCACACAGCTGGGAAGTGTCTGAGGTCAGATTTGAACCTAGGACCTCCCATCTGTAGGCCTGGCTCTTAATCCACTGAGCTACCCAGCTGCTCCCTTTTATCCCCTTTCTTATTATCTCTTTGGGATACAGATCCAGTAATGGTATTACCAGATCAAAGGGTATGCACAGTTTTATAACCCTTTGGACCATAGGAATGCAAAATGGTTAAAAAATGAACGTTAAAAAATTGTTTTTGCAGGTAATTGGGGGAAAATAAAATATTATTGAAAGAAAGAAGAAGCAAACATCATCTGGGAGTGATCATGTCAATTTATAGGGCTCCCAGCCTTAGCCTCTGTTGAAACCATAAGTGTAGTGTGAAAATAGACAACATCTTAGCAAATGAACTAATGGGTTCCAATTCAACTTCATTTACCAACACTGAAACTTAAATTTTATATAATTTTCATATGAAGTTTTCTTCTCCCCAATTGTTTAAAAAATAAAAACAATTTTTGGCTTGCCAGGCATACAAAGACAGCCTCTGGCCAATAGTTTATTTGCCTACAGGACTAGAGACAGGAAAATCTGAATTAGCATCCTGCCACAAATGCTCACTAATTAGAGGAATCTTCATCTCTCTGGGCTTCAGTTTTCCTCATCTGTAAAAAGAGAGGTTGAATTTGGTGACCCAAACAATCCTTTCTAGTTCAAAATCTTTGATCTTATCCATTAAGAACTGCTGTGGGGGGCAGCTGGATTGCTCAGTAGATTCAGAGCCAGGCCCAGAGGCAGAGGTCCTGGGTTCAAATTTGACCTCAGGCACTTCCTAGCTGTGTGACCCTGGGCAAGTCACTTGACCCCCATTGCCTAGCCCTTACCGCTCTTCTGCCTTAGAACCAATATACAGTATTGATTCTAAGATGGAAAGGTAAGGGTTTTTAAAAAAACAAAACAAAACAAAACAAAAACTTCTGGGACTAAAAAGATTCATTTCTTGATGACCTTCTGGTAATGGCTCTCTCCTTACTTAGGTAGTTCAGCCTGAAAGCATAGACATAATTTATAGGTGGGCCCATACTGAAAACTTTTCCAACTTAATAACTAGAGTTAAAAGACACTAGAACCCCCTCCTTAGGAATTTAGGGGACTACTGTCCTTTCATTAGCCTTAAATTTGTCTTTTTCTGTTGCAAATTTGACTCCCTTGGGGAATTTTGTACATTTCAAATTTTCTACATTGTTTTTTACTTTAATAGGTTTTTACTCTATCCTTAAAAAAAAATTATCAATCATTTTTTTCTCCTTTTCACCCTCCTTTCCTCCAAAAGCAAACACAAATATACACAGTGAAACAATAGTATCTTTTTTCACTCTGAAGAGGATTGGCTTTGCCCCAGTGACCCAATGTAGTGGATAGTCCTTCCCTTCAAACATCTTTACTACTTTTTTGGAAATTTTGGTGTCTTGCTTTCCCCTCTGACTCCTGTCTTTTTTCTTTCTTTTTTACTCTAAGACTTATTTAATGAGAGGTCTACACATCCACTTCTATAACTATTAATTTCTTTTTTTTCAAATTATTAAACATTTATTAATATTCATTTTTACCCTGTTTACATACTTTATGCCCCTACTTTCCCCTTCACCCCCCCGCTTTCCCCCCCACCCATGGCCAATGCACATTTCCACTGGTTGTAACATGTGTCCTTGTTCAGGGTCTATTTCCAAATTGTTGATAGTTGCATTGGTGTGGTAGTTTCGAGTCCACATCCCCAAACATGTCCACCTCAACCCATGCATTCAAGCAATTGTTTATCTTATATATTTCCTCTCCTGCAGTCCTTCCTCTGAACGTGGGTAGCATCTTTACCGTAAATCCCTCAGAGTAACTATTAATTTCTTAATCTTTTTTTAATTAAAAAAAATTTTAAATTTTGAACCCTTACCTTCCATTTTAGAATCATTGCTGTATATTGGTTCCAAGGCAGAAGAGAGGTAAGGGTTAAGCAGTGGGGGTTAAATGACTTGCCCAGGGTCACATCACACAGTTAGGAAATGTCGGAGTTCCGATTTGAACCCAGGACCTCCCATCTCTGGGTCTTATTCTCCTTCCACTGAGCCACCCAGAGGCCCTCAGTTTCTTAATCTTTTAGAGCAAAAACTCCTTTGACAGTCTGATGAAATGTATGAACCCTTTCTCAGAACAATGTTTTTAAATACATAGATTAAAATACATAAAATTACAAAGGAAACCAATTCTATTGAAACACATCTATCAAAATACTGAAAAAACAGATCCCAGCTTTAGACTTAGGCTTGATGATTTCAGTTCCGGTTCCTTTCTCAGCTTTGGTCCCTGCCGGCATGAGGGATGCCTGTTCTGTGCCCCAGTGAGGGTCTGCGACTCCCTCTTGTCTCAGGGCAGCGCTCCTGGCCAGATCCCATCCCCAGTGTCCACAGACTTCTCTGTCTCTGCTTGCCCATTGGGACTCGACTGACGCCTTGCTAGGACTTTTTTGGGCCTTCCCCATCGGGGTCCTGTTGGGTCCGTTTTCTAGATCTCTTTGGAGGCGTTGGGGGGAGGAGAGAGGGAAGCAGGATGTACTTATTAGTGCATTGCTCTCTTGGTTGTACCTCTCCAGAGCTTTCTTTTTCTTAGTATCCATTCTAAGACAGAAGAGCAGAAAGAGCTAAGCAATGGGGGTGAAGTGACTTGTCCAGGGTCTCCCAGTTAGGAAGGCCAGATTGGATCCTGAGTCCTCCCCACTGCAGGCCTGGCTCTCTATTCACTGAGCCACCTAGCTGTGCCCACCCACCTGCTTCATTCTAGTGTACCATGCTGTGCCTCAGTTTCCTCTCCTGTAAAATGAGGGTGTTGAACTGGGTGAACTTGAAGGTCCCTTCCACCTCTGCTCATAATCCAACTTCACAGGACTGTTGTAAGGGAGCCACCAGTCATCCTTGGAGTGCTACAGAGGTGTGAGCTGATGCTGTTACTCCCTGTCCTCCAAGCTTGGCTGATGCCCTCCCAGCTCTGCCCTTTCTGGAAGGCGCTCTCCCTCCTCCCTGGTTTTGTGAGTCCTCCTTCTGCCTTCTATCTGGCAGGGATGGCGCTTTCTGCTCTGAGATTCCTGGTCCTCTTGTGTGATAATTAGCTCACAGGCTTAATTGTACCTCCTTGTGTCTAGGTGGCAGCCCGAGCTCAGGCTCAAGACGTGCTCTGGATGGGGACGACTTCTCTGGGACCTGCACAGGAATCCCTTCCTATTCCATCCCTCAGGGATCACTTCTCAGACAGGAGCCCCTTGGACTCTGCGATGTTCCAGGATCCCCTAAATGGTACTTGCCGGCCCTCACCCTGCGGTACCCCCTCTGCCTCCCTTCGCCTTCCACTGTCCCAGAGCTGCTCTGTCTGTCTTTTTGCACTTCTTTTCAGCATGTTTCCTAGATCTAGAGAGGGTTCTAAGGTAAACATACCTGTATCTTTTCCTCACCATCCCTTTTAGCTTCCTGGGTATGTTTGGTCTTTGTTTTGTTTTTTAAACTCTTTACTTTTCTGTCTTAGTAATAACTCTTTTTAGGGGCAGCTATGTAGCTCAGTGGATTGAGAGCCAGGAGGTCCTGGGTTCAAATCTAGCCTCAGACACTTCCCAGCTAGGTGGCCCTGGGCAAGTCACTTGGCCCCCATTGCCTAGCTTTTACCCCTCTTCTGCCTTGGAGCCAATACACAGTATTGACTCCAAGATGGAAGGTAAGGGTTAAAAAAAAAAAAAAAGGAAAAAAACCACCTAAGAATTAATTAATTAATTTAGGGTGTTTTCCCATGGTTACGTGATTCATGTTCTTCCCTCCCCTCCTCCCACCTCCTGTAGCCAACGAGCAATTCCAATGGATTTTACGTGTGTCATTGATCAAGACCTATTTCCTTATTATAGTAACAACTCTTAAGTCAAAAAGGACAAGCAAACGGCTAGGGAAATGAGGTTAAGGGTCTTGCTCTGGGTCACACAGCTAAGAAGAGTCTGAGGCCAGATTTGAATCCAGGTCCTCTTGACTCCAGACTTGGCTCTCTTCTTCCTGAGCTCCTGAGTGTATTATTTTACTGAGCATGTGGGAGAGACAGAATCACATCAGAAGGCCAATCCTGACAGTCACCTGTTACCTGTGTGACGTTGGGGAAAATCTTAAACGTTTTATGGACCTCCATTTAAAAGGAAAGATTTGAAACTATCCGTCTCTTAGCTCCTCTTCCAGCTCTAAGGCCTATGTGTTAGTTAAGGTGAAAGACCTGGAGTTTGGGTTTGAGTCTGAGGCTTAGCGTTGCTAGCTGCTGGCTGTGTTGGTCATTTTTTTCTGCTTCCCGGGCTCGTCCCCATCCGCCGGCCCACCCGCACGGTACAGGAGCCCTTTCCATGCACGTAGGGCAGACTCGGGAGCTGAATCTGTTACTCCATTTCTGATTCCAAAACAGTCTGGCCTTTGGGGAAAGGCTGCTTTTGGTTCTCGCTGTGTCTGTGGGGCTGAGGTCTTTGGCGGAGCCATGGGGAGGCTCCTGGACAAAGCTGGTCTCTCCCTCATGCCTCTTTCTTCTTCTTCTTCTTCTTCAGTTCCTCCAACTCCCCAGGGGCCTGCTGGTCCTCAGGAGGGAAGCACAGGAGATGAGCCGATGACCGGGTCTCCGGGAGCCCGGCTGCAGGTAAATTGCCATTCCCTTTGTCCATTCTGAGGGTCCCTGGAGCCCCTTCCCTTGTCTGGACTTCTCTTGTCCACAGCAGATGGCAGCCTCCTGATCAGGGGTCGGCAACCTTTTTGGCCGTGAGAGTCATAAACGCCACATTTTTTAAAAATGTAATTTCATGAGAGCCGTGCAGTGCTCACAGTGCGGCTCCTGTAACAGCGCCTGAAAAAAATGGACTTTATGGCTCCTGCAGAAAGAGCCATACGTTGCCGACCCCTGCCTCTGAAGTTCCCACCCTGGTTCTCTCTCACAGGATCCCGAACCATTCCTTCTGTGTGTCTGCCCTACCTTAAACACAGGGGTCATCCCTCATGCCCTTTCACAGATGGTGGGATTTTCCCCAGGACAAATTTGGTTTATTTCAGGAATCCATGACATTCGAGGATGTGGCCATATACTTCAGTAAGGCAGAATGGACCCTGCTCTCCCCTGCCCAGCAGATCCTATACAGGAACGTGATGCTGGAGAATTACGAGAATGTGGCCTCTCTGGGTAAGATGCTTAATTTTCCCCATTCCTTGCCTACAGCGCATTGTTTGATGCAGGGCTCTTTGCTTACTCCTTGATAGTGTTCAGAAGTCACGTGGTCTGAGCCCCCCTTCATCACGATCGCCAGGTGAGGGTTGTTCCATGGTCCCTTTGCAAAGAGAGAAGAATATTTTTGACTTGTTCTGCTGGAGACATTTCCCACAGAGCTTAATTATGTGGAGCTTACAGTGTACAATACCTCAGTCTTGTCTCATGGGTTTCTGCTCTTCTCAGTATCCCTACTTTCTAATCTTTTTCATCTTTTTATAGAAGGCATTTTTTTGTAGGGGCTGATAGTCTTAGATTTATCTAGGTGTTTCCAGTGCAAATCTTCCTACTTCGAGAATTTTCAATCTTCTTCCCTCTTCTGAGGGAAAAAGGCTAAATAAGCTAGGTTTTTAATTTTCTGCTTGTTGGGAATAAAGTCCTCAGCTTCCTTTCCTGGTCCTCTTCATCTCCCTTGATCTTGATGCCTTCCTTCCATAGGCTTCCTGTATATTTTTTCCTTTTTCTTTCCCCTGAAGACATAGCATCAAGGTGGAATGGTGGGACAGAGGAATGTAATTCCCTTCTTAATCATCCTTCTTTTCCTTCCTTTTGAGCAGCATGCCCATTTCCAAAACCTGGTGTTATTTCCAACCTGGAGGAAGCATCATGGGACCTTCAGGAAGCCTTGGTTCAAGAAGATCTGAGAAATACGTATGCAGGTGAGAAGGAAAATACTTTGACTTACTTCTCCTACTAGTCCTACTCTTTTGACTCTGCGCATTGTGGGACCCTGAAAAGAGCACAGGACTTGCTGTTGGAACCTGTCACTCGCTAACTCTCTGAACATGGATAAATCATTCTCCTTCGAAGCTTAAGTTCTTCATCTTCTAGATGATATTTATAGTATCTACCTTTACTGGGTGGTTATGGGCAAAGTACTTTTAAAGTTTACAAAGTGCCACATAATTAAGAATTATTGCTATTTTTATTTGCTGTGTTGAAGTCTTCTGGAGGCTAGAAAATTTGAGAGTTTATATTTTAGAAACATCTAAATTAAACACCATCAAGAAGGAAAGCCTTCGTGTTAGTGTATTATCATCACAGTAAGCATGGTGCCCAGAAGATGGAACTTGGCCCATTCCATGCCCCCCTCTTTGCTTCTCTGTTATTTGCTCCTATAGGATGGTAACTGAGGCTTGCATTCTGTAACTTAGCTTATATTATATTTACCCAGGGGCAGTCTTCTTATTCTCCCTCCAAATTCCAGCCTTGCATTAGATCTTTTCATTGTCACTCACTAGTAATTGATTTTGGTTAAGTAAGCAATTTCCAGGGCAGCTGGGTGGCTCAGTGGATTGAGAGCCAGGCCTAGAGACTGGAGGTCCTAGGTTCAAGTCCGGCCTCGGACACTTCCAGCTGTGTGACCTTGGGCAAGTCACTTGACCCTATCACCCACCCTTACCACTCCTGGGCTAAGGACGGTCCCTAGCCCGGATGAAAAAGGAGGAGGGTTGGGCGTGGGGCTAGCAACCCCACCCTGTAAAAACTACATCTGCTAAAGAAACTGCAACCTAAAGTAGGGGCAGCTGGGCTAGCTCAGTGGATTGAGAGCCAGGCCTAGAGACGAAAGGTCCTAGGTTCAAATCCGGGCTCAGACACTTCCCAGCTGGGTGACCCTGAGCGATCCATTGCCTACTGGTTGTGGCCCTATGCTCCTAGAATGGAGTCCCAGGATAAAAAAAAAAAAAGCAATTTCCATTTTTTAATCTTCAGTTTTCTAATATTTCAGAAGGATGATAATCCTTGAATGCTCTATCCTTGAGAAGTTGAAAATCAATTAATCCTATTGATTCTATTTTGTAATTAATTTCATTCTGTAATTCCTCTGACTTTTTGTATAACTGCCTAAGTCAAGTGTCTTTGTATCTGAGTTAAGTTCAAAAGTTCAGTGTTCCTCTAAATCAGGGCTATCATTATGTTAAGGAAACCTGTTATCTCTGCCCCACTAGCTGTCCTTGAAGGGTGCAGATGGACACAGCTAGTCAGCATTCCCTAAGAATAAGGAAGAAACTCCACCAATAGAAATGCCTTAAATCCTTAAATGCCTTAATTCTATGTCCTGCCTATATCTTGTTCTGTCCTTTTTTTAAAAAAAGAAGTCTTATAAGCTCCACTCTGTGGTCTTTTTGCTTCTGAGGAGCTAAAGACTTGATTTTTTGCAAATTCCCTGCTTTTGTCTGTAGATCACTTTACTCAGACTTTATTTCTCAGTTCATTTGTGAAGTTGGTGACCACAGAGGGGGCCCCAGCCTGTGGGGTACTCTGAGAGTACTCTGCTTTATTTTCACTGGAGGGCTTCTTTGTGAGAAACTGCCCCAAAGGTTGGTTTTCTCTTTGGACTCAAATCTAGCTGAGCTAAGAGAAACCTCAGTAGGGAAGAATATTTCCAGGAGTCCCTCTAAGGCCATGTTGGTGAATCTATGGCATGCATGCCAGAGGGGCTACTCCCTTCCCCCTTTCCACCACACCTGAGGACATTTCTCCCATCACCTGCTCCTCTGCCCAGCAGCCCAATAGGAGTGCTTCCTCCCTCCCTTGTCTGGGGTAAGGAGGAGCTCGCATGTGGCGTGAGGGAGCAGTTTGGGCACTCGGTCTCTAACAGGCTTGTCATCACTGCTCTAAGGCATACTTTAAGGTGAACCTCCACACTAGTGGGAAAGGAGCTATCTGCGGTTATTTCCCACACTGGTAGGGGTGTCCCTTCAAGGGAACAAGTTTGTTCTTCATACTAGGTGAGGGAAGACTATACAAGAGAAAATGGGTTCTGGTAGTAGTAGTAGTCTACTGACTGTTGCTCTTTGTAAAAACTTTTCAAAGCTTGGGACCAGGGTAAACTCCAGATTCATCTGGGAATGACAAAAAGCAATTAGATTATATGAAATTTGGTCCAGAACTGCTAGCAATTCAGTTGTTCCATTTGGCATCTTTGATTATGGTGTAAAGCTTTGAGATTACTTTTAGAAAATTGTGCACATTTTTGGATTAAAAATTTTTCAGTGGGAGATAAAGGAAAAAACAAACAACCTAGCCAGCAAATGCTTCTCTGTTTTGTCACATTGTTTGCAGCTTGTAGATGAGTCTTTTTCTGGGGCCTGCTCAACCAAAGGAGAAAGAGTAAACATTTTTTCTCTAGAAAGTCTCCAGTAATCATCAAAATAATCCGTTATAAGCTAAGAAATAGAATGGTGGATTAGAGGAATAGATTAAGTACATAATACACAATAGAAAGGAGCTGCTAGTGGTGAAGTGAATAAAGTGCCAATCCGGAGTCAGGGAGACTCATTTTCTGGAGTTCAAATCTGACCTCAATCATTACTGGTTGTGTGATCCTGGGCAAGTCACTTAACCCTAATATTTTATCTTAGTTTTCTTATCTGTAAAATGAGCTAGGGAAGGAAATGGAAAAATCACTCTAGTATTTTTTCCAAGAAAACCAAATGGCATGAAAAGTTAGAAAGGATAATAAAATGACCGAACAACAACAACAAACACAATAGTACATCATCATAGTAATCTATAGTTTGAAAAATACAATGATCCAAGCTTTTGGGGGAAAAATCACTATTTGACAAATATCATTAGGAAAAATGGAAGGTAGGCAGTTTGGCAGAAACTAGATGCATACACCTCATCACACTGTATATACATGCTAAAATAAAATCAAAGTGAATATATGATTTAGAAATAAAGAGTGATATCATAAATTAGGATAACATGGACTATTTTACCAGTCAGATCTATGGATAAGAGAAGAACTTGTGCATTAGAGAGAGCATTATAGGATGTAAAATGGATGAATGATTACATTAAATTGAAAAAAATTGCAACAACAAAACCAATGCAGCCAAGATTGGAAAGCAGGAAACTTGGGAAAAAAATTTGTAGGGAATTTCTTTGATAAAGGCCTCATTTCTCAAGTACATAGAGAACCAAATTTATAAGAATACAAGTCATTCTCCAATTGATAAATGGTCAGAGGATATGAATAGATGGTTTCCAAAAAAAGAAACTAAAGCTTTTTATAGGTATCTTAAAAAATGGTCTAAATCAATATTTATTAGAGAAATACATATTAAAACAACGGATTGGCTAATGTGCTAGAAAAGGAAAATGATAAATGTTGGGAAATGTGGAAAAACTGGGACACCAAAGCGCTGTTGCAGTTGTGAATTGATCCAACCAATTTGGAGAGCTATTTGGAACTATGCCTAAAGGGCTATAAAACTCCATACCCTTTGACCCAGCAATACTATTAGGTTTGTATCCCAAGAGATAAAAAAAAATAGGAAAAGGTACTATATATAGAAAAATATTGATAGCAGCTCTTTTTGTGATGTCAAAGAATTTAAAATTGAAATAATGCCCATAAGTTGAGTAATGGCTAAACAAACTTTGGTAGATAATTGCAATGGAATACTATGTACAATAGAAACGATGAACAGAATGGTTTCAGAAAAGCCTGGGAAGCCTTATATGAACTAATGCAAAGTGAAGTGAGCAGAGCCAGGAGATTATTGTACATAGTAGCAACAATTTTGTATGATGATTAACTGAATGATTTAGCTATTCTCAGCAATACAATGATACAAGACAATTCTGAAGGACTTATGATGAAAAATGCTATCCACTTCCAAAGAACTGATGGAGTCTGCCTACATATAGAAGCATAATTTTTTTTAATTTATTTTTCATTTTATTGGTTTTTGTTCTGTGTTCTCTTTTGCAACATTGTGAATATGGGAATATTTTTTGCTTGATTGCACATGTATAATATATATCAAAGTACTTGCCTTTTTGAGGAGGGGAAGGAGGGAAAGAATTTGGAATTAAAAAATTCGAATGTTAAAATTGTTTTTACATGTAATTGAGAAAAAATAAAAAACTTAAAAAAAAAGCCTCTTTCTCTCTGTCTGTCTTTCTTTGCCTTTTCTAAACTCTGATGAAGGTAGAAGGCAGACAAGAGACATAGATAAGACAGAATCTTTGTTCCCAGTCTGCAGAAATTTATGGTGTCATAAACTAATTGGGTATTAAATTTGTGACTGAAATTATTTTTTCTACTATAAATTCTCAAAATGTAGTTTAACTTTATTAATGCTGAAATATTTTAGTGATTTTGGGTAACACCTTGGAATATGTTCTAAGGAAAGATGAAAATAAGACAAATTCATATGGGAACAGCAGCACTTAGAATTTTTATCACTCTTTCTCTTGAGAGTGACAAACTTTTATTGTTTTAGTGTAAGAGAAGATGTTTATTTTACCTGTTAAATGAATTGCACTTTGCAATTTAAATTTATCTGGTACTTAAGAGCTGCTTATTATGAATTCTTTCCCTGACCATATAAAAAGAGAGAAGCTTCTTTGAATCAGGGAACAACAAAAGAGTAAATAAAATTTAACTTGAATGAATGTTTTGTGTTACTGCTATATTTTCTTCTGTAAATGATAGAACTTAATTGGTTAGGTAACCATAAGCAAAATCTTTCTAAAACTCCCAAAGCAACAATATTATAGTTAATTTGTAATTCTAATAAAAACTTGGGCTAAATTATAACCAAAAACACTCAGTGGAGAGAAGATTAGTTTTACAGATAGTTGGGTTATGAAAGAGCATCAGAATATGGAGGAAATAGGGCAGGTGTGGTTTAAAAAAAAAAAACCAACCTTTTCCTTCTATATTAGTATTAATTCTAAGACAGAAGAATGTTAAGGCATTTGAAGTTAAGTGGCTTCCCCAGGGTCACACAGCTAGGTGACAGGTGCAGTTTTAAAGGACTTTAATCATAGGTCACTGGAGGGAAGGAGGAAGAGAAAGAGAATTTAAGCAAATAGAGATGAGAAGAGAAAGGGTAAAAAGTTAAAGTTATAGTTTATTTGCACTGACTATGAAGAAAGGTTTTGATTTTATTGAGATAAGGATATGAGAAACTTTATGTGGTTATTCTTCATGATATGTTATTTATTTGCAACATGGAATTATTTGAAAATAATATATTAAAATTAAAATTCTGTCCCAGAAGGACCATTAGGTGGGTATATTTTTATTTATTGTTAACTATTTTTGCAACAACATGAGAGAGAAAAGTGTTTCTAGACCAAGCTATGATAAATGAATCTTGGTAGTCGAGGTAAAATCTCTTGGGAGTGTAATTTTATATTGTTCTGAGTTTTGGGTTCAGGTATAATTGATCATTAAGTTAGTGATCCACCTTTTAAGGGTAATGCTACAAGCTGCTCAAAGGACATGTGATCTGAGAACTGCCAAGGATGGATATGGATGTGTGTGTGTGTGTGTGTTTGGGGGGAAAGTTGAAGGGACAACCTTGGTATAGTCCAAGATAGGCTCCTCTTGACTCAATTTTGCCATCGTTATATTTCCTTTTTGAACAGGAATGTTTTCCATCTGGTTAATCCTGAACCTGGCTGTAAGACTTTGTGAATAACATGGAACTTTGCTATGCAATTAGCTGTTCCCCAAAAAGTTAACTACCTAAAATCAAACAAGAACTAAGGATGCTTTATCTTGTTATATTTATGTCAAATCATGCTTTGCTTTTAGGCTTAGACCTGGAGGGACATTCTTCATGTTGCAGTCATATTACTCCTTTTTCCCTTTGTATTTTTTTTTGTTTTTGTTTTTGTTTTTTAAACCCTGAACTTCTGTGTATTGGCTCCTAGGTGGAAGAGTGGTAAGGGTGGGCAATGGGGGGGTCAAGTGACTTGCCCAGGGTCACACAGCTGGGAAGTGGCTGAGGCCGGATTTGAACCCAGGACCTCCTGTCTCTAGGCCTGACTCTCAATCCACTGAGCTACCCAGCTGTTCCACTTTTTCCCTTTGTAACAAATTTCTATAATCAGGGCACATGAACTGTAGAGGTTTTGTTATTGCAACACTAAGCCTATTAATGAATGAATTAATACTAAAACATCTGAGTTACTGTAATAGGGCACAAGTACAAAATATTTTAATCTTAAGTTGTGGTCAGTTTCATATCCTATACAACTAAGTAAATGAGTTCTTGGGTTTGCCATTCACTCACTAATAGTTGTGATGTGAATGACATCCTCCTAAGGGGGGATTTAAGATAAATCTGCAAAAATTTTCTAATTAAATGGAGTGGTAAACTATGAAAAAACAGCAGGATTTGATGTTTTCTCTAAGAACTAGAATATATGAATGTATATAATTGACTTCTAAATGTTTCTAATGGGATAATGCATTTTTAGAAATTGGATTAAACATTTTTCATATAAAATTACATTAATAATTGTAAGAGAATTTTAAAGCATCTTTTCCCTATTTCAAAGTATCTAATAATTTAAAGAGACTGAACCAAAGGGCCCATCATAGATTCTTTGTAAGATTCTTCCTTCAGCCTGTTGCTGGTAGTGTCTATATCAGATATATAAATTAGGTAAAGTTAGAAACACAAGTAGTATGTAATAACTGAAATTTTTTGAAGTTTTAAGTCAATTATTGGTTCTTAATTTGATGTTATTTTTATAGCTCTATTGTTAATAGGACCAGAACCATAAGGCTTGAGCTGGTTTTTCATCACATGACCTAGTTATTGTAAAACAAAATTTAAAAGGTTGTACTAAATTGTATTGAGTAATCTCTGCAAGTAACTTGGAACCAGAGAAGCAGCTCTTCAAGGAGGCACCCCTTTCAGAGCTTCTCTGAGAATATTCCAGAATGTCCAAAAGAAGATGTTTCCAGGGACCAGAAGACAACCTGGGACATCTGAGACTTAAGATGAAATGTGCTGATTAAAAGGATATTGAGGGAGGGGCAGCTGGGTAGCTCAGTGGATTGAGAGCCAGGCCTAGAGACAGGAGGTCCTGGGTTCAAATCTGGCCTCAGACACTTCCCAGCTGTGTGACCCTGGGCAAGTCACTTGACCCCCATTGTCCACCCTTAACACTCTTCCACCTATAAGTCAATACACAGAAGTTAAGGGTTTAAAATTAAAAAAACAAAACAAAACAAAAAGGATATTGAGGGAGAAATTAGGTGGCTCATTGGATAGAAAGCCAGCCCTGGAGATGGGAGGTCCTGGGTTCAAGTATGGCCTCAGACACTCTCTGGCTATGTAACTGGGGAAAAAGTCCCTATTACCCAGCTCTTACATTTCTTCTGCCTTACAGCCAACATGTAGTGTAGTATTGACTCCAAGATGGAAAGTAAGGGTTAAAGAAAAAAGGATATCGAGAGTGGGTTATTAGGATACAAGGAGATTTGATATGGTTTCATAATGATGATCATTATATAATTTTTGCCTTTTGTTGGTGGTGTTTATGTTTGCTGAATTTTCTTGGTTACCTTGGTGATGTGCAAATGTTCCCTTTCAAATTAGTCAGTGGTAAGCCCTGCAAGTAGTTTGAATCTTTCATTTAAAATTGAGAAGTTGGCTCAGGCTACAAGTGAGTCATCTCCTCCCTCCGGACTGAAGTAGATCCTTTAGTCATCCTTACTGCAGCTCGGAGAGGGGGTTGTATTAAGATGAATCAGTCTTGGGGGCAGCCCGCTGGCTCAGTGGACTGACAGCCAGGGTTAGAGATAGGAAGTCCATCCTGGGTTCAAATGTGGCCTCAGACACTTCCTAGCTGTGTGAATCTTGGCCAAGTCATTTAATCCCTATTGCCCAGCCTTTAATACTCTTTTGCTTTGGAATCAATAGAGTATTGATTCTTAGGTAGAAGGTAAGGGTGTAAAAACAAAAAGTCATTTTTCCTGTTCATTTATTAACTGGTTGGGATAAATTATGAAAAGCCTATAATAATCAGCAAATTATAGTAAAGCCGTAACTGCCTGCACCAAGGGATTAGTTTGCTACCTTAAAAGCCTCTTCCAAACTTATGCAAGAAGGGCTTATGCTAATGTACTCTACTGATACTGACTATATTAAAAATCTTAAAGATTTAGCTTATAGATGAGTGATCCTGGCCATTGATGGGGGTGGGGGGGCACTGAGAAAATCAAACTGATTCTGTTTTGTAATTCATTTCATTCTGTTTCTCTGCCCACCATAACTACCTAAGTCAAGTTTCTTTTTCTTTGAATTAAGTTCAGTGTTCCTATAAATCAGGGTTATCTTTATGTCAAGGAAACCTGTTATCTCTGCACAACTTGCTGTCCTTGGAGATTGCAGATGGACACCAGGAAATCTATTATCTCTGTACCACTAGCCAGCCTTGCAGGATGCAGGTGGATACAACCAATCAGCATTCCCTAGCAACAAAGGAGAAACTCTCATCTTTTCCACCAATGGAACTTAGATGACATGATTCTATGTTCTTTTCTTTTTTTTTTTTCTTTCTTTTTTTTTTTTACCTTCTGCAAACTAAAGGAGGTCTTGTAAGCCCCACCTTGTAGTCTTTTTGCTTACTGAGGAGCTAAAGACCTGATCTCTTTGCAAACTGGGTGCTTTAGTTTCTCAATTCACTCATGAGATATTGTATTGAAAACACTTTGTAAACAGTGATCTAGAAATGGTCATTTAAAAAAATTCTTACATTATATCTTCAGTTGATATTTACCAGTTCTTGGTTGTCCCTGTTCTGCATCTCCTGTAGTGGATGTTCTTTTCCACTTTTTTCCCTTCATTGCTCCCTCTCCATAGCAGAGTATAAGGCTTACTCTTTTCTCTCCCTTTTCTTCCATTTTTAATATCACCCTACCCTTTTCCACTGAATGAATGAATGAAAAAAACATTAGGCAAAAAAGCATCTGAAAAACTCTGGGCACATAAACAGAAAGGGGTGGCATATCCCCCTGCAGAGGAAGCTGCCAGGTTACATTTCCATGAGATTTATCTTCCCTAAGTTTTTTGTTAAACCTTTACGTTCCATCTTAGAATCAATGCTATATATTGGTTCCAAGGCAGAAAAACAGTTAGGGCTAGGTAATGGGGATGGGGGTGGTAAGTAACTAATCCAAGGTCACACAGCTAGGAAGTATCTGAGGCCAGACACTTCATTTCTAGGCTTGGCTCTTAATCCAATGAACTATTTTAGCTGCACCCTAAATTATTTTATAAATGAAATGTACATCCACTTGGAATTTACAGTTATTTATGATGATGATTAAATTGTAAGCTCCTTGAGGACAGGGATTGTTTTCTGCCTCTTTTGTATCCTCAGAGCTTAGCAGATTGCCAGGCACATAGTAGGCACCGAATAAATATTTGTGGGATTGAATTGAATATAAAATATGGATAGAACCTCACATTTTGCCATATTTTTCCCAACAATTTTTGAGTGATAAATTCCCTTCTAAAATGTTGTGTTCTTTGGTACCATTCCATGCTTTATATTATTCCTTTCCTATACTATAAAACTTTTTCATTATCTAAAAAGCCCAAATAGCTGGTCTTGGGTTTAGGAAGGCCTAACTTTAACTCCTACATATGGACAATGTGACCCAGGGCAAGTCACTTAACTCAAAATGGTTGCTAATCTGTATTGGTAGAGGGAGTTTCTTCACCAAGAATTCCTTATGCCCATAAAATCATAGGTCCAGACTTCTCCCCAGAAAAAGATGCCATGCACACCGAGACCATTTTTGTATCCGTAGATACTTTTTCCATTCCTCCTTAGAATACAAGAGACAATTTTTGAATTTTCTTTTGTGCCAGGTGATGAACCCCAAATTGAGAACGAGAAGCTGACTCCAGCCCAGGAGAGTGTCGAAGATCCTGAAGCATCATCACAAGGAGAGCTCCAGACCTGTGATCCTCAGCAGCCTCAGTCTGAAGAGTCTTCTGAACACGACAACAAGAGGGAGAAGCAGGGGGGAGATTCTGCTCTGGAGATAGTGACGGGAAAGGAAAGAGGTTCCAGGTACATGTTAGGCAAGGATGTAAAAGCTTCTACAGGGGAGGCAGGGGAAAATTTCGAGTCACGTTTAATCTCAAGCTTTGTTAGGCACCAGAGCTTACCTAAACTACAGAAAAACTACAAATGTGATGAGTGTAGCATATACTTCAGACATAGTTCGGACCTTTTCCAACATCAGAAAACTCACAGTGGGGAGAATTCTCTTAAATGTGGTGAGGTTGGGAGTGCATTCAGCCATACTTTAGGGTCTGATCAAGCTCAGAGAATAAAAGGTGAAAATATGCCTCATAAATGTAAAGACTGTAACAAAACCTTCAATCATCGCTCACATCTTGAACACCATCAAAGACTTCACACACGGGAGAGACCATATAAATGTAAAGAGTGTGGGAAGACCTTCAGGTGGAGCTCAAACTTTGCTCGTCATAGAAGAATTCATACTGTACCAAAACACTATGAATGCCAAGAATGTGGGAAAGAGTTCACTAGAATTTCCCAGTACATTATTCATCTGAAATTCCACTTTGCAAAGAAACTCCACATACGGAATCGATATGGTAGAACTTTCAGGCATATCTCAACACTTAATACACATAGGAAAGTCCATACTACAGAGAAACGCTATAAATGCAAAGAGTGTGGGAAAACTTTTACAAGAAACAGAACCCTTGTTGATCATCAGAGAATTCACAGTGGAGAGAAACCCTATAGATGCAATGACTGTGGGAAAACTTTTACAAGAAATAGAACCCTTGTTGATCATCAGAGAATTCACAGTGGAGAGAAACCCTATAGATGTAATGACTGTGGGAAAACTTTTACAAGAAACAGGAGCCTTGTTGAGCACGAGAGAATTCATACTGGGGAGAGACCTTATGAATGTAGTAAGTGTGGAAAAGCCTTTAATCGTAAGTCATACCTATTTCTTCATGAGAGAACTCATAACAAAAAGAAGCCTTATAAATGTGATATTTGTGGAAAAGACTTTAGGTGGGGTTCAGGCTTTGCTCGACATCGAAGAAGCCACATTGAGGAGAAATACAATGAAGTTGATGAGCAAAGGGGAGTTTTTCCTCATAGCTCTGACATTCAGCACCAGAGAATTCCTATCGAAGAGAAGTCTTACGAATGTCATGAATGTGGGAAAGCTTTTACTCGGAAGAGAACCCTTATTGATCATCAGAGAATTCACAGTGGGGAGAAACCCTATGAGTGCAATCAATGTGAGAAAACTTTCAGCTGTAGGCCATACCTTATTGCACATCAGAGGTCTCATATCCCTAAAGCTCATCAGAAAAATCAAATCATGGAGAACTGCTATAAGTGTAGCCAATGTGGAAAAAATTTTTCTCAGAAGTCAACGCTTGTTATACATCAGAGACTTCATACTGGAGAACGGCCCTATAAATGTAGTGTCTGTGGGAAAGCCTTCAGGTGGAAGTCAAACTTCATTCAACATCAGAGAAGACATCCTGGGATGAAACAACATAAATGTCAAGAATGTGGCAAAGTGTTCAGCCAAAAAGACACTCTAATGGATCATCAGATGATCCACTGTGGGGAGAAAATCTTTAAAGATCAGTATGGTGGCGAAAAGAATAGGAATACCAAACGTCTTATTGAGTATCTACAAAGACGGGATCGTGAAAAGCCTTTTAAATGTAGTAATTGTGAGCAGTCCTTCAGCTCTGCCTCAGTCTTTAGCTTACATTTGAAAATGCACACTGGGAGGGAAACTTATGAAAATGACAATACAGAAAATTTTCCCCAGAACTCCAGTCTTACTTCACATCAAGAGTTTCATACTAGGGAAAAAGTTTATAAGTGTAACATGTGTGATAAAGCCTTTCCTAAGAAATCCCAGCTTATTATGCATGACAGATTTCATACCCGGGAGAGACCATATAGATGTAATAAATGTGGAAAAAAGTTCAGATGGAGCTCAAACTTATCTCGACATCAGAAAAGCCATATTGCAGAGTAAAGTACCAATTTTGTAGTTTTGTAGCTGTTTCTACAAAATTCATCTTAGCTAAGAAGATCTCAGCTGTGCCATTAATGCTTCTGGAGAGGGAGGATTGATAACTGGTTTTTCTTTCTTGAAGGGGAGTTTCCATCATGTTCAAGAATTCCTTGCATATATCAGGAAATGCCCCAAGAGCATCATTTGTAAAAATTAGAAGAGAGATTTCAAGTTTGCTTTTAGTTGAAGCAGATCATAAGAAGTAATATGTAAAGTAATAAGTAAAATCAAGATTTAAATTAAATCTTCCCCTTTGTAAGCTGTGTAACACTGGACAAGTCATTTAGACTTTGTAAAGGCAATCCTTTTACTCTAATTTCTTCTCTATTGCACCCTTTACATTTTGAGACTATCTGGAAACTCAATAGTGCTTATCTACTAAGTAATACATGGGTTGGTATAGGGAATTAACAAAATCCCAACTGCCTGGAGGGGTGTTAAGGCAGGAGGGCAAAAACTGTCCTTTATTCTCACTGGAGAGAGGAGCAACTAGGGATTGAATTGGTTTCACCACAAATTTAATTTGTTTTTCTTCCTAGAGAGAAGTCTGAATCTGTATGGAGGGAGTGAGGTTGGGATGTAGAGAGAGGGGTGACCTTGTCTTTTACTGAGACTCTGGCCCCCTACCTTTCTGGTCAAAAATGCAATTTAATATTTAAAGACCGGATTTAATTAATGGTAGAGAAGATCTCTACCTTCTCCCTTTGACTTGCCATTCTTATTCACTCTGACCCTTGCCTCACCTGACACTTTTCTTTAGTAATTTCAAGATTGCCTTTTATATCTAGCCTTATAATGCTGTCCTTTTGTAGTTTTGACTTGGGAAATTATTACTGCCTGCCTGCTATATTTCCTTGGATAGATTCAGACCTTTAACATCTAAGACATTTCAGGGAATTAAAATATAATGCTAATAAAATGAACATTCGTATATTGGCCAGTTGTATTAAATGAATATTTTGAATGGATATTTGTTCATTGCATTATTCAAGGTAAACATTTATCAAAATTAAAATTGTAAACAGAAGCATTCTTTGATTTATTTCCAAGAATCTTTCACTTTTTATTCTTTCCACACCTTCACAGATTTTCCGTAATCATACCTATTTATATGTTATTTATCATTAGTGTCAAGGCAATTGTGGAAGTATCATGTGTGAATGAAGTGTATATAGAAGTAAAAATTAGTGTATTAATTAGCAATTAGATGTATTTAATCAAAAACAGGAAAATTGAGAAAATCATATGTTATATATATTGCATGAAATTTACATTTCTAGTAGCATACATATTAAGCAATCAAAACACTGGTGGAGCTCCTAATCTGGTAAAAGATATTTTATTCTATACTCTTGTAGGAGAGCATAAGAATATGTAACAAAATTCCCTGAGAGTGTTAAAACTGATAAAAGGGTTAAAAACATCTTGCAGTGTTGACAAACCTTTTAGAGATTGAGTGCTCAAAATGCATCTTGAAGCTACCTGTGAGTCCTGTCCCCGCACCCCCTCTCCCCCTTCATTACTGCAGAGAGCAGAGGGAGGAAGTGCTTGCATTGGACTGCTGGACAGAGGGATGAAGCATGCAAAAATGACAAGGTATGGGTGAAGAGGGGAAATGGAGCAGCCCCCTCCATGCAACCAGGGCACCTGTGCCATCCTTTGCCAACATGGCCTAGTCTCTTTTTATATAGGCCTGTTTGACCTGGAAAGACCTTTTCTCGTGAAATAAATGTGTAAGTGATTTAACTGCATCCATCTCAAGCTTCTTTCTCTTCATTCATTCATTTATAAACCCTTACCTTCTATCTTAGAATCAATACTGTGTGTTGGTTCTAAGGCAGAAGAGCAATGGGGGTAAAGTGACTTGCCCAGGGTCACATAGGTGGAAAGTGTCTGAGATCAGATTTGAACCCAGGACCTCCCTTCTCTACGTCTGACTTTCAATCCACTGAGCCACCCAGCTGCCCTTTTCTCCTCTTCTTGACCCCAAAATGGTCCTAGTGAGTTGTTGTGTGTTGTAGCTATCTTCTGACCCTTATGGAGACCCAACTCTCCCAGAATCACTGCAACCCTTTGCAATTCTTTCTGGTGTTGGTTGCATTCTCATTCTCAACAAAGACAATAATCTGGTTCTGGAGAGGGAATCAATACTGTTTTTCCCACACGGCTATCTTCAGACTTCCCCTCTGTTGCCCTCTGTCACCAACTCCACCCTCTCCCACCTTTGAAGTTAAACTGTCCAAGCAGAACCCAATGTGGATCCTGAGGTCAATTTATCTACCAGCCCCTGAGGCGTTCCTCATCCCTCGGAGTTCAGTTTCTGCTTCAAAGCCTTCCTTTCTTGCCATCATCGGAGGAGATTTCAACATACATGTTAGTTTTTCCTTTAAGCAGCCCAGCCCTCCAGCCTTCTCTGCTCCTAGGACCTACTACTCTGTTGGTCTTTGAGCAGGACAGCCGTAATCTTTATCTTCATCTCACCTACGCGTCTTTTGCTGCTAAGATACCTAATTATATGACTATAACCTGTTATAACTTCATTTCTCCCCATACGTTAGTCATCCCAAGTCTGTTCTGTATCTGTATCCTTAAGATGACTTCTAGGTCCTCTGCTTCTCGCAATATTCCTTGGCTGCTCTAGTTTCAATTTCCTCCCTTCCCCATCTGGACCTTCCTTCCTTCCTTCCTTCCTTCCTTCCTTCCTTCCTTCCTTCCTTCCCTCCCTCTTTCTTTTAAATTTAATTTATTAATTTATAACATTTCTCCATGCTTATAGGATTCATCAGCATCCTTTCTTGATGTGCCTCTTGTTCTCTTGAAGATGATGCTTTGTCAGATTACAAACCTCCGTTGCACTTGCCATCTGCCTCAGCCAATTTTACTTAAATCATATAATTGTGTTGGTTGTGCCCCCTACAAATTTTATCGAATCTCACTCGGGCACTCTGGCAGACAATCTTTATTCCTTGATTCTTTATTGCATTCTTCACAGCAAACTTTTTTCAAGCCTTCCATCACACTCTCTTCCCCTCTTCCACTTAACTCTCTCTTCCACTATATATATATTTATGTATGTGCACATTCCTATGAACTTTTCTACATCATAACCCCCCTCGATAGCACCATTTCCTCCTTTAGTCTTTAATAAAGTTATTATTGCTACCAAAGTCAACCTGTATTTGCTCTTCCACTTTGATGGTTTCCTTCATTGGGTCATTCCTGTAATCCCTTCAAACCTTCAGTTTGCTGGTTCTTTTTCTGCTGCCTGTAAACATGTCCAGACCTCCCCAGTCCTTAAAACAAAAACCCTTAAGTAGATTTTGCCATTCCTTAAAGCTATCCTATGTTTCTTCTTTTAAGCTAAGTTTCTGGAAAAAAGCAGTTTATGCTTCTACTTCCTTGCCAACTGCCTAACTCTTTCCATATTGCTTCCAACCTAAATAGCTTTCTACAAAGTTCTCAATGATCTCTTAATTGCCAAATCTTAATGACCTCTTCTCATTCCTCATTGTTGACTCCATCTGGCTACTTTGTCTTCTTAAATACTCTGTTGGTTTTTTTTTAATAATTTTTTTTTAAACCTTTAACTTCTGTGTATTGGCTCCTAGGTGGAAGAGTAGTAAGGGTGGCCAATGGGGGTCAAGTGACTTGCCCAGGGTCACACAGCTGGGAAGTGTCTGAGTTTGAACCTAGGACCTCCTATCTCTAGGCCTGGCTCTCAATCCACTGAGCTACCCAGCTGGGTTTTTGAAATATTGTTCTCTCTCAGTTCTACCTGTTTGACTATTCCTGTTTCCTTTGCTGGCCCATCGTTAATATTCAGTGTTATTTCCCTTTTCCCTGCTGTCCTCTGTCCTCTAACTCTAGGTATATCTCAAAGCTCTGTCTTGGGGATTTAATCTTTCTATACTTGGTGACTTCATTAGCTCTTTAGATTTAATTATTATTTCTATGCAAATGATATAGATCCATTTATCCTGCCCTAGTCTCTCACCTGAGTTCCAATCTTCCATATTGGGACGTTTCAAACTGGATATCTTATAGGCATTTCATTTTTAAAACAACTCATCTTTGTCCTGAAGTCCACCACTGTACTTCTAAAAATTTTATTTCTTTTACTTATTTTTTATTATGAATTTAGGAGCCCACAAAATGAGCATTTGCTACATGTACAGAACACAAAAAGATTTACTTGGAAACTGGATTTCTTCCATTTCATTCCATTCTATACTTTAAAAAACTACCTAGAGACAGGAGGTCCTGGGTTCAAATCTAGACTCAGACACTTTCTAACTGTGTGACCCTGGGCAAGTCACTTAACCCCCATTTCCTAGCCCATAGTGCTCTTTTGCCTTAGAACCAATATAAGGTATTAATTCTAAGATGGAAGGTAAGGGTTTGAAAAAACACCTATATAACAAATGCAAAACTGTCTTGTTTGTTTCTTTCTAATCTGTTGCCTATGCACTACTTTAAATATTTCAGTAGCCTTTGTTTGACATCATTATTAGAATTTCTTCTCCAGCCCTCTCCCAATAAAAATTGGTGGTAGTGGGGGAACCTTCAAAACAAGAATAGTAAGGAAAACAAATCCACATTGTAGCCATGTTCAAAAAATGTATATCTCCTTTTATACTTTGAATCCATTATCTCTATCAGGAAATATGTATCATGCTTAATCATAGGATTAACTTCTGGGAATGTGTTAGTCACCGACTTCATCATAATAATTGTCTTTCAAAGTTGCTCTCCACAATAATGTCATATAAATTGTTATGCTAATTTTATTCTGTATCAGTTCAAACCAGGATATTTTGAAATTGTGTTTCATAATTTCTGACAACAAAAAATATTCTATCATATTCAAAGACTATAGTATGTTTAGCTGTTCCTTAATTGAATCTAATCCCTTAGATTCATTTTTTTTCCCCTCCATTTAATTATCTCTTCAGGACATGGAAGTTTCTTTTACTAATGGCTATTTCCTCCATTATATTCTTTCTTAACCCCTTCTTCCATTCCACGTTATTTCTCTGTTGAGTTTGATATATTTCTACACTAAATTGTGTGTGTTATAATCTGAGCATTTTAGATATTAATAAAGTTCATCGGATGATTATGTTAGATGATTATTATGCAGTTTTACAGGATAATTGGTTATGTAGGGTCAAATCTAGACACCAGAGTTGGAGGGAAATTAGAACAGCTTTATTATGAGGTTTAACAAGTAGCAATCATCCAGAGTCTATGCACATAGGCAGCCTGCAGGGGACTACAATTATAGAATCAGTGAGAGACGGGCTTTTATACACAGGGTAAAGAAGCAAGGAATTTTCCAGGTGACTCCAGGTTATGTCACGATTATAAGAAAGACATAAAACATAAAAATACCCCCTATTTTGGGACCATAAAAGGAGGCAGGACCCCAAGATAGATAAGGACCAGGGCGAGAAGGAGGGACTTTGCAAAATGGAATTTTGATTATCTTGCTACCTACAATTCTACTCCTTGGGACTATTAACAATCTCACAATTTGTTTTTTAAAAAATTTCCAAATCAGTATCGGTCCAAGAAGAAATGATATGCAGCTTATAGAATAGGTAACTGGTCCATAAAACATATAGAACTAATAAAACGAGCAAAAAAATCATATTAAGGTGAATAATGAAATCCAATATAACTGTAGCCTTAAGGGTGTCAGGTCCTTTGGCAGTGTCCATGAGCTTCAGAGATTTGACAATTATTTCCTGTGTTTTTCTTAATCATCTGTGGATCTATGGATCAGAATAGTTTCTTCGAGGTAATTTTCCTTCAGGTTCCAGGTCACTTGTAGAGATTCTCTAGATAATCTAATGTTGCTAAAGCCTGCTAGTGATAAGACAGTAAAACCCAATTGGCCTTCAGTAATCAGATTGGCCTTCCAGTAATGAGTTCATGTGGTGAAAACCTGTTCAGATTTTATGGAGCTAACCTTATAAACGACAGCTAGAAAAAGAACATAAAAATAGGCCAATAAGATACCCCATCCCATTATAGCAGTTCAGAGATGCTGAGATATTGAAACAAGAAGATTCATGAGAAAAAATAATTGCTTGAGGTCACATAATTTATATGTTTCTGAAACTGGATTTGAACTTAGGTTTTCCTGATCCATGTATTTTCCAACCATGTTGGCTTGATGCTAAATATAAAATGTATTTTGTATTTAAGTTCTGTGTGTCTTGTCCCCTCAACTAGACCTGAATAATATTGGCTGGGGTGAGTGAGGCAGGGGAAGGGAAAGGGAGACAGAGAAAGAAACTATCTTTTTGAAGGCTTTGAAAATTCCACATAAAAGTTTTTACTCTTTTTCCTACTGGTAACATGCCTAATTTTTATATTACTAACAGGATTCCGTGGTGATAGATAACCTGGCTAGCCCTGATCCCAATTGCAGGGTATGAGGTGAACATTGGAGCTGTTTTTATTTCAATTCCTCTTTTGAAATGGTAGTTGATAGTTTGAATTTTTTCTTTGGAAGACAATTTGCTTACATATTCTGACTATTTATCTATTGGAGAATGACTTGATCTTAAATATTTTTAAATTTCCAGTATGAGAATTATCAGGCTTTTATCAATAATACTTGATGCAAAGATTATTTCCCACTTACCACTATTTTTAAATCTTTGCTTTCTGGTCTGGAATTTAACTGCTTATTAAATAGATACTGTAGAAGAACACTCCCCTCCCCCCCCTTTTTTTAAAATGAAGACCTTTATTTTTGTATAAAACTGTATAAATTTTTTTATATTTTTGTATAAAATTTTGAGTAGATTCATGATTGAAGTCTGCAACAAAGAAAAACTAAGGCCACAAGGTTCCAGCACAATCAGTGCATTAGTAAAACTAACAATGGCCAATAAATGGGCTCCTTGGTAACTGAGTAATTTAGTAACTAAACTTGACAATTTAGGCAGTTCTTTTATAATCCTAAAAGAAGAACCTTGAACAGGCAAAAAAAAAAAAAAAATTGACCTAATCTGTAGCAGTGTTAGGTTTGGCTAGAATTGGAGAATTGGATTTTGCACAGCCTGGAGCAACAGCAATGGCTTAGATTTCCTGGAATATCTGACATTAAAGCTTCATGGAATTCATTTGACCTTTATCTTAAGTAAGCTCCTCCTGAAAGTGGGTGAAACCTGACTTGTAAGAGTGAAATAGGGAATGAAAGTTGTAGGTTTAAGGGGCTTAAACTCATACAGTGAGGTAGAATAATAACTTGATTAAGCTTTAATGAAAAAGAGTAGTATATCAGATTTTAATATCATGATTTATAATAAACATAAGCCCTCTAAGTAGTAAATTATAAACCTCTCCCTGTTAGTTATGTATATTTGAGGTAAACCGGATTGTTGGGATTAAGCTATCCTAAACCAGTTTGGAATCTGGTCCTCCCCTTCGCAGGCTCAGAAATTCTATTTCAATAGTTTATCTAGAAATGATCAAACTCTGGGAAAATCATAATCTTAGAAGAGAATAATTTGGGAAGCAGAAGGCCAAATAATTTACTTGTAGTGGGAGATATATTTAGCAAGAGAAGCCATTTGGATATGGTCTCTGTATTTAAGTTCACTTGGGACCAGATCACATAGTTATTTAATGAAGTAGAATCCAAAATTAAGTGAATGGGAACAAAAAGAGATGGGAGCTCTTATACGAAATATCTATCAAAAGAAAGTATCATAATGAATTAGCCTTTTCTAATCTATGAATGTTTCTCTAGAGAAGTAGACTCAGCTTTTTGGACACATCCGTATTAGTAAAATAATTTTGGGCACCCCACAATAAATTATATCATTTTATTATATTAACATATACATTATAAAATATGTACAAAATCAATTTTTAAAAGGATGAGAGAGATGAAATAATATTAAATTTATTAGCAATATATTATCTTGATTGAATATGCTTCATTATGCTTGAAAATCTTGGTTTAATATTTTGTGATAGTATTTTGAAGGTCTAGTTCTAATTTCTAAAATCTTGGTTTAATATTTTGTGATAGTATTTTGAAGGTCTAGTTCTAATTAAAACAATTACTCGTTTTAATAGTCAGTTGAAAGAGAGACCTCACAAAGATAGGTAGATCCAAAAAGAAGATCTGCCTAGAGAATTTTAATCATTAACTCAAGGTAAATTAGTGGTGCAGTAGATAGGTTGGCATGCAGGGAATAGAGCCAAGAAGACCTGCGTTAAAATCTGGCCACTTATACTTATTAGCTGTGTATCCCTGGGCAAGTCACTTAACCTCAGTTTCTTCAGCTGTAAAATAGGAATAATTAATAATAATAATAACAACAATGATAATACCTACCTTCCAGGATTGCTGTGAGAATTAAATGAGATAATATTTGTAAAGTTCTTAATTGGGAAAAATTACTATTCAAGCACAGGTGATTTATTCTCTGAACAATATCTGTTTGTAGCTATACGAGCAAAAGGGGTAAATATTCTATAACTGGTCTCTGAATGCCATTTGTATAGAATGCCAAAATCTGTAGACAAATTGAATGTTTTTTCTACGTAAAATAATTTGGAGATGAATTCAATCAAATTAACATTAATGGATGTGCTACAAATTTTGTGTCTGTATTTTCAATCCATCATATTGTTTTATGTTAGCATGGTTATAGTTGCATTGTGATTTTGGGGAATTACTGTATAGAAGTGCTGTTAATTTGTAGAATAATACCTGTGATATAAAGCAATTATATCATTAAGTTAGCTCTTCTTTTTGTCTAAGTGCTATGACTTTGAGATAGTACTTATTAGAGGTTTTTGTCTGTAATACAATGTCTTTGTGGTTGAAAACTTTCTTAAGTGTTCAATTGGGCATATTTTGGTTTGTAAAAAAAATAATAACTCGATGTCTGGGAAAATACAAAAGATTTTGGAAGTCTCATTATCTGCGAGGTTCTGTGTGAACTGGCAGGTTCTCCTGGATTTTTGGTCTTGGCAAGGTCATAAAAATCTTAGCAGCAAGAATCTATAGTAAGGCCCTATCTCTATGGGGAATACCATGCTGATCCCATATAAAATGTGATTTCTTATACATATGCATAATAAAGTTTAGGTGATAAATTGGACACACAGTAAGACATTACCAACATTAAATACAGTAATAATAAAGTACATTGTATACTGTTTTATAGTGCCGTCTCCTCTTGTCTGCAGGGTAATACATTCCAAGATGCCCATTTAAGAGGTCTCAGAGACCACTCAAAAGAGAATCTGGGGATTTCTCAGAAATGCAGGGTTGGGGAACAAACACGAAAACTATAAAAGAATGTATATTTTGCAACTCTGGGTCTCAGACTTCAAACTGGGGAGTCTGTAGACATCTGATCTGTGTGATTTCTTTGCTCTCAATAAAGCCAGATCTTTGCTCAGGACGGTTTCCCAGTCTCTTTTCTTTCAGTTGTAAAGCTTCAGAATGTAATTATTTTTAAAATTTCTAATAATTCGTTTTTGCTTCAGGATGTGTTAAATTAATAAGAAGTTTATATAGTATTTATTAGGCACCAAACAATGCTTAGGCACTGAATAATTATCTTATTTATTCCTCACAACAGCTTTGGGAGCTAGTTGCTATTATTGTCCTCATTTTACAGATGAGGAAACTGAGGCAAGAGATTAAATGATTTGCTCAAGGCCACACATTTAGTAAGTCTCAGGTAGGATTGAATCCAAGTCCTGTTCTGACTACTGACTACTGACTGAAAGTGAAACCCTTTGAAAAAGCTTCATGTGCTTAATAAATCGACTGGGTGGTACAGTGAATTAGAAAGCCCAGACTGAAGTCAGAAAGGCTTACCTACCCGAGTTCAAATCTGGCCTCAGATACTTACTAGTTGTGTGACCCTGGGCAAGTCATGTAACTTTTTGCCTTAGTTTCCTCACCTGTAAAATGAACTAGAGAAGGAAGTGATAAAACCACACCAGTATTTTTGCCAAAAAAAATCTCAATGGGGTCACAAAGAGCTGGATATGACAGAAAAGACTGAATGACAACATGTGCTTAATAAGTACTAAGGATAGGTATTTTTTGTTACTTGTTATTTATTGTGAACTTGCTGATATTGCTGTTAACATGAAAAACAACTAGGGTGGCAGCTAGAAGGCTCAGTGGATTGGAAGCCAGGCTTAGGAGATCTTGGATTCAAATGTAGCCTCAGATACTTCCTAGCTGTGTGACCCTGGATAAATCATTTAACCCCTAATTGCTTAGCCTTTTACTCCTCTTCTGCCTTGGAACTAATACACAATATTGATTCTAAGATGGAAGGTAAGGGCTTTTTTTTTTTTTTTTTTTTTTTTAAACTAAAATAACTGTACCCTGCTCTAAGCTGTATATATGGTAGACCTTTCTTTGTAAAGTGGAACTTCTTGGGATCATAATTTGATTTGTTCTGATAATTGAATACAGGTATAACTTTTTGAGTGATTTTTAAGCCAGTACTCTTATTATTCAAGAGAAAATGCCAAGAACTGCTCCTGGGAGTATCATCTCTGAATGTTAATGGATCAAAGACAGCCTTCTGAGGTAAAAGGTTCCTCTTGACTCAGTTTTCCACCTGTTATGAGCCCCTTTCATTAATGTTGATCTCTGTTGTTTGACTGGCTATTCCAAAAGGAATTGGACTTTATTTTTAATTAGTTTAGTTTTAAATATTTTTCCATTGCCAAATGATTCATGTTCTCTCTCTCCCCTCTTCTCCATCCCTCCTGTCCCCACCCCCAAGCTGACAAGCAATTCCACTGGGTTATACATGTATTATTACTTGATACCTATTTCCATATTATTCATTTTTGTAATAGAGTAATTTTTAAAAACCAAAACCCCACATCCTTTGCCCATATAAACAAGTGATGAATCATATGCTTTTCTTCTGTGTTTCTACTCCCACAGTTCTTTCTCTGGAGGTGGATAGTGTTCTTTCTCATAAGTCCCTCAGGATTGTCCTGGGTCACTGCACTGAAAAGTTGATTACATTTGATTGTCCCACAATGTTTCAGTTTCTGTGTATGATGTTCTCCTGGTTCTGCTCATTTCACCCCGCATCAGTTCATGGAGGTCTTTCCAGTTCATATAGAAATCAAACAGTTCATCATTCCTTGTAGCACAATAGTATTCCATCACCATCATATACCACAATTTGTTTAGCCATTCCCTAGTCAAGGACACCCCCTCATTTTCTAATTTTTTGCCACCACAAAGGGCACAGCTATGAATATCTTTGTACAACCATTTTTTATTATCTCTTTGGGGTACAAATCTAGTAGTGGTATTGCTGGATCCAAGGACATACCTTCTTTTAAAGCCTTTTGGTCATAAAGGAATTGGACTTTTACGTAAGCCTTTAGGCTTAGTCCTGATGGTATTGTTAACAATGATGTCCCTCCTCTATAGTAAATTTCTCTGACCATGACAAAAGAAAAGAAAATGTTTTAGAAGGAATCTTATTGTTACAGTGACCATATGGAGGAGATATAGGAAAATAGCTTGATGGAGTAGTAACTCAAAGTGTGGGTCCTCTAAGGATGGGGGAATCCTGGGTTTTTGTAAAACAGGTGAAAAAGAATCAGTGGTTATGGAGAGTAAAAATTAGAGGGTGGTAACTGTGGGGGCTCTCTATCAGAGGAGACAGGAGAGGTTGGGATCCAAGGGTATTTGTAGAGAATGATTATCTCTGCATCAGAGACTGGAAGAGAGAATAGAAGGGGATATCAAGGGGGTTAAAGATGTAGACTAGAGGAAAATGGTCTTTTTTTTTTCTTAAAATTTTTTTCTTAAATTTTCAAAATTACATGTAAAAACAGTTTCTAAAATTTTAAAAAGAATTTTGAGTCTTGAATTATCTCCCTCTCTCCATTCTTCTCACCCCTGCCAAGATGGTAAGCAATCTGGTATAGATTTTACATGAGCAATCAATCATAAAACATTTTCCCATATTAATCCTTTTGTGGAAAGAAACGTGAACAGAAAAAAAATTAAGAAGAAATGGGAAAAATGTTTGCTTTGGTCTGGATTCAGACTCCAGCAGTTCTTTCTCTGAAAGCAGATGGCATTTTTTTTTTATCATGAATTCTTTGGGATTATTTTGGATCATTGCATTTCTGAGAATACCTGTTATTCACAGTTGTTTACTGCATAGTATTCCTGCCACTGTGTACAATGTTCTGCTTATTTCACTCTGCTTCCATTCATGTAAGTCTTTCTGGGTTTTTCTGAGCTCTTCCTGTTCATCATTTCTTACAGTGCAATAGTATTCCTCCCCATAGTAGGTCTTAATAAATGATTGCTAATTTATTGTTCGAGAAGAGGGAGATGAAGAAAAATGGTCTATATTTTCCCAGTAAAGTAGTATAAAAGGTGGAGGTAGAGGATAGAAAATGACATATGAGGAGAGGTTTGAATTGTTGCTGTGAGGAGTGTGACAGTCAATTAGGGAAAAGTGAAAGAATTGCCTTGCTGGATAAGATTAGTTAACAAATTTGTAGTGGGCCCGATCACCATAGTTATAGGCCAATTCTAGTAATTAGGGTGAGAGTAATCCAGGAATGGGGTTTGGCAAGGCAGGAAGGGCAGGGGCAAGTGATAGATGTAGGATGCCAAGGACTCAAGAGACAAGAGCCGTGTAATGTTGAACTGGTTAACTAGCATGTGGATCAGGAGGGGAAGAAAATGAAATCAAAGCATAAGTGAATACTAAAGGGTGAAAGGAATGGAAGTCATAATGAAGATACAAAATTGATTTGGGAGGAGTGAAACAAACCAAATGGAAAGATGGAATGATGGGTTAAGATAGTTTGGAATTCTTGATCATGGAAATGAGTAATGCTAGATCAAAGGTGGGACCATATCAGTCAGTAAACATTGCCTACTATGCTCAAGGTACTGTGCCAAGTGCTAGAGATAAAAATGAAAAAGAAAAAAAACCAAACCCTGCCCTCAAGAAGCTTACAGTCGAATAGGGGAGCATTTAAAAAATAATAACCCTTTCCTTTCTGTCTTAGGATCAATACTGTGTATTGGTTCCAAGGCAGGAGAGTGGTAAGGAGTAGGTAATGGGAATTAAAACACTTGTCCAGGGTCACTCAGCTAGGAAGTGTCTGCAGACAAATATGAATCCAGGATCTCTTGTCTCTAAGGCTGCTGGCCCTCTCTCCACCGAGTCACCCAGCTGTTCCCACAGTGGGATGAGATTGTTATCTGTCTTATCCTTAGTTTCAAGGAGGACCAACGACATCACAGAGTGATGTCTTGATTCAGAATGAATTGATTTAAATGAGGTAGAGAAAGTTGTCAGCCTCCTTCTCTCTTTCAGAGTCACTGAAGCCCAGTGGCCAGACAAAAGTCAGGTTGATTGGTCGACCTAAGGACAATCTTGGCATCTTCCAGATTTGATTAAGAGCTCCACAGTGCCTGCTTCAGCAACTTCATGGCCATTGGAACAAACTGTTCTCATCTTGCCCATTCAACTAGAAGAAGTCTTTATGTGCTTGGGGTAGAGACGAGCCTCCTTAACTGATCAATGAAGGTCTAGCCTGCCTGCCCAGACCATTTTCCTGGAGTGTGGCCGCTGCACATGCTACAGTCTCTTCAGGTGAGAGCTGGGTGAAAGGTGGACACCAAAGGTGATTGAGCAGCCCTAGAAAGGGTTCAGGAAGCCTTCATATCAGAGGTGCTAGTCCTCCCTGAACACCCCATACACTCCAAATGGAGGAAGACAACACACAAAAGAAAGCTGAGAGGGGGGTGTGGAGACCTGGTGCAGAACACAAAGAAATCCAAAGTGAGCCCAGCAGGGTGGGAAATGAGAGATCTGAGGAGATGTTTGTCTTGTTTCCTCTCCTTAAGTGTTTATGACTCTCCCCTCCAATCAGAGGGGCAGAATGTACCTACAAGGTCTTAGTAATAAGGATGATTGGATCATGCAAGATGATGAGATTTCCCAATGGTGAGTTTACTAAGGGCATGGTGAAGTCAACCACAGATGACCACAGATAAATAAATGCTAAATAATTTTTTGGAGGGAATTATTAGATTGAAGTAAATCTGTTAGAGACAGTCCTCAAAATAAGATAATTTATTAAAAAGAAAGTAAGAGCATCTAAAATATATGCATTTAGGTACTACAAGAGACTTAAAAAGATACCACAACAGTACTTTTTTTAAATATGTATAACAAAGTAGCAACTCCAATAGGTATCTACAAAAACTTCATCCTTGAATCATGAGCAATATATTAATGATAATTGTAAAAGACTTAGCTACTCTGCCATACATGACAGTTCCAAAGGGCTCCATCATGAAAAATGGTATCCCTCTCCAGAGAGAGAACTGATAGCTTAAAAAAAATCTTTACCTTCCATCTTAGAATCAATACTGTGCATTGGCTCCAAGGCAGAAGAGAGGTAAGGGCTAGGCAATGAGGATGAAGTGGATTTTCCAGGGTCACACAGCTAAGAAACATCTCAGGCCAGATCTGAATCCAGGACCTCCCATCTGTAGGGTTGGTTCTCAATCCACTGAGCCAGCTAGCTGCCCTTCCTCTGTACGTGCCCTTATTCTTGACAGTCGCTAAATAATTTTAGAAGATGACTCCTTAAGATCATATTCTATTATAATTTAACCTCCCTAAAACCATGCTGTTAGAATTTAACCTTCACTTGTTCCTTACGCTAGCAACTGGAAGAGGGGATAGGAATTAAGCATCATGTAGGGATGGCATTTAACCTGGGCCTTAAAAGGATCTAAGGATTCTACCAGGCAGAAATAGGGAGGGCAGTTCAGGCAGGTGGGGGCAGCCAGCATGAAGGCATGGAAGCAGATGGAATGCCATGTTTGGGGAGGTAGGGAACAGTAAGGCCGTCAGTCAGACTGTGGAGTGCCTGAAAGGTAATTCATGCAATATAAACCTGGAGAGGTAGGCTAGAGCTTTCTGTAACATCTTTCCTACTAGTCGGTAGGGCTTTGGGGAGGAAAGAAAAAGGCAATTTGGAGGGGGCTGTCAACTGTTCCATGGTTCCCTCCCTCAGGAGACAAGGAGGGAGAGGCAGGAGCATAAGGGTGGAAATCTCAAATGGAGCCAGACACAGGGGACTCTCCTTTCCTGACATTTGAGGATAAGGCACTTAAGAGGTGCAGTTAATGGATGGAAGATTTGAAGGGTAGAAGTTCCCACAGAGGAGAGAAAGGGGACCAGAGGAAGTTGGGGGAAATCCAGTAGTCAGGATGGAACTTTGATAGCCTGGGGCAGAGCCTAGTGAAGGAAGAAAGGGAAACAGAACCTACTGTAAGCAACCAATCAGAGGAACTGCCCATCTCTCCATCCATCCATCTGGATGCTGTAGATGCTATCCATCAAACTAGCTGAACAAGAGTCCTGTAGAAGTTTGGAAAGGTGGGAATATACTTTATTTTGTCAGCTCTAAGAGTTTGCTAGGAGAAAGTAGGTAGGTCCCTTACAGACAAAAGTACTCACCAATAGCATTCTGTCCACCATTTTAATAGCAAAAGAAAAAAAATATTCCAGTACCAACTTTAGAGCCTATTAGTTGTGAGAAGTGAAAACTTCCTTGCTCCCTTGACTCTTATTCCTGTTCTCTCTTCTGGACCACTGATTTAGCTTAGGAGATAGGAATAGTTATAATTTCACATTGCATTTCCTGCCTCTGAATTTGCACACTGATCACTCAGGTAGAGACCATGTTTCATGCATTCCCTAATATGAGGGTGGGAGACAGAATTAATCAGAGGAGCCTGGGGGGCAGCTGAGTGGTTCAGTGGATTGAGAGTTAGACCCAGAGACGAGGTTCTTGGTTCAAATTTGACCTCAGATACTTCCTAGCTGTGTGATCCTGGGCAAGTCCCCTAAACCCCATTGCCTAGCCCTTATCACTCTTCTGCCTTAGAATCAATACCCAGTATTTTTTTTAACCTTTACCCTCCATCTTAGGTGGAGGGTAAAGGTTAAAAAAAAATCAGAGGAGCCAATAAAAAAAAAGAAGAAAATGAAATATAGCATGTTTCAGTCTGCATTCAGACTCTATCAGTTCTTTCTTGGAGGGCAGATGGCATTTTTCATCGAGTCTCTAGGACTGATTGTCTTGGATCATGGCATTGCTGAAAATAACTAGAACAAGAGTCTGTTTTGGGGGCAGCTGGGTAGCTCAGTGGATTGAGAGTCAGGCCTAGAGATGGGAGGTCCTGGGTTCAAATCCGGCCTCAGACACTTCCCAGCTGTGTGACCCTGGGCAAGTCACTTGACCCCCATTGCCCACCCTTACCACTGTTCCACCTAGGAGCCAATACACAGAAGTTAAGGGTTTAAAAAATAAAAAAAAAAAGAACTAGCAAAAATTGACTAAGAGTTGCCCCAGGGTGATTAACAACATATCATTAGCATCTCGTTTGCAATGCAGTTTTCATCTCCTGACAAGGTAAATCATAGGCAAGGTAATATCAGTTCCTTCAGTATAGCAAGGTTTTAATAGCCCAAATAATCGACCCCTTCCCTTCCAAAGCCAGAAAAAAAGCATTCCTGAAAATGGCCACTGTGACTCCGTCACCATGACCATTACCACTGCCATTCCTCCCTAAAAACAATAAAGCCTACCTGACGCGGAGACTGCCTGACTTGTCAGTTCTTTGGACAAGATCTCGATATTCACATCAATATAACTCTAGGTGGCTTTGATTTCTGCATCTGAAAACTGGGAGGCAGTGACTTTAAACAGAGCAGCAGCCATACCAGGTGCTCTCACCACCCACAGACAATGAAGATTATAGGGCATCCCTGTATTGGGTACCAGGCACAGGATTGGGTGCTGTTTGGCAACTCTATTGGTCATTACTCAATTTTGGGTCAGATGAGGTGGGAGAGAGTGTTTGCTGTTTCAAGGAAGTAGGGTCTTTTCTGGGTAAGGACCAGAATATAGACCAGAAAAGCAGTAACCACTCCTCTCCCCAGATCATGCCACCTTGGAAACACTAAAATTTACCAATCCCCAAAACTAGCTGTGAAGACAGCAACTTGAAAGAGTCTGTGGGGCAGCTAGGTGGCTCAGTGGATAAAGAATTTGGCCTAGAGGCAGGAGGTCCTGGGTTCAAATTTGGGCAAAGACACTTCCTGCCTATGTGACCCTGGGCAAATCATGTAACCCCCATTGAGTAGCTCTTACCACTCTTCAGTATTGATCCTGAAATACAAGATAAAGGTTTTAAAAAAAGAAAAAAAGATGATTAGAAGCCCCAGAGAGGGAACAGTTAGAACAACTCTTACTGTTCAGAATTGTACTAATGGTAGAAGAAATACAAAATCTAACTGAAGAAGATAATTCCTCAAAGCACCTTTCTGAGAGTGGGGTTCTTATATTCTGATTTTGGGTGTCCCTACTCTGGAACTGGCAGATTTTTGTATATCAGGGGTCAGGACAAAATATCATTTTGGGGATTTGTTATCAGGAAGCAAAACAAGCTGGTGGTAGTCAAAATATTTTAAGGCACACAGCTGTACATCTTCAAAAGCCTTACAAAATACTTTAAAAGGCAAAGCTGTACAGCTTAAAAAAATCTTATAGCAATGTTTTCCCATGAGTATGTTCTATAAGCTTATAGTCTCCCTTAAAGGAAGACTGTCATGGCAGCCTCAAGACAATCAGGCCTAATCTTATAACAATAGTTTCCATGTATAGATTCCTTAAGCTACAGCCTTCCTTAAGGGGAAGGCCCAATCTTATAACCATCCACCTCTTGGTCTTTGAGACTACATGACCAGTGTGAGGGAAGTGCCCTTTGCAAGAAGGGCTTAGAGAAATGCAAATTAAAACATCTCTGAGGTACTATCTCACATTCATCAGATTGGCTAACATGACAGAAAAGGAAGAATGGCAAATGCTGGAAGAGATGTGGAAAAAGCAGCACACTAATGTATTGTTGGTGGATTATGAACTGGTCCAACCATTCTGGAGAACAATCCGTATAAAACTGTGTTCCCTGGAAATATCCCTTTCCTAACTAGACCTGAATACTGCTTGGGATGAGTGAGACAGGGGAGGAGAGGAGGAAAGAGGGAAGAGAGAGGTGGGGGGATAGAGGGGACAGAGACAGAGGATTGAGGGGGGAAGAGAGAGAGAGAGAGAGAGGAGGGA
>NC_058130.1:94522887-94672887 GCF_016433145.1 Gracilinanus agilis
ATATAGAAAATAAGGATATTTATTTAATTTATTATATATATGGATATGTAATATTTTAGGATATATGTAAAAGGATGTATATAAATAAAAGGATATAGCATAATTTAATTTATATTATATATAAATATATGTATAATATATAAATGTATAAAATATATAATTTATGTGAATACTATATATAAATATATAATATGAATTTATTTCTAAAATAAAGATAACAAGGTAATAGATATTTTAATAATTAAGCATATCCCACTTCCTCTGGGGAGCCCGGATACTTTATTTCCTAATATATTGTTCCCTCACAATGAGCACCATCCCTTATACCAAAAAGTTTTGTGTTTTTTTTTAAACCCTTACTTTCTGTCTTGGAGTCAATACTGTGTATTGGCTCCCAGGCAGAAGAGTGATAAGGGGTAGGCAGTGGAGGTTAAGTGACTTGCCCAAGGTCACACAGCTGGAAAGTGTCTGAGGCCAGATTTGAACCCAGGACCTCCCATCTCTAGGCCTGGCTCTCAATCTACTGAGCCACCCAGATGCTCCTTCTAGGCTCTTGTTAACAATTTTCTAATTGGTCTTCCTGCTTAATTTTTTTCTTCACTCCTTCTCGTCCTAGATACAGCTGGAAAAGTGATTTTCTTCCAGTGCAGATCTGATCATGTCACTCCCTTGCTCAGTAAACACTGACTCTCCGTTGCCTCTAGGACAGAACTTAAAGCAACTAGTCAGTTGAGCTTTTAAAGCCCTTTGCTGTGACTTTTCCAGCATCTGCATGTTACTCTCTTTATTCTTTTGATCCAGGGAAAACTGGCTCTCTTTTCATTTCACACCCGACCTTCCTTCTCATGCCTCCTTTCCTCTCCCAGGGCGGTGATGGGAGGGGGGGGGGGGTGTTAATAAGGGTCGTCTTTCTACCTGGAACTTGGCTTTCAGAATCAAGTCTGGATGGAACAGAATTAGAGTAGGGCTGGGAGGGGTGGACACACAGGGCGATCTTCATGACAATGGATCTGAGCTTTCCAATGTGGTCATTTTCTTGTATTCACAGCGTTTCCCTGACTCTATCCCGGGGAGAAATTGAAGATGAAATCCAAGAAAAAGGGTAATTGGACTGAAAAGCCCATGGATTCGGAAAAGCTTCCGAGGGTGAAGAAAGAAGAACACCACGAGGGACAGAAGGCTGCCCGGCCCAAGAAGAGCATCAGCCCTGAGCAGGAGCTCTCCCGCCAGCAGTTCAGGCAGCTGCGCTACACAGAGACCACCGGGGCTGGCGAGGCCCTGATCAGACTGCAGGAGCTGTGCCAGTGCTGGCTGAGGCCCGACGTCTACACCAAGGAAGAGATCCTGCAGCGTCTGGTCCTGGAGCAGTTGCTGACCATCCTGCCCGGAGACATCCGGACCTGGGTCCAGTTACACAATCCCGTGAATGGAGAAGAGGTCGTGGCTCTAGTGAAGGACATAGAGAGCCACCTGCAGGGATGGGAGAGGAAGGTGAGAGCGGTCCCCGGGGCCCTGGGGGAGGGGGAGGGACCTGGGACATTCGGCCAGCGAGGGGGCCCGAGCCCTGAGGACCCGGGAATGCAGTGGGGACATTTCCTTGTTGCCTCCAGGTACAGTAATAAATCACAGCAGAGTTACTTCCCAGCTCCCCGACAACCGAGTGACAAGAACTGTCTAGCCTGGTGGAAAGAACATTTAAAAACATTTTTCTTTTAACCCTTTACCTTCCAACTTAGAATTGACACAATAAGCACCATCCCTTATACCAAAAAGTTTTGTGTTTTGTTTTTTTTTAAACCCTCACCTTCTGTCTTGGAGTCAATACTGTGTATTGGCTCAATACAAATTTGTTGTTTAAGGACAAACGACAAAAATATTACTTGTAGCTGATAGATATCTAGTATTTTACTGTTTATAAAACACCATGCATTCTCCATTTGCTATTCTCACAACATTCTGATGAGGCAGGCCATGTGGGTGCCTGTTTTACAAATGAGAAAACTGAGGCTCAGGATCTAGGTGATTTGCCCTGGAGTCATCGTTATTGTTGTTATCCTGAAACCAAATTCTTTCTAAAACACCATAACTACCTCCATTTTCATAGTCACTTAGCCATGAAGCTTTTTTCAATTTAAACTCATCCTCTCTATCCCTACTACTACCTAGACCAGTGATTCCCAAAGTGGGCACTACCGCCCCCTGGTGGGTGCTGCAGCAATCCAGGGAGGTGGTGATGGCCACATTTTTTTTCTCTTTCTCTCTCTCTCTCTTTCTTTCTTTCTCTCTCTCTTTCTTTCTTTCTTTCTTTCTTTCTTTCTTTCTTTCTTTCTTTCTTTCTTTCTTTCTTTTTTGGTATTACATTCTATTCTGAGTTCAATAAGTAGTTTCATAATTTCCAGGGGGCACTAAGTAATATTTTTTCTGGAAAGGGGGCGGTAGGCCAAAAAAAATTTGGGAACCACTGACATAGACTCTAATTCAATCTCTAATCTGCAGCTGGAATACTGTCCTCAGATATCTCCAACTTTATTCTCTTCTTTTTCCTATTCTTGCATGCAGCTATGAGTACACACTCCTTGACTTGGTCTAGAACTCTCTGTAATCACCCCTTTCAGCCTGATTTCCCCATTTTCCCCAGTGTAAATCTCTTCTCTAGAAAGCCTGAATTCCCGAAGAGGCAGAAGGATGAGATGGAATCCTCGCTGGACCTGGCATTGGGTTGTTGGCATTTACCTCGCAGCTTGTATACTTTCCTCTTTGTGTGACCGTAGATGGTCTGTAGATGGTCAGAGATTCAGTTTTCTCATCTTTAAAAAGTGGATGATCTGGGGGCAGCTGGGTAGTTCAGTGGATTGAGAGTCAGGCCTAGAGACAGGAGGTCCTGGGTTCAAATCTAGCCTCCGACACTTTCCAGCTGTGTGACCCTGGGCAAGTCACTTGACCTCCAATGCCTACCCTTACCAGTCTTCTGCCTTGGAGCCAATACACAGTACTGACTCCAAGACTGAAGGTGAGGGTTAAAAAAAAAAAAGTGGATGAGACTTGCACTCTCGTATAACCTTAGCCTAATCACTTAGTCTTTGTGAGCCTTATAGGATCAGTGGAAGAAATCTTAGAGATCATCTCAGTTTACTGATGCTAAACCTCTTGGACTGCTTCAGTTTCCTCATGTGTGAGATGAAGGGACTGGCTCTTTAAGGCCCCTTTCAGCATTAATTAGAGTCTACTCTCACAAGAGCATCGTGAAGAAAGCGCTCCGTCCAGGCGAGTCTCTCAGAGCTGGAGGGTCCGTAGAGGCCATTCGGTCCATCCTCCCTCATTTCGCCTGGAAGGAAACGGCTCTAGAGAGGTTAAATGAGTCGTCCCAGCTCAGATATCACAGGCTTAACCACCATGTTAGGAGATCCCTAGAATGGTGAGCTAAAGGCCGCATTGCCTCAGATCCTCCAAAGGACGTTGCCTGAACCCTTCTCTATTGCGTTCCCTCGTACCATTCTTCCTCCTCGTCCCTTTTTTACTGTACAAAGTTTGGTCAGTTCTAAAATAAGGCGGTTGGACTAGATGACATGTAAAGGCCCTTCGAGCTCCAAATCCTGTCTCTCCTGCCTTGGGAGGAATTCAAAGAAATCCCAGTTTCTCTGTTAGCAATCCTGTAACAATTAATCTGTCATCAGTTATTTTCTACTCAGGCAACAAGCATTTATTTAGTGTTTATTATGTGCTGGGCACTGGGATATGAATACAATATAAATCCTACTTTTTTTTTTAATTGGTTCCAAGGCAGAAGAGCAGTAAGGGCCAAGCAGTGGGGATTAATTGACTGCTAGGTGGCAAAGGTGAGGAGGGGGGACGTTCCAGGAATGGCAGAGGGCTAGGGCATAAAGATGGGAGATTGAGGACTGGGCAGCAGGCCTGTTTGATTGGATCACAGTGCGTAGGAACAAGTAGGATGGATAATGTGGCTCAAATGCCAACTTGAGTGCGGGTCACAAAGGGCAGCTGGGTGGCTTAAGGGGATAGAGAGCCTGGCCAGGAGGTGGGAGGTCCTGGGTTCGAATGAGGCCTCAGACACTTCCTAGCTGTGTGACCCTGGGCAAGTCACTTAACCCCCATTGTCTAGCCCTCACCACTCTTCCACCTTAGAACCCATACAGAGTATTGATTCTACGTCGGAAGGTAAGGGTTAAAAGAATAACTGAGCAGAATTTCTATTTTATGCTCGTTACATAGGAAGTCACTGGGGTCAAGGAATGACCTAGGCCTCTGCTTAAGGAAAAGTGCCTTGGCAGCTGCTGTGTGGAGGATGGAGTGGAGCAGGGAGGGACATGGGGCAGGCAGAGATGCCCCGAGACAGCGAGGAGGGAATGCAGAGGAGGGGTTGGGGCCAGAGATTTTTTGGGGACCAGAAACAGCGGGGTGGAGAATCATGCCAAGGTTAGGCAGATGGGAGGAATGGTGCTACTTTGGGCAGAAATAGGGAAGTTTGGAGGCTGGTGGATTTTGTGGGGAAAGACAAAATATTCTGAGTTTGAGTGATGTCTGGCAAGTCCGGACATGGTCAATAACATTTGGTCCTGGGGGACAGATGCTTTGGGGAGAAAGTGGGTCTGGCTCTGTAGGGGTGTGGGTCCTCTGCAGAGATAATCATGGAGCCCACGCGGAGTTATTGAGAAAGAGAGTTTGGAGAAGGGCCTCGGACAGACCTTGGGGCCACTGTGGGAGACTCAGGTAGGTAGGAGGGTTCCCCTTTTCCGGGTCCGGTGTCTGGCTGGTAGTTAGTCTCCCAGACACAGGCCTCCGTTCCCACAACGATTCCCTCACAGGCCCAACTTTGTCTCTTTGTCTCCAGGTCTCAACCCAGGGCCAAGAACAGGGGGTGCTGTGGATGGGGACAGCGCCTCTGGCCTCACAACAGGGAATGCCATCTGTTCCCCCTTCCTATGGTCATCCCCAATCTGGATCCGGCCTGGAGCCTACCAGTGACGCCGCAGCACAGTCGGGCCTCCAGGAGCCCCTGAGTGGTACTCGCCGTCCCCTGCCCAGTGTCTTCCTCTGGGGAGCCTGGGCTCCGGCCTTCATCTGGGGAGCCTCCTCCCTTCTCATTGCCTCTTCCAGTGACAGGCCTACGTCTTTGGGCCTGGTGTCCTCCTTCCAGCTTGGGTTCCCTGAGGGTGGCCTTCCTGCGGAGGCAGCCCTCTCTGCTCCCTTTCCCCTAACATCCCCCTTGAAGCTCCCTGGGCACAAGTGATCCCGCGGAAGGGGCCCTAGATTTCTAGCCGAGGACCTGGGTTCTAATCCTGGCTCTGGGACTTACTCCCTGTGTGACCTCAGGAAAGATTCTTAAACATTCTGAGTCTCCGTTTAAAATGAGTTTCTACTAACCGATCTCTAAGGTCTCTCCTCATGCTAAATCCGATGAACTTAGTTGGATCCAAAGTCTTTTTAAAATCTGATTTTGGGTTGGGGCCTTGGCTCTGCCGTTGCCCTCTCAGCGGGGATTCTCCGATGCCCCCCTCGTCTTCCTAGCCGCCCCCTGCCCCTCCCCCACCCCCCCAAGGTCATGCCCACGAGAGGTGGAAGTGCCCATTCCCACGGCCAGCTTGGTTTGGGGGTCTTCCCGGGTCTTCCTGGGTGGGGGGAGGGGGTGGTGCGGAGGGGAAGCTGCAGATTGTGTCTCGCTCACAACCCTTTCCCTCTCCAGTTCTTCCTCCTCCTCAGGCTCCAGCCCCTGCCCAGGACGGAGGCGAGGCCGAGCAGGCCAAGGAGGCTGCCCCCTGGGGGACCAGGTCGCAGGTGAGCCCCTTCCCCTTGTTCTCCCCGGGACGCCCCTCTGCCCACAGACGGTCCAGTCCCAGGCCTGGCCTTCGTCCCCCTGTGGGGGTTCTGAGCCGGGCCTGATGGGTGGGCCGGGCCTGAGCACATCAGGAACCTGTTGTTTCAGGAGCTGATGAAGCTGTTCGAGGACGTGGCCGTGTACTTCCGGAAGGAAGAATGGGCAGGTCTGGCCCCCACCCAGAAGGCCCTGTACAAGGACGTGATGCTGGAGAATTACGGGAACATATCCTCGCTGGGTAAGGCCTTACCTTCCGCCTTCCTAAGAACGCCGAGACGGCAGAGCAGCCGAGGCAGGCCCTTCTCTGCCCCCGAGCTGCCTCCCTGGGCCTGCCTCGGGCCTTCTGCTCCGGCTCACCTCCCTGTTCTCCTCCTCCACAGCCTGCCCGTTCCCTAAGCCGCGCGTGATTGCTAAGCTGGAGCAGTTTGGGGATCTGCAGGGCAACCTGGCCAGGGGCCACAGGATCCCTCGCACAGGTGAGTGAGGAAAGCGCTTCGGGCCCCCCCACCCCCGCTCCAGGAGGCTTGGCTACATGGGGAAAGCATGGAGCTGGCGCACCTTCCGGGCACACGGGGGGGAGGAGCAGGGACCCCCCTGGGGCTGTGCCCAATGCCAGGAAGGGACGGGCCCTGAAGAGCTTGAAATGTCAAGACACTGTATCTGACCCCAGAAACAAAAGAAAGCCAGCTTCTGGGGTTTTCTGAATGGGGGTGCGGGGAGGGATGGTATAGTCAGACCCATTCTTTAGGAAAATGAATTTGTTTGCTTTTGGAGACTGTATTAGAGAGGAGAATCTTGAGGCAAGGAGGCCAAATGGGAGGCCTTTGTCATGAATTGGGGTGGCAGCTTGATAAATGTAGGGAGAGATATAGGGGAAAGATAGTGTGGGGACTTAAAGAATAAGTATTTGGCAATTAATTAGCTATGTGGAGTGAGGTCTGAGGATGAATCAGGGTGGTGGAAGGCTGCTAGTGTCCTTCATGGGAAGTTCAGAAAAGGGTAGTATTTTAGACACGTGGAATTGAAGATCCCTTTGGGATGGATATCTGCTTCTAAGTGTCTGATAGACCCAATTTTTTTTTTAAACCCTTACCTTCCATCTTGGAGTCAATACTATATATTGGCACCAAGGCAGAAGAGTGTTAAGAGTAGGCAATGGGGGTTAAGTGACTTGTCCAGGGTCACACAGCTGGGAGAAGTGTCTGAGGCCAGATTTGAACGTAGGACCTCCCATCTCTAGGCCTGGCTCTCAACCCACTGAGCTACCCAGCTGCCCCTCTGATAGACCATTTTTGATGTGGGACTAGAAATCAAGAGAGAGACTAGACCCAAATATATGGATTTGGTTGTTATCTGAATTGAAATGATCATTGAATTCCTGCGAGCAGATGAGGTTACCAGCGGAGGAAGTCTAGGGAGGAAGGAGAGTTGGGCCTAGGACAGTCTTGGGGTATACCCCACATTTAGGGTGCATGCCATGGATTGCAGTCTGGGAAAGAAAATCAGAAAGGCAGAAGGAAAATCAAAAGAGAGAAAGTATTACCCAGAGAAGAGAGATTAGTTGGAAGGAGAGGGCATGATTTGACTAGATTGCATTATTTAAAGGGATAGTTTGGGGCATATTTTTTTTTTCTTAAACCCTTACCTTCTATCTTAGGATCAATACTTTGTAATAATTCCAAGGCAGAAGAACAGTAGGGGTAGGCAATGGGGGTCAAGTGACTTGCCCAGGGTCACACAGCTAGGACGTGTCTGAGGCTGGATTTGAACTTAGGACTTCCTGTCTCTAAGCCTGTATCTCAATCCACTAAGCCACCCAGCTACTCCCAGTTTGAGGCATATTAATGCAATATTGATAGAGTCGTGAATTGATCTGACCATTTTGGAAAGCAGTTTGGAGTTATGCCCCTCAAACTACTAAAGTATACATATCATTTGAGCCAACAATACTCTCATTAGGCCTATACCCCAAGAGATCAAAGAAAGAGAAAAAAAGAGCCCAGGTGCATAAAAATATTTATAGTTGCTCTTTTCATGGCAGAAAAAGAACTAACTGGAAACTAAGAGGATAGCCATCAGCTGGGGAATGGGTGAACAAATTATGGTATATAAATGCAATGCAAGACTGTTGTATTGCACCATGACAAAGGGGATGGCTTTAGAGAAACCTTGGAAGTCTTGTATGAACCAGATGCAGAAGGATTTTGAGTCCCACCCTCAGACACCTACTAGTTGTGTGCTGCTGGTCAAGTTGCTTTTTCTCCTTAGGCCTCAGTTTCCTCATCTACAAAATGAATAGGGGAGCAGTTGAGTGGCTCAGTGGATTGAGAGCCAGGTCTAGAGACAGGAGGTCTATTCAAATCTGGTCTCAGATACTTCCTAGCTGTGTGACCCTGGACAAGTCACTTAACTCCTTTTGCCCGGCCCTTATTGCTCTTCTACCTTGGAACCAATACACAATATAAGAGGAAAGGAAAGAGTTTTTTAAAAAATAAAATAAAGTGAGTAGGTTGGATTGAATGACCACTGAGGTGTTCCTTACAGCTCTAAATATATGATCTATGAACCCAGAAGATTAGAACTTTCTCAAGAAAGAAAATTAAGTCAAAGAAAAGAGTAGAGAATTTAGAATAGATGATGGGACATTTCTGAAAGAGATATTTTAAAATATCAAATGAAGTTGTTTAGCAAATGGCCAAACTGTGGTACATGAAAGAATAGAATATTGTTGAGCCATAAGAAATGACATACACGAACATATGTGAAGAATCTAGAGCAGTGGTTCCCGAACTTTTTTGGCCTCCCACCCCCTTTCCAGAAAAAAACATTACTTAGCGCCCCCTGTCACATACTATCACTGCCCCCTTACAGTTATTCACCGCCCCCAAATGCACCTGTGGCCATCACTGCCCTCTTGGATTGCTGTAGCACCCACCAGGGGGTGGTGGTGCCCACTTTGGGAATCACTGATTTGGAGGGTACAGCTGGGTGGCTCACTGGTTTGAGAGCCAGGCCTAGAGACAGGAGGACCTGGGTTCAAATTTTACCTCAGACACTTCCTAGCTGTGTGACCCTGAGCAAGTCACTTAACCCACAATTGCCTAGCCCTTACTGTTCTGCTTCACAATTAATACATAATATTAATTTTAGGATGGAACGTAAGGGTTAAAAAAAAAGAATTTAGAGAAACTTAGGAAGAAACATAACTAAATACTTTATAATTACAATAACAATACTTGATTCTGGAGAACTGGTGAGAAAATTAACTTTTTCTTTTTTTTTGAGAGATGGGAGACTAGAATATGATATGTTATATATGCTATCAGACACAGTCAATGTTACAGATTTTTTTGGGAGAAATAAAATGATTCAATAAGACAAACTGAACAAAAAAGAAAACAAATAAAGAGTATTTAGCTAGCACTATGGTTTCTAAAACACTTTAGAAGTAAGAAAACACCAAAATGTAGTAGATAAAGGAAAGTTAGGTGAATAAAATAGACAAAATTGGAACATAAAATTCAAATAGATCATCTTTAATAATCAGCAATTTTCCTAAAAAACACACCTAGTAGGTGTCAGACCTAGGATTGGAGTCCAGATCTTCTGGCTCTTCAGTGTAATGCCCTTTGAATTCTGACTTAAAAAAAAGTGATTATACATATAATCACTTGAATCATCAGGAGTGCTATTGAATTTGGTAGCAAGAACAGTTGCCTTAATGGATCACAATCAATAAACACTCATTAAATGCCTATGACATGCCAAGCACCATATTAAACACTGGGGATACAAAAAGAGGCAAGAGACAGACTCTGTTCTCAAGGAGATCACAGTCTAATTGGTGAGATAACATAAACAAGTATATGCAAACAAGCTATATACAGGATAAATAGATAAGATAGGATAGTGTTGCGTTATAGTATTTGCTGCAGATTTCTATGTGTTTTATTTTTGAGGCATCTTTTTATTGTGCAAAACTATTTTTAAAAAGGTAAAGTTGAGCTGTTTTGTTTTTTCTGTTGAATTTCTTCTATTGAAATATATATATGAAATTTTCATATATCCATAAATGTGATAAATTTATCATTCCCTTCTAAATTATATATGCATATTGGTACATATATAGATCTATGGAATATCTTTGTTTATCTCTCTTTGTTTCGATCTATCCATCCATCTATCTATCGAGCCATTTGGAATTTAAATGTGATTTATGGTAGGACATGCGAATGAAACACTAGTTTTTGCTAAACTAGTATCCAGTTTTTCCCAGAAGTTTTTATTGAATGATTCTCTTCCCAGCATTTTGTGCATGGTAATTTATGCTCTTTTGGCCTCTTAAAGCTTTTTTTCTAGACATATGAAAGCCATGCACTCCTACTATATTTTTGTATTGCTTGTCATTTTTTCATTCTCTTAACACAGAGTACAAGTGTCTTTTCTTGAATTTATTTTTTGTGACAGGTGGCAAAGCCAGATTTGAGAAAGAGAAGTTGACTGTGAAGCAGGAAATTCCAGAAGAATCACCAACATCATCATTGGGAGGTGTCCAGAGTAATGTTTCTGATCAGCCTGAATTTAGAGTACCTTGTGAACAGACGGCTAGGTGGGAGAAGCAGTGGGGAAACCCCACACAGGAAAGAGAGAAGGTAGAAGAAAGAAATTCTAAGTACATGGTAGCAAAGGATGCAAAAACTACCACAGAGGAGACAGGTGAGAATTTGAGGAGTCATATTAGCTCAAGCGTTAGTATTCATGAAAACATTCCTAAACAAGAGGAAGTCTATAAAAATGATGACTGTGACAAAGACTTCAAACAGAGTGAGGAAAGTGTTGTTAAATGTGATGAGGAGGGGAAAGCTGCCAGCCCTATGCCAGTGTCAGAGCTTAGTCAACAAAACTGTTTGCCAGAGAATGAACAGCCCCCCCAAGATTGTCAGGATTATGGGGATGGCCTTAATGAGATTTCTGATTCCCTTATTCATCAGATGATCCACACTGATCAACAGTTGTATGAACCTAATAAGTATGGGAAAAATTTGAGGCGCGCATCGATCTTTAATCCAGATGCGAATATGCAAGTAAGGCCAAATCATTATGAATGCCAACAGTGTGGGAAAACTTTTACAAGAAAAGGAAACCTTGTTGATCATGAGAGAATTCACACTGGAGAGAGACCCTATAGTTGTAATGAGTGTGAGAAATCGTTTTCAAGGAGCAGATCCTTGGTTTCTCATCAGAGAGTTCACATGAAGGACAAAGTCCATGAATGCAAAGAGTGTGGCAAAACCTTTACCTCAAACAGGAGTCTAGTTTCTCATCAGAGAATTCACAGTGGGGCAAAGGTATATGAGTGTAAAGATTGTGGGGAGACTTTTACGAGAAACAGAAATCTTGTTGTTCACCAGAAAACTCACACTGGGGAGAAGGAAAAACATGAATGTGAAGTGTGTGGGAAAACTTTTACAAGGAATAGAAACCTTATTGAACATGGGAGAATCCACACTGGTGAGAAACCCTACACATGCAATCAGTGTGGGAAAGCTTTTGTTCGTAAGTCGTATGTGTTGATACATCATAGGACTCATAGCAGGAAAAAACCATATACATGTATGGTGTGTGGGGAAGCCTTTATGTGGAAGTCGGGCTATTCTCGACATCAGTTAACTCATACCAAGGAGGAACTGGAAGAAGTTAATGAGTAAAGAACTTTTTGTCGTAGATCTAACTCAGCTCCAGAGAATTGATAGTGATAAGATGCTATATGGATTTGGGACAGCTTTCATTGTAAGAAAAATCTAATTGACTATCAGAGAATTCACATTGCTGAGAAATGCTAGGAATGAAAATAGTGTGGTACAACTTTTAAAGAAACCAGAACCCTTGTTGATCATTTAATTCACAATGAGAAAAAGTAAGGAGTTGAAAGAAGGTGGAGAAAATTTAAAAATAAAAACTTGTCGAGTACCAGGGAGAAATAAATGTTATTTTGGGAAAGCCTCCATTTGTTAAGTCATGCTTTTTCTATTCTAGATAATTCATAACAGAAATCATATAAATGTAATATGTTCATACCCTTTAGATGGGTCCTCAGGCTTTCCTTGATAGAGAATCCCTACCAAGAAGAAATATAAATGCAGTGGTTATGAAAGAGTTTTTTAATTGTAGCCTTGCCATTCAACAATAGAGTCCTCACTGGGGTATTAAGCTATGTGACTTATAAGTATGGTATAGTTTCCACAGGTAAGAGAAAACCTTGTTGATCATCAAGGAATTCATACTGAAGAGAATATTATCAATTATATCAAACTAATTCAAAAGAAAAAACCCACAAATATTTCATACAATAGAATATTGAAAAGTAAAGGAACACACTAAATACATGAATTGGTGGTTGAATAAAGTCCATAACATATTGCCATAGATTTTTCCAGCACCATGGAAGAACCTTCAATTATATCTTGAACATAAGGGAAAGCACATGAAACCCAGTGTAGGGTTTTGTTTGTTTGTTTGCACTTCTATTCTTTTTATTTTCGGTTACATGGGGAAGACAATTTCTAACAATTATTTTCTGACATTTTGCAACTTAAATTCTCTCCCTCCCTTCCTTCCCTTCCTTTCCTCCCCTCTCCTTAGGTGGTAAACAGTCGGATATAGGTTATTCCAGTGTTTTCATGCAATACAAATCTCCTTATTCTTCATGACAGGGTTGTTGTGAGGATCAAATGAGATAATAGTTTTTAAATACTTATTACAGTGCCTGGCACATAGTAGATGATATATCTATTAGGTAAAAATACTTTATTATTATTTTTCTCATCTTCCTGCAGTTATTAGCATGACCAGAATCATATAAAAAAGAGAGGGGAGAAAAGACATCCTTGCATTACTCCTGTATTTATTGGAAAAAGTATAGTATTTAGTATATCTTCATTCAGATGAAGCTTCTTTGGGTTTTAGATAGAATACTTTTTATGATTACAAAAATCCCCTTTCTGCCTATACTTTGTTTTTTAAAAATATAAATATAATTTAATTTTTCCTCAATTACATGTAAAAACAAAATTTTGACATTAAAAAAAATTGAACCCCAATCCTCTCCCTCCCTCACCTGTCCTTTCACGGAGGCTGTAGGCTGATAACAGCTTTTACATATGATCATGTAAACCATTTTTCCATATTAGTCCTTTTGTAGAAGAAAAGGCAAAACAAACGAATAAAGAAAGAAGGTTATATAAGGCAGAAGAGCTATAAAGGGTAGGCAATGGGGATAGGGTCACACAGCTAAGAAGTGCATGAGGTCATATTTGAACCCAGGACCTCCCAACTCCAGGCCGGGCAGTCTACCTAACTCCACTTCCGGTACTTTCTAAGCCGCCGATTGGATCGTGGGGTGGTCAAGAGATCGCTTTTCTTATTTTTCCGTTTCCAAAAGCTGAAAAAAAACAAAAAGCTCTATTACATGTAAAATATTGGCCCCCTTAATTAAGAAAATTCAGAAGCTATTTTGCTTTATTAAACTGGAAAAAGCAATTTGCAACAAACGCGAAACCCCGCAATAGGTTTTCCAGCTATCATTTTGGGGAAGGCGGAAGAAGCGGCTGGGACCCGGAAAGAGGGGGCGGAGCCTGGCAGAAGCGGAATGACTTGTGTTCTTAGACCGTAGACTTAGTTCCTTGTGTACTTGAAAGACGAGGCCGTTTTCAATGAATCTTGCTATAAAATTTCCCCCCAAAATTTATTTTGTATGTTTTCCCTCCACCCTATTTTCCTCTTTATCTGGTCTGTGATTCTGCCCCGATACAGCGAGAGCAATAGAAAGAGACTCCGTCGGCGGTCAAAAAAAGGTGCCAGGAAAGAAAAAAAAAAAAATGGCACCAGCCCGCGCATGCGCTCTTTCTCGAGGGAGCTTGGCGCCGACTCCGGATGACGTTATTCCGTGCGAGCCAATTCAGTGAGGGTAAGCTTCGAGCGCCGCCTGCTGCCCTCCGCACCACACCCTAGCCCCCCAATTAATCATCCTCTGTATTAACTATTATGCGCTTCTTCATATGAGATAATTAGGATCAGCGGGTAAACCTTTGAACAGTAGAATCAAGTGGGTGAGGATTTCACACGGAACTTTGGAGGAGGCGTCCATTCCCGCAATTGGAGAATGATTCCGGGAGGGGGCGGGGCAGAGCCGAGCGTCCCAGGTCCTTTCAGTTTTGATTTCTCTATTTGATTTTCTCTTTTTTTTATTCCAAATTTTAATAAAATCAAATAAAACAGGCATTTCTATATACAAGGAAAAAGGAATAGATTGTACATAAATGAAATCGCGTATCTATTATATGTTTAGCTTACTTTTCTTCATGCCTACATAATACATCCCATTCAGGACCCAGTGATGTCATTCTTAAAGGTTATAGATGATGTTTTCCCATATCCCCTATCCCATAAAAATTAAATAACTTGACTTTTTAGGTCACTTATGTTTGGTCTTTCATAATTACCTTCGTATATTTTTTATAGATCAAGTTTTCAAAGTTCTAAGTTTCCCTCCAAGAATAGTTGAAACTGCTTCAGTTCATTAAATGTACTTTTTTTACCTTGTATAATTATGCGCAGTTTTGCTGGGTATATTCTTGGTCGTAAACCCAGGTTTTTTGCTCTTCAAAATATGCTCCTTGTCCTGTGTTCTTTTAATGTTGAGGCTCCGAGGACTTGAGTTATTCTGACTGTAGCTCCATAGTATTTAAATTGTGTTTTCTGGTAGTAATTACTTGTAGTATTTTCTCCACCTGGGTGCTATGGAACTTACCAATGATGTTACTATGAATTTTCATTTTTGGGTCTCATTGAGGTGGTGATTGGTGGATTCTTTAAATTTACATTTTACCCTCTTGTTCTAGAATTCCTAGGCAGTTTTCCTGGATGGTTTCTTGGAGGATGGTGCCTATATTCTTTTTTTGATCATAACTTTCTGGAAGTCTCACTATTATATTGTCTCAACTTGATCTGTTTTCCAGGCCAGTTGTTTTTGTTTCGTATTCTCTTCTATTATTTCATTCTTTGATTTTGCTTTATTTCTTATTATCTTAGGAAGTCATTAGTTACCTCTTTTCCAATTCTAGTTCTTAATGAATTATCTTCTTCTGTGGGTTTCAGAATCTCTTTTTTAATTTGGGTGATCTTTCTTTTATAATTTCCTTGATTTCCTTGCATTGCTCATTATTTTTTCCTAATTTTTCTTCAGTCTCTTTGATTTGGTTTTTGAGGTCTTTTTAATGCTCTTCCAAAAGTTCTTTTTAAGCTTATGACCATTTTATTATTTTTCTTTGCTTTTTTAGAAGTAGATATTTTTACTTGACTGTCCTCTGACTTTGAACCCATGTTTTTTCATTAGTTCCCTTGATTTTCTTGTCCTTTTGTTCTTCCAGATGTATTTTATTATATTTTCTAGTTCTCTAAAATAATTTTTTGGTAGTTTGATTGGTATGGCACTAAATAAGTAAATTAATTTAGATGGGAGTGGCATTTTTTATTATATTAACTCCCTCCCCCCAAGAACAATGAATGTTTTTCCAGTTGTTTAGATCTAACTTATATTTATGTGAAAAGTGTTTTGTGATTGTTTTCATATAATTCCTGTGTTTGTTTTGGCAAATAGATTCTCAGATATTTTATATTGTCTATGAGTGATTTTAAATGGAATTTCTCTTTCTAACTCTTGCTGCTGAGTCTTGTTGGAAATATATAGAAATGCTGATGATTTGTGTGGGTTTATTTTGTATCTTGCAACTTTGCTAAAATTATGAATTATTTCAACTAGTTTTTTAGTTGATTTTCTAGGATTCTCTAAGAATACCATAATATTATCCACAAAGAGTGAGAGTTTAGTTTCCTTATTGCCTACTTTAATCCCTTCAATTTCTTTTTCTTCTCTGATTGCTAAAACTAGGATTTCTAGTACAATATTAAATAATAGTGGTAATAATGAACATCTTTGTTTCATTCCTGATCTTATTGGGAAGGCTTCTAGCTTATCCTTTTTTTTTGCAGATGTAAGGATAGGGGATGGGACAAAAAGAGCCAGAAGAAGACCGTTGGTGACAGTTGGTGACAGTTGAGACCAGAGGGAATTCTCAGGAGGAAGAAGAGGGAAGAGAACTTGCGGTGGAGGACTGAGAGAGGGAAGAGGAGAATATCCCAGCTCGAATCCAGTCCTGAGGGCTTCCTGAGGATCTTTCTTTGGACATTGAAACCCTGATTCCCTGGTCAAAGGCATCCCATCACATCTCACCCAGCAAGACTTCAAATCATTGAGTCAGCTAAGTTTTGGGACTCCATTTTGGTAGCAATCTCTTTGGCTCTTTCTCCCATTACCCAACCTTGCTGAGAGACCCCTTCCCAGCAATCTCTTTGGCTCTTTCTCCCATTACCCAACCTTGCTGAGAGACCCATTCCCGTCTAACTTACAATTATAGAAAAGGATAGAAATAGAAACAGAAGGAAAAGGGACAAGGGGGGAGACGTTTACGAGTGGGAACCCCAAAGGTCCCCACCCCAGTGACGGACCCCATAGAAATAGAAAAGGGGGCACCCTGAAATCCCTCTGCCCTTCACCCCTTTCCCCAATCCCTGAATTGTGATTAATAAAAACCATTTGTTAGTCAGATAGTGTTCCAGAGCGCCTGAGAGACAATGAGGGGGAGGGGAACCACAGCTTGGTCTGGCTGCCTCCATCTTGGAGCCAGACCACCTGCTGTGAAGTTGGCTGATCTGGGGGAGGCTTGCATGAACCCTGCCCTCTTTCAGAATCAGATTGGGGTGCCCAATACCTCATCTTATAGAGAAGCCTCGTCCCCAACTCCTGTGGGGTGGCATGACCATCCAGGTCACCCAGTTTTGGGGTGACACCCCCTCAAAGTCTCGGCAGTGCATATTTGGTGGGAGGGGAGAGCTGGAGGAGAAAGTCTCACCCTCATAGACTCTATCTCCCCTCCATCCCTAACATTGGTTACTGGCTCTCATTTATTATTACACAGATGATATTTGCTAATGAATTTAAAATTATTATTTAATTATTACATATTATTTTATTTTATATATGATATATTTTTATTTGATTTATTGATTATATATTCATTTGATTTATTTGATTTGATATTTGATTTGGTTTGATATATGTTTATCTAGATTTATTTTTATTATTATTTATTTTTATCTTAAGGAAAGACCCTTTCATTCCTATGCTGTATAGTGTTTTTAATAGGAATGGGTGTTGTATTTTGTCAAAGGCTTTTTCTGTATACTTGACAAAATCATGTGATTTCTGTTAGTGTGATTATTGATATGGTCAATTAAGCTGATAGTTTTTCGAATATTAAGTCAGCCTTGCATTCCTGGTATAAATCCCACCTAGTCATAGTGAATAATCCTTGTGATGTATTACTGTAGTCTCTTTGCTGGTATTTTATTTAAGATTTTTACATCAATGTTCATTAAGGAAATTGGTCCATAATTTTCTTTCTCTGTTTTTGGTCTTCCTGGCTTAGGTATGTTGATACATTGTATTTGTGTTATAAAAAGAATTTGGGTAGGACTCTTTCTTTGCTTATTTTGCCAGATAGTATGTTTAGTATTAGAATTAAATGTTCTTTAAATGTATGATAAAATTCGTTTGTGAATCCACCTGGCCCTGGGGATTTTTCTTAGGGAGTTTATTGATGGCTTGTTCAATTTCTTTTTCTGAGATGGGATTATTTAAGTATTCTATTTCCTCTTTTGTTAATCTAGACAATTTATATTTTTGTAAATATTTATCCATTTCACCTAGATTATAAAATTTATTTTCATATAATTGGGCAAGACAGCTCCTAATGATTGCTTTAATTTCTTCTTCATTAGAGGTGAAATCACCCTTTTCTTTTTTGATACTAGTAATTTGATTATCTTCTTTCCTTTTTTTAATCAAATTAGCCAATGCTCTATGTATTTTATTTGGTTCTTTTTTCCCCATTGTGTCATTTGAAATTGTAATAAGCCCTGGAAGACTACAACTCCCTGGACTCTCTCTGCTACAGCTTCCCCTGACAATTCCCACTTCCTTTGTGGGAGGTTGCAGGGAAAGTATAAAAGAGAAAGTTTGGCGCCTTTTCTCTCTTGACCCTGGAAGCAGCACTCTCTATGCTGGAAGCTCCACTCTCTACCCTAAGACCCTGATCTCTCTCTTGACACCTTTTCCCTCTTTCTTCCTACCTCCTAGCTTTCTGTAGACCTTCCCCTTCTAATTAAAATAAAACGTAGCTATTCAAAATCCTAAAGTTGCTCTCTGATCATTCATTTGAGGGTTCTGGTCAATTTCCCCCACCGGGGCTGGGGACGCTACCTTCCTTTCCCTTCCTCTACCTTCCTCTCTCCTTTCTCCCATTCCTATCCTACCTTCTTCCCTAATCCCCCTCACAGTTTATGGTGAGCCAGAAGGACCTGAACCTGCTTGCATGAGTCTGTTGACTATCCTGCCTGCCTTACTGCCTAAGGGTAAGTAAAAAAATTTACTGTCCAAACCCAGCCCAGTGGGGGATCCCTTCCCCTACTAAACCCCTGCTGGGCTCCTAGATCTAAATTCCCCCTAACCCCAGCCTAAGAGCCTAAACCCTAATCCTTACCCTTACCTCTGCTAAGCTAAAACCCAGCAGGGGGTCCCACTGGAAAACCCAGTGGGGTGGAAAAAAAAACCCCAAAAACCTGATCTTCCTCTACTCTTTCCCTGCCCAGCACCTGTGCCTTGGCAGGGGATCCAAATCCATTACCGAAGCCCCAATCCCTTGTCCAACCCAGGAACCTAACCAGACTGCAAAAAACAAACAAACAAACAAAAAAACAGTCCCCTAGGAAAAACCCAGTGTTATAAAATAAATGTAGATGTTGTAGATGGAGAGGGAAGTAAACCTAAACTGGGTACTACCACTGGTAATTGTGTGGCAACAGTGATAGCCCAGATAGGTGGCTAGGGCAAGATCAACTGAGGATCTTGCAAGGTTGAGCCCAGCAAGTATCAATCCCAAAAGACCAGGATCCACAGATCTCAGGTCTCAGGGAAGGAAAGGAACCCTCAGCCAGCGCTGCCAGGGTGGTTTATACCCCCCTGGGCCAACTGCCCTCTGCCCTGTCCTCTGTGATATCCAACGATATCCAACGGACCCACCTGTCAATCAACAGTGTGGACTCCTGGCTCCCAGGGTTTCAATATAACACCAGCCATGGGCAAAAGACCCAGCAGGGGGTCTGCCAGTGGCGGGAAAGAAAGATTTGCCCCCAGTGGTCCGCTGGTAGGAAAACTCAGATCTTTCTCTACCTTCTACCCTCCTACTAGCTTCAATCTGTCCCTTTGGAGAGATTTTGCCTTTTAAAAGGCAATACTGGGGGCAGCTGGGTAGCTCAGTAGATTGAGAGTCAGGCCTAGAGATGGGAGGTCCTAGGTTCAAATCCGGCCTCCGACACTTCCCAGCTGTGTGACCCTGGGCAAGTCACTTGACCCCCATTGCCCACCCTTAGCACTCTTCCACCCAGGAGCCAATACACAGAAGTTAAGGGTTTAAAAAAAATGATGTTATGGTTTAGAGACATCCAAAGTAGCCATAACCACTTTTCCTAATCACATGTATGAAAAATTAGGGGGCGAGGATGGGATTTATCATTGCCCTTTGTCCATGGTATCAGCGAATTCTGGTTCCTACCTTCTCTTACCTTGGTCAAGCTTGTTCCCTTTGCACATTTGACAGACACTCTGGGAGAACATTATGCTTTTTTTATTTTAGTGGATTAAATTGACTTGCTCAGTGCCAAATTCAGACATTTTTTATAATTGCATAATTGCATGTGCAATTTGATTTTTCCTAAGCACATGTCATCTATCTAAATTGAAAGAGTTTTTGATTATTAGATTAGTGTAGGTTTAGTATATCCATTAGTTCTAACTGTAACTGCCTGCCCAAAACCCTAAGACTATTGAAACTGCCATTAGTATTTTGCTATTATGGGACTTAGTACATATGTCTGATTCAACAAAATGGGATCAACAAAGGAGTACAGATTTCATCAATACAGTGCCAAAGAAGCACGAATATCTATATAGTGGCAAACAAGCACATACCTGCATGATGCCAAACAAGCACACAGGTCAAAAAGAGAAACCAATTCTACTAGGATTGCTAAGACTCCTATGCCAATAAAAAGGACTTGAACCTAGTATGAGAATCGAGATTATGACACTTAACATACGTTAAGACGTAGGACTCTTAGAACCACAATCTTTGTGAAAATTTATGTCAGGTACCTAACAATTGGCTATTCTGGCTCCATATTATATTCCTGAGAAGAAATGATGAAAGAAGAAAAGAAGAAACGATGTAATATCAGACCAATAGATACAAATCTAGTCCCTTTTTCCTAACTTTCTTACTATGGTGGTTGACTGGTCCTGGTTGCTAAGTGGGTAAGTGCATGATATTGGACATGGATTACTAATTAGACATTATTCAAAGATGTAGTGTGATTTTTTTTTCTTATTTAGAATTTTTTTCATATAAAATTTAGAACTGGATGTTTGGAATTTTTCATCCACTAGTTATTTGGCTTCTTTTTGTGCTAAATTTTCTGATGAACTTGATTGGCAGTGATTCATATGCCTCATGCCTCAGCCATGTTTTCCCTGTGTGATTTCATTGTTTTTTTCTATATGTGTTTTTATTTCATATGGAAAATTTAGGTTGTTTTAGAAAAGAAGTTTACTGCCTCCTGGAATCGAAATGGAGATGCCCATGAAGATCACATGGAGAACGCATGATCCAGGAGCCTAAGAGAGCAACTGAATTTGCAAAAATCTTGAACTTTGGGGGGTTTTAAATTCATTTGTCTGTTTTAATATTCATTTTTTTTGTTAAGTTCATCTGTTTTGTTTAAATGAATTTGTTTTATGTATGAATCTATTTTGTTGTGAAAAAAGGGGACTTCCCCCTGAATATTTTTGTAAAAGAAGCGCCATTTGATTTCTTTATATTGTAAAAAATGTTACCTTTCTCCCCTTGTATCTATGTATATACCCTTTATTTATTGTAATTGTAAATTTATTTATGTTTGTTATAATCCATTAGGGAGTTTGGTCTCCCAAAAGATCACGGGGGGAATGTGTCATTTGAAATTGTTATAAGCTCTGGAAGACTACAACTCCCAGGACTCTCTCTGCTACAACTTCCCCTGACAAATCCCACTTCCTTTGTGGGAGGTGTCAGGAAAGTATAAATGGGAAAGTTTGGCGCCTTTTCTCTCTCTCAACACGGGAAGCAGCGCTCTCCACCCTGGAAGCAGCACTCTCTATGCTGGAAGCTTCAGTCTCTACCCTGAGACCCTGATCTCTCTCTTGACACCTTTTTCCCCTTTCTTCCTACCACCTAGTTTTCTCTAGACCTTCCCTTTCTAATTAAAATAAAACTTAGCTATTCAAAACCCTAAAGTTGCTCTCTGATCATTCATTTGAGGGTTCTGGTCAATTTCCCCCACAGGGGCTGGGGACTGCTACCTTCCTTTCCTTTCCTCTACCTTCCTCTCTCCTTTCTCCCATCCATGCATTCCATCCTACCTTCCTCCCTTCACTCATCTCCCACACACCATAGAACCAGTTCCAGTCTTAATTATTAGTTCAATAGTTCTTTTACTTACAATTTTATTAATTTCTCCCTTGATATTAAGGATTTCCAATTTAGTCTTTAATTGGGGATTTTAAATTTGTTCTTTTTCCTAGTTAGTTGCATGCACAATTCATTCATCTGCTTTTTCTCTGTTTTATTGATACAAGTATTCAGGGATATAAAATTTCCCCGAGTACTGCTTTGGCTATATTCCATAAATTTAGATATGTAGTCTCCTCATTGTCATTCTCTTAAATGAAATCAGTGATTGTTTCTATGATCATTCTCTGACCCACCCACTTTGAAGTAGATTATTTAGTTTCCAACTAATTTTTAATTTGCCTTTCCATGAACCCTTATTGATTATAATTTTTATTGCATTAGCATCTGAAAAAGTTGTGTTTATTATTTCTGCATTTGGTTGTGAAGTTTTTTGTGCCCTAGTACATAGTCAATTTTTGTATATATACCATGTGCTGCTGAAAAGAAGGTATATTCCTTTTTATCCCTATTCAATTTTTTCCAGATATCTATTAAATCTAACTTTTCTAATATTTAATTCAATTCCTTTATTTCTTTATTTTTTGGTTAGATTTATCTAATTATGATAGGGGAAGGTTGAGGTTTCCCACTAGTATATTTTTCTGTCTGTTTCTTCTATAAACTCCTTTAGCTTTTCCTTTAAAAATCTGGATAAAATGCCTTTTGTTGCATATGTATTAAGTACTGATTTTACTTCATTGTCTGTACCAGTAATGGCGAACCTATAGCACAGGTGCCAAAGATGGCATGCAGAGCACTCTCTGTGGGCACTCGACCACCCTCCCTTTTCTCCCCCGCCGAATTTGTTACTAGAAAGGCAGAGGGACTCTGGTGGAGTTATTGCCCCCCCCCTTCACAACGACATTTTTTCACATCCCCCGCCTCTCTGCTCAGCAGCCCAGTGAGAGCATACAGGGGATAAGGTTGGCAGCTCATAGGTGATAGAGCTGGAGGGGAGCAAAGGGCTCATGTCATTCCCTCCTCCTCTCTACACTCACTGAGGACATTCCTCACTTCACCTGCCCCTCTGACTAGGAGCCCAATGTGAGTGCTTCCTCCGTCCCCTGTGTGGGATAAGGAGGCGGGCAGGGGACACCTGGCACTTGGTGGGGGAGGGGAACAGCATGTGATCTCTGGGGAGGGTGGGCATGGCAGTTGGTCTGGGGGGTGGAGTGGAGGCGGGGCCTGGCACTCCATCTCTAAAAGGCTCATCATCACCAATCTAATACCTTTTATCAAGATGTAATTATTTTCCTTTTTTCTTTTAATCAGATCTAGTTTTGCTTTAGCTTTGTCTGAGATCACGATTTCTATTCCTGCTTTTTTTGTCTCAGCTTAAGCCCAATGGATTCCACTCCAGCCCCTTACCTTTACTCTGTATGTGTCTATCTGCCTCAAATGTGTTTTTTGAACATATGATAGAATTTTAGTTTTTAATACACTCTGCTATCTACTTCCATTTTATGGGTACCATTTATGTACCATTTACATCCACAGTTATGATTAGTGTATTCCCCTCCATCTTGATTTCCTCTTTTAACCCTGCCCTTTCTCCTTTCATTTTTCCTCTCTACATCAGCTTTTAATCACTTCCCCCATTCCTACTCCCTTATATTATTCCCCTTCTTGCCATCACTCTTCTTATTCCTCTCCTACTTCTCTATAGGGTCTTTTAATCTTTTATTTTTTAATCTTTTAATCACCTCCCACCAACTTCTCCATCCCTTATATTATTACTTCCCCCCCCACCCCCCATCACCCCATTTCTTATTCTCCTTCTCCTTCTTTCTAGGGTAAGGTAGGATTCTATACTCAAATGAATCTGGCTGTCATTCTCTCTCTTCCTTTTTTTGGGTCAAATTTACCAATGACTTATTTAATTTGTTGATTCTCCCTTCCCCCTATAAAACCATTTCCTTGTCTTATTTATTAGTTCAATGGTTTTCTTACTTTAAATTTTTTAATCTCTCCCTTGATTTTTAGGATTTCTACAGGAAATTCCCAAGTCTTGGAGATCCTTCAGCAAAGGCTGGCTGGTGGCCTATATGCATCTTGTTGTTTGTGATGTCTTGACTTCTGAGCAAGACAGAGTTGCACAATGTTTTCAGACTTGCCTTCTCTTCCAGAGTAATTGAAGTCATGTGACAAGACTAAAATTAAGAAGACTGTCAATTAAGTGTTCATAGTCCCTGCTTCACTCACCCTCATGGCTGTTGGAACAAATTGCTCACATCTTCCTCTTTGACTGGGGAAAGTCTTCACATGCTTGGGGTAGACACCCCTGTCCTCCAACTCACTGATGGATTTGAGGCCCGTCAGTTTAGCTTGTCTGCCAAGATGGTATTACTCATGTGTGGCCCCTGCACATGATAAAGCTTCTTCCTCCACCCTTCTCTAGTAATATTTTATTCTATTTTTCCCCCAATTACATGTAGAAATACATGTACACATACATGTACACATACATACATCCCCCCCAAGAATTTGAGACCACAGATCTAAAACCATAATTTACCACTTTGACCACTTTTATTTACCATAACAAAACATCTTGAAAGCTAGAGAAACTTTAAGGGGAGAGCCTTGGAAAAACATAACAATATAAGACTTTTTTTTCCAGGAGGCTAGTCGAGTTTCCCTCTCATCCATTAAGGGAAGACTACTTTGCTTCCTCCTCCAAATTTTGGAGTCTCTCTCCCTTTTCCCAACTTGGCACCCTCGACCAAAGAGCCCACAGGTAAGATTGTTAAGCCTCTGTAATGTCTTATTCCTTAACTATAGATATGAGCATCATGAGGGTCTGGGATTACATATTATTTAAACTTTATATCTCCCCTAGGGTCAAGCACAAGGGGCTTCGCACACAGAAGGAACTTAATTATATTTGTGGTATTCTAGTCAAATGGCAAAGCTCCAGGCTCCTCTGATTTCCTGGAGGCAAATATTGATACTGAAGAACTGGTTGAAATCCCAAGTGACTCCACAGAGAATGAAAGAATTGATTGTAAGGATGCTTAACCTGAAGCAGGAGAGTGTCCACTCATGGGTACCATCTTGCTTTTAGAATTTAAATGGCTGTCTGCAGAGTCCCAAATTTTCCTTTAAGTCAACTGGGGCAATGATCTAGAAGATACAGAACAATCTCCATTGCCACAGCCAACTTCTTCTGAAATGAGTAGCATTCTGACTGATTTCATTGCAACTCACTTTTTCTAATCCAACTTCTTCAGGGGACACTTGACAAAGATCTGTGTCCAGAAGCCACTGCTGACTTGTCTCTTTAGGACAGAAGTCATTGAAGGTTGGATAGACCAATTTTGGGAAAAGTCAGGCAGAGGAACCAACCCAGAACTCAGAGTCTTTGATGCACTGGCCACTCAGGAGCAGGAATGGGACAAAGTTCTGTGTAGATTTAGAGCTGTAGAGACTAGCCAGTTTTTAACAGAAATTTCCAAATTAAACTAAGCACTCAAAACAACATCCTCTGCTCTACCAAACTCCAAGTCTCCACATTTGCAATAAGTCAGAGGCAGACATCATCACTTCAATGAATGGGATCAAATATGTAGGAGTGCTCTCGGGACACTTAGTGGAGGATGGCAAGGTTGTGTTTCTTGTAAAGCAGGGCTCGCTTCTTTTCCCGCTCCTTCACGAAAGTCTTTAGCCGGTTGGTAGAAAAAGTCACTGACATTTGCTGGGTATGTTCTAAGCCCTCTTTGGTCAGCCAAGGACACTGAAGACAGCTGGATACACAGGGTCTTCCCCTAAAACATAAAAGGTAAGTTCAGACTCTATCTTTTCAGGTCTAGCTCAAATCCCTTCTTCTCTCTGAAGTTGAAGTTTGGATCCTAATATTTAAAGTTCAATATATGACTTTAGAGTTCCAACCTCTTCATTTTACATATAGGGAAACTAAGTCCAAGAGTACTGACTAAGACTCACTCAAGGTTACATGGACATTAAGTAGCAGAATCTATTAATCAATAAACATTTATTAGGCACCTACTGTGTGCCAGGCACTGCGCTAAACTATGAGGAAACAGAAATAAACAAAAAATGGTCTCTGCCCTTAAGGGGTGCGCAGTCTAATAACTTAGGATGCAAACTGGCTTTCTGACTCTACTAAGGACTAAAATTCGCTACGTTTTCCTCTAGGAAATGTGGGGTGAAGTCAACCACCAGGCTGTTTGAGGTTAGGCCTCAGTGGGTAGCTGCATGTCACCCGGTGCACATTCACAGCAGAATGCAAATTCCTCGAGGACAGAGAAAGTTCCTTTCTTCTTTCTTTGGCATAGATTGGCATAGGTAAGCATTTAATAGAGTGCTTTTGAATGAATCCTCCCCACCCTCAGACTTCTCACAACCCTTTGCCTATATGTATTTAGGTGGGGGACGGTGACATTTTTCACCCCTATCTCCCCATTGCTATCTGTAGGACCCCACATTTAGGAGGTGCTTCATTAATGTTTGTTGGATTGAATTCCTGAGTACATACTGCCTAAATCCTGGGCATAGGGTGCGTTTCAGCCATATGTTGGTTCATGCTACCTCCAGCTACTCAGTCGGGTACTTCTCAACCCTGCCTTTAGACTTGGAGGTTCTCCGGGAACCAAAGGAGTCCAGAGCTCGGAACTGGTGGCAGACCGCCATCTCTGGCCATTCATCTGCCTTATTTCATAGGTTATCAGAACTGGAAGGGATCTTGGAGAACTTCTTTCTTTGGAGATTACCCAGTCCAAACTCAGTTTTGTAGGTGTGGAGGTGAAAGGGGTGAGTTGGCTTCCCCCCAGGATCACAAAGTGGTGGCCTTTCCTGATGTCCTTCTTATACTTCTCTCTTCCACATACCCCAAGTGCCTGCCAAACTAGACATGTTGCTATTCCCTGCAAAATATTGAGCATTCTCCTGCCTCCATGCTTTGGCTCAGGCCATTTACTTTGCCTAAAATGGCTCCCCTGTTAATAAGAGTTTCTCTACGTGCCTTGGACTGCTTTTATTTTCTTATCCTCTCACTAGATACAGTAGGCCAAGGAGCAGAATTTATGTTAAAGGGGACACAATCTTTCTGCTGAATTCTTCTTTAAAACCCAACACAGGGGGCAGCTGAGTAGCTCAGTGGATTGAGAGCCAGGCCTAGAGACGGGAGGTCCTAGGTTCAAATCCGGCCTCAGACACTTCCCAGCTGTGTGACCCTGGGCAAGTCACTTGACCCCCATTGCCTAAAAAAAAAAAAAAAAAAAAAAACCAACACAAATGTTTCCTCCTCCTAGAAGCCTTCTCTGATTTCCCCCTTAGACTTCATACACAGCTTTGTTGGGCTTCTCTGATGATGCATCCCCTCGTTGGGAGTGACGGTTTCTGGTTTGTTCTCACGTCCTCTTACGGTAGCCGCAGGAAGGTGAGGGCTCTTCCAAGGCTAAGAACCTTTTCCCAGAAGGTCTACATGAACGTTTGTGGCTTAAAGGAATGGAATAGTTTCTGAGTAGGAATCCCGGATGTTGGGGGGCTGCTGGTTTTTCTCGGTCCATGGCCATGAGGGGAAAAAAGGAAGCCCTGGGGGGTGGGGGGCGCCTCACCATGGGTTGGCACACAGGGTGCTCTGGAGGAAGGACACGGCTCCTCCCGACAGGCCGGCATAGCATCGGTTCAGCTTAATCTTCCCTTTCCTCAGGCCCTTCTGCAGGTCGCAGGTCACCTCACTGCTCACGGGGTACTCCGCACTCAGCCTGGCCAGGAGAAAGAAGAAAGCCAACACGGGTCGCATTTGTGGCAAAGGAGACACCAGAGACAAGTCAGCTGAAAAGACGGGGTGGATTCTATAAACTCTCCTCCCTCCCTCTCCCCGCTGCCCCCTTGTCAGGCCTTGGCCTGGGGCAGGCCGAATGCGGCTCCCTCCCAGCGTCCCCAGTGAGAGGGGCCCCAGCCTCGGCTTACATGATGAAAGCAGTTACACCGATGGCCCACACGTCTGTCTGGGGGACGGCTCCGTGGCCCTCCAAGAGCTCAGGAGCTGAAGGCAATGGAGTGAAAAAAGACTGATTAAGCCATACTTGTAGTAAGCGCTCAATGATGGAAATTTAAAGATAAAACAAAAAACCAGATGGATGTGTATATGACTTTTTGAGGGGGATCAAGAAAAACTTCTCATAGGATGTGGAGAAAAATCAAGGATTGCAAGGGGCAGAGAGGAGGAAGGACTGCTCTGGGCACGAGGGGCAGACTTGTTAAAGGCATGGCAGGGGAGATGTGGTGCAAGTTTGGGGAACAGCAAGTAGCCAAGTTGGTTAGATTATGGAAGGCATAAAGGGGAATAATGTGAAATAAGCCTGAGAAGGTGGGCTAGGAAAAGATTCTATAAAAGACTTGAAATGCCAGGCTGAGCAATTCACATATTCTCTTGCAGCAAGGGCAGGAGTTCTAAAGGAGAACTTTATTTTCAGTTTTTCCAATTTAACCCCATTCCATCTCATTTACCCATGGTTTCAATGTAGTCTTTGAACTTCTCCGTGGGAAGGACCTTGTCTTGTGTGTAGAACTGAGCATTGCCAAAGTCGAGGATCTTGAGTAAGTTGTACTCAGTAACAACAATATTTTCTGACCTTAGATCTAAATGCAGGATATGGTTGGCGTGGAGGAACTCAGTGGCACTGAGGATCTGCCACAAATAGTCCTTCACTTCCATCTCGGAATAGGATGTTCTAGGAAGGTGAGCACAGTGAAACAAATGTTAATGGATTACGTTTTTATAGTGCTTTAAGGTATCAGTAAGTCTGCCTGAGTAGACTTAAATTTCTGATCCTGTAAAACAAGGGGATTAGCTTAGATGATCTCTAAGGGGTCAACCTATGGGCTAGGATTTTACAACTAACTCTTACCTTACAGGAAATAACCATGTCACTGATTTTTGAATGGAGTTGAATTTGATATGTGATCTGATCACTGATAAATCCAAATCAATCAGGTCAACTTGGTGCACTGGAAAGAATATCAGGCTTGTGTGTGAGGAGACCAGGGTTCTAGACCAAGCCAGGACCCTTACTTAATGAATGATCTAGAGCAAATCAGTTTCCTTCTCTGGGCTTTAATTTTCCCATCTATAAAGTGGGGGGTGGGGTGGGGATTGGACTAGGACTGGGATTCTTCATCTTTTTTTTTGTGTCACTGCCCTTTGGCAGTCTGGCAAAGCTTAATATTGCTCTGTTTTGTTGCCTACATCCATAATTGAAGAGATTGTTAAATTCCACTTGGAAATCAATGAAAGTAAAAATTTAAAAATATATTTTAAAATTTAAAATTAAAAAAAAATGTTTTCCCATCCAAATTCACAGATCTCATCAGTCCGTGGATCGCAGGATAAGAATCTCTGGGTGAGATGGTTTTTTAGGTTCCATCCAGTTCTGCCATTCTTTGAATTTATGAGGAGCTAAATTTAATGGATTTAAAGTCAAATTTTCTATAAGAGGGCTGCTTCCCTGTTCTTAGAAACTTTTCTGGCCAGTGGTAAAGGATGCAGGTTCTACCTTATTTAGCTCAGGCTTACCTTTCAGCCAAGCAGTGAAGTAATTCTGGCCCAGGACAGAACTCCAAGATGAGTACCAGATGTCGGGGGCTGATATAGGCCCCAAAGAGCTGTGCGATGTTGGGGTGGTGGATGGCCTTCAGGACCTCATATTCTCTAAGTGTGGCTAGTTTGTCTTCAGGGTGGTAAGGGATGATTTTTGCTGCCATAACCCGCCCACTGGACTTTTCTCTGCACTGCCGGACAACACTGAAGCGACCCCTGTTAGACCAAAAAATTCTTTGGTGAGGTAAACACTTCTACTCTCTTGCCCCCAACTTTTTAGTTCACACATCTGATGAAGTCATAAAACACCAGCATCTTAAGTTTATTCCTATGGATGATCCCACCCCCACCCCAAGTGAGTTAGCAATAATGACTTATTACAGGATTTCTCATAACTCTGTCTAGTTATCCACTTCCCATCTTATTCTGAACAAAGGGGCCGGTACTTTCAGTTCAAATGAATAGTCTGAACACTTTAAAGCCACTTAACTTGGATGACCATGTCAGATGGGAGGGGAGAAACAAAGACACTGTCCCCATTGTCATAACCTTCAAGATTTATTTTTTTAGGTATGAGATCTATGACTTCTATGAAGCCCACAGTTTAGTTTAAAGTTTTATAGTTCATGAGATTTGCAATCCTATTCTTAGCTTTGCCTTCCAAAGTAATACTATCCAGTCCCACAGACAGACGGGTCTATAGGGTTCTTGGCACAGGGGCCAGAGATGGAGCCCTTTTTCCAGGTACTAGAAAAGAGGAGTGGTTTTATGATGTCAGATAGAAAAACCATAAAACTTGGGAGAAAAGGACCCTATTTCTCATTCTCCTCTGCCTCCGACTTGGTGAGTGGTAGGAATTTGGAGGTAGGGAAAGTGGAGGAGGTCAGAGATGATTCTGAGATTTCAAGTGTGGGTGGCTGAATGGTGTGCCATGAATAGAAACAGGCAAGTCAGTAAAGAGCTTGATTTAGGGGGGGAATGTATTAGAATAGGAGAGCAGAAATATTGAGCTTTGCTTAAATTTTGCTGGCTAAATAACCAGTCCCTATTTCTTTGGCCTAGCTTTTCTTACCTCCGTATTTCCATTTGAAAGGCATAAGTTTGCTGACTTGAGAGAGACTGAGTTTGAATCACTTTCCCATTTTTCTCCTTGGAGGCCCCTGGGAACACATCTGGGATGATGGCTGGCCCTGGAGGACAAAGAGAAGCATGTTGGGCAGAGGCGGATAATTGGTGGCAAAACCCTAGATGCTGGCATGCCCAAGGTTGGGCATCTTCCACCACATTCAGAACCTGGAGAGGGAGGAGTCTCATTCCAGCAAAGCCTGTAGGCCGACAGGTTCCCGAATCCCTACAAGAGCATGTCCGGCTCTCCACCCCTTTTTCTAGCCATGCATACCCAAAGCACTGCCATTCTTACATCAGCTCTCACACAATATGTAATATGACTTATAATAGAAGCCTTCTGCCATGGGCATGTCAAGTGCCTCACACATGCATATGCTAGTCTCGTACTCTCAGTTGAAGCTGAATTCTCTATGGTCAGGGATGGTGGTGCCTCTTTTCGTATTCTCCCTCCTCCCTCTGCCCAAAGCAGGGCTAAGAATAGATATTTAGCAAAGGAATGAATACTAATGAATTCACTAATACAATTTACTTACTAAGAGATATTTTGTAAATGAATGGGAATGAATGGGACTGCAATTGGAAGTGGTAGAGATAGCTTTACTTTTTATTTTCTGCACAGAGTTGGTGACAGCAGGACTGTGGTCTAAAGATGGAGGTTTGTGGAGTGGCGAGCCTCATACTCTCATCAGCCCTCAGATACTTTGCTTTTAGGGACTCAAGTCAAAATAGGGAGATGAGCTTGTACTCTTAAGTTGGCTTATCTTATTAGTGTGCTAAAGACATCCTGTAGGACCCTGGCTTTGAGTAATGGCCTTTCCCCACTTGGACCCCCATCTGTCACTTTGCTTTGTACCTCCCTGATGCACTTCTTATGATGCTTTGTACTATCATTATTTATCAAACATATTGGTTCCTTATGCCCCTGTTGACTGTGAGCACAATGAGGGCATGGACTATATATCATCTAAACCTTTTATGTCTCTCAACATCCCATAGAAACAGCATGTTTGCTGAACTGAATCAAGCATCTTTCCAAAGAAATGCAAAATCAGATGTACTGAGAATAGTGACCAGATGGGCTGTCCTCTGTGCCTGTAATGCACGCCCTCCATACTTCTGCCTCACAGAATCCTTCATTCTTTCTAAATGCAGTTCAAGTACCACCTTTTACAGGATCCTCCAAGTTCCCTCCATCCCTCCCTTGTATTTAATTACCTGTTTTCATTTTGTATTTAATCTGTATGTACTTATATAGGTACATATTGTTTCCTCTGATAGACTATAAATTCCCAGAGGATCAAGATGATTTCATTATTTTTGTTTTTATATCCCTATAACATAGCCCTGTGCCTGGCAAATAGAAGGTGTTTAATAAATGCTTGTTGGTTGATTGCTTGACATGAGAACTAAATAATTATTATCTAGCATCTTTATTTTGCAATTACATAAATTATATAAAACGTTCAGAACACAAGTTGGACAGATAAGGTTGTAAAATCTCTCATATGTAAAAATGTGTGTCTAATATAGTTCTTCAAAAAGCAATATTGTAGGAGTCTAAAAAATGGTTCTTTCGTTCAAAAGGTTGCAAATCATAATAGAGCCTAATCCTGAACTCCCTTTGCTCTCTGCTTACCCATCTGGTTGCAATCGCCAATGTGGATTTGTTCTGAGGAACTGCTGTATGGCCCCATGCCTGCTTTGCTGACACAGGCTGTCCGGAAGGAGTACATCCCGCCGTGAGAGAGATTGTTGGCATAGTAACAGCAGTCAAAGATGTCTGACGCCAGTGTGATCCAGTCTCCACCTGTGTAAGGCATAAGAGGATGGGCTCTTTGGAGCGACTGGTGCAGCACACAGGCTGCCCTTTCTGGCTATTTATGGCCTGCTCAGCAAGGAGGTGGGGGATGAGAAGGTAACATCTTGAAGACTCAATGGCTTGCCCATTTGGTGGGTTTTTTTTGTTTTTGTTTTTTTGATTCTGCTACCTTGTTAACACTCTGAGAGTTTTACCAGATGAAGGCATCTGGGATTTTAATTCTGTCTGTAGCCACATTGTCATTCCTAGGAATGTGATAGTCCCAGGATTAGTCCTGATTCTGATGAGCACACTATAATAGAGACCGGGCTTGAACGCCAGAGCTTAGGGATGGACCTCAAAATGTTAGGCAGATACCCTAAAAGTTATGAATGGGTCTCAAAGCCCTGCTTTAAGCTAGCAAGGGACAGCATCATTCTTGTCATCATTTCATCCTGTAGTTCTATGGCACTTGTAAACTGTGTTTGCATACAGATATATTACATCCTTTGTTCCTCGTACAACCCTGAATTTTGTAGATGGAGACATTGGGAGGTTAAGTGGGGTAAGATGAAGAAGCTCAGAGATAGTAAGTGATTTGTTCACCATCACACAGCTTGTAAGTGGTGAAGCGGAGATTAGGTTTCCTGATTCCTACTTCTGTGTTCTTTCCACTATCAGACACTTCATTTCCTCTTAGGGTTTCCCTTCTCCATGTGCATCAGTCATCAGAGAGCTGAGCCATGTTGTTTTTGCCCCAAGGAGGCTTATCCTTCTCCATGAACTTAATAAAAAACTAGATGTAATTTTAAGGTGGGTGAGATGAGAATGGACCAAAACCCAGCCTCACATTACCTTCCATCTTGCATTGTACGATGTAAGTCACTGGACTGTGGGATTCCACGGGCTTCCAGACCAGGAGCACCCCATTTTCATATATTTCTCCAATGTCCGGGCGTGGTGGAGAGGAGGGAATTTCTGTTTCAGAGTCATAAGGGAAGTTAGGTGTACTCAGATGTAACTAGGACACTGTGATAGGGATTTGTCTTAGGGTGCTGTCTTATGGGGTGGAGACAGTGCAGGGCCAGTGGCCAATCATGAGGTCTAGAGATTGTTGACTGAAATTCTGTCATGGAGAATAAGCACATTAGCCATCCCTCTGCCTCATAGTCCTTCACCATCTGTGTTGGACAGTGCCACCCTGAGGGTTGCTGTCATCTTGGGGCCTAGATCCTTCTACCCTATGACTCCCACTTCCCACTTTCCCTTGCCTTGTTTCTTCCTAGGGGTTAGGGTTTGTAGCTCTGAAGCAGGGACTAGATTCTCTGGGAAATGAGCAGCCTTCTCTCCTCATGCAATTATATTGAGATGGAGTGGGCTATCTTTCCCCCTTTCTCCGACTCAACTGAGTTTCCCCCAGGTACCAGAATCCCTAGTTATGACTTCATAGGTATGTTCTCTTCAGTATCCAGGGTCATTCAGGCTGATGCAAGGGTTCCCACATTCAATCATTTTGTTACCTCCTCCCCATACTGTGATTTACATGAAGCTAGACAGGGCAGATGACAGCACTTTGGAAAGCTTTCAGAGGGAAAATACTCTGTGATGTGGCAGAAAGAGGCTGAAACAAGGGGTAGAATGAAGCCCCTCCTGAACAGTATGTGTGTTCAAGAGTGAAGAACTTCCAACCATTCAAAGGTCCTTAGAATCATTTCACAGGAGAATATCTTAGAGCAAAGGCTTTAGACTTGGGTTGCAGATTTCCCGAGAGTTATTGCAGAGGTGCTAAACATCCACACGTACCCCAAGCATTGGAATTTTTACATTAGCTTTTATAAAATATGCAGTATGACTTAGGATAAATATCTTTGGCACCTCAAATAAATAACATGCCTCATAGATGGATCACTCCTTTTCAAGTGCAGATACATGCTGTTGCTGTTTTCTACTTAGCATCTTTTTGATTTCCTAGGCTAGAATTCTTCTTTGGCCATTCTCCCTCCCTTCCTCCCCCCACCAATATGTTATTTCCTACACTAGCCTATAGACTTCTTGAGGGTAGGGATTGCTTCATTTCTGTGTTTAGATCTCCAGAATTTTGCATAGTGCTTGCTACATGGTAAAGGATTATTAAATGCTTTTCATTAATTCATATTCATTCATTCACTTAAATTTCATTCATTTATTTTAAAATGTTCCTGCAATAAGAGGGATTTTTGTCGTCATGTATTTTCTCAATCGGCAGACACTAACAGTGTCACAATTCCTTTTCATATAAAAAATCCTTCTCCTAGAAAAGTCTGGGAACCAAGAGAGGATAGAGAGCTAACACTGACCTGCTTTCCTAATGATGCCAATTGTAGATGCCATCCCCAAGGAATTGCTCACGGTACACTTGTAAACACCTAGGTCTTCCTCGGTGACTACCAGTATGGTCAGAAGCTGGAAGTTTTTGAGTGTAGAGGAGATGAGTAGCCTGCCACTGGTTTGAATGGAGATCCCATCTATGAAGGAGAGAGAACCAAAGGCCTGAGTCTGGGAAGCGGATCTGAGAGTAGGTCCAAAAAGGGATTATAGGGCCAGCTAGGTAGTATAGTAGATAAGAGTGCCAGGCTTGGAATCAGGAGGACCTGGGTTCAAATATGGCCTCCAACTATGTGACCCTGGGTCACTTAACCACAAATGCATAGTCCTTGCTGCTCTTCTGTCTTAGAACTGATATTAAGACTGAAGATCAGAGTTTTAAAAATATGTAAATAAATTTAAAAAAAGAACAAGGCTTATAATAAACAGTTCTTTGGGACCCTGTGGCATTTCCTGCTTGTGGGTTGTGTAAAAAGGAATTCTTTAGTTTCTTTAACAGGGGACCTAGAGGTCCTCTTACCATAGAGATATGTAGGGATTAACCAGCCCACAGTGACAGGAAGTAGGAACTGGGGAACACCCTGATGAGCCAGCGTCAGTTGCAGGTGGTCAGTTGCTGACAGGAGAGGCAGTTGGTGACAGTTGGTGGGTAAGTTGTGGACAGTCAGGGCTGGCAGTTGCAGGGAAGGTGGCTGCTGGGCATGAGTTAGTTGTTGGGGGTTGGTTGCTGGTAGTGTGGGTTGGCGTTTAGTTGCTGGGATATAAGGCAGGCCTGAGCTTATCAAGAGGGCTTTTGGCTTTAGGCTTTAAAGGTTTTTTCGCCTCTGGGTTCTCTAGAGTGCAGGAGGTCTGTCTCATAGGCAAGGATCTGCTGTCAGTTGGCTACTGACAGTTGGGCTGCTATAGAAAACTGATTGAAGGAGAGTGAGTGAGTGGTGGCTGTCTATTATTTTAGGGGTTAGGTAGTGAATAATTTATAGATACAGTAGAATAGATAGGCCTGGTGTGCCAGGCAGAAGAACCTGTCCTGAGAAGACACAGTTTTAGGAGAGATACTTTTAGGAAATTCCAGGTAGTTATTAGGAATTTTAGGTATATTTATAGTGTATAAAATTAATGATCTCTCTTTCCTCTTTTCTATCTTTCCCTCCTTTACTCTATTCTTTTATTATCTTTATTTAAATTAAGCTAAATTGTTAATTGTTAAAAACTGCTAGAAGTTTTCTTTTCTCTGGCTTAAAGGGACAATATTAATTTACAACTCTATTATATTCTCATTAAAATTTAAATTATTAAAAGCTGTTCTCTTATTTTTTAAAAACCCCTAATTTTAACCCTTACATTTAATTGGCAACCCTGACGTGACACTCGAACCCACAATCTTCTGAACATTTCCCTCACTTTTTACTGAAACTATCCCAAAATCAAGTTCCTAGCAGTTAATTCTGTTATAGCTGTTGATCCTTTATAGCACCATTTACTGACAGAAAGGAGAACTGCAAACAAAATTAACAATTAGATTAACTATGATTCTGAGTAGTCTGGTTCAAGTTATGATGCCGTTTCTTGTCTGTCTAAAATGGCCTATTGTCCAACAGAATATTACACCAGAATTATTCCAGATGTACAGATTACACCAGAATATTCCTAAATGTACTTATACTGATAGGAGGCCTGGCATTCTACCTGTTCCTCTTCAGGAAGAAACAAAACGATAATAGTTTTGCTGAACTAAAAGCTCACCTTGAAGAAAAACTGGAAAATAACTTGAGTGACCTTAAGAAGCTGGAGGAAAGTTTGGGGAATTTCAAGACATATAAAAAGGATTGAGAAAAGTTTGAAAAATCCTCAGAGTAAGAAGAGAGATTTATCTCTCAACACTCCCTCATCATTAGAGCCAGCTCAGACTCTGTCCAGTCCTGCTCCATGCAATTCTGCTCATACTAAAACCACCTCAACTCTTCCTCGTCCTGTTCCAACTATCTCTAAATCTACCCAAACTCCTCCCACTCGATCTATTTCCCCAACTACATCCATTACCTGTTCTATGGCAACTCAAATAAAAAAACAAGAGGCAGAAACCAAAAATAATTCATTTACAGGCCTATTCCCTTTAAAAGAAATACCCACCTTTGATAAGAGTAAAGATGTAATTTCACTAAGGCATCATACACCATTCACCCCCCCAAGATATTGAGAGATTCAAGCAAAATATTATTTCTTTTGAGGATGATCCAATTGTGATTATTAAAAAGCTAGAGAGCATTTTTTGCACATATAATTTTGGATGAATGGATATTGAAAATTTGCTCTAAGTTTTTTTTGACAGAATGAGAGAAAAATAAAACCGTTTCTCTTGTCAATCAGGCCAGGGGAAGAAGAACAGTTCATTGGCCTCCACAAGACTCAAAATGGAATCCCAACAATGAGCAAGATTACACAAGACTATGCTAGGTTAGAGAGGCATTATTAACCAGAGTGAGAGCTTGCTCTTATAGGCATGGTACATGGACAAAATTTGAGAGTCTTAAACAAAACCCTGATGAAAATCCATCCCAATTTATTTATTGAGCTGGGAGGTAGATATATAGATTTGGATCTTGTCAGAGAAAGGGATGTCAGACAAATAAGGAGACAGTTTGTTAAAAACTGTTGTAAAGTAGTCAGAGATTATTTTAAGACCAATTATCTGAATTGGGCTAGTATGGACCTTGAAGAATTCAGGAGAGTAGCAGTTTATGTATTTAATGGCCATGAAAAGAAAGATGAGGAGAATAGTGACTTAATAGAGACATTAAGGAGAGAAATTAAAAGTTTAAAGGAGGAAATTGAAAGAGAAAAAGCAAATCAAATAGTAGCCATAGCCTATTTGCAAGAATACACAAATCAAACACCAATGTGTTACTTCTGTGGGAAAAGGGAGTCATGTAATGTTAAACTGTAGAAACTGATAGAAAAAATAACAACAATAGAAACGGATTTAGAAATACTAATTCAAATGAGGCAAATGATAATTTACAGCAATATATCTGAAATGAGGCTTGTCCACACTATACTCAGAGTGGAAATCCCCCTTAACAAGAGGAACCCCAGAGAAATGGCCAAGGACCTTTATGAAGGTCAGAGAGGGGAGAAAGGACTCTGGAATCAGAGAATGAAACCTTTGATTTCCCAGACACTGATATCTTAACACCAGTTATCCCAGTCCATTCTCCCCTGCATAGTAATGAACCTCATGTAACCTTGAAAATTGGGGATACTTATTATGATTGCCTCTTAGACACTGGAGCTTCCAGATACTGCTGCAAAACTCACTATCTTAGAATTAATTTTAACTTTTTAAGCCTTTTTCTCCTGCATACACATCATTGCTAGGGGGAAATAACTTCTATTGCTTTCTAGAATTGGGATTTACAACTTTGAGAATCCGGAGCTGAAGTACAAGCAGGACCTATGGACTTTTCCCTTCATGATCTTAACCCAGGAGACAAAGTATATATAAAGAACTTTCAGCACACGGGGGCAACTCAGCCAGCCTGGGAAGGTTCATTTCAAGTACTGTTAACCCCTCCAACAACTATAAAAATTAGAGAAAAAACTTTGTGGATACAATCCTCTCATGTAAAACAAATACTTTCCATCAAAACTGATTGACTGTATCCTGTCACATATATTGAAGATAAAACTACAGAGACAATTAGACACTATTTTCACTGACCCTGAACTCCAGGATTTTTATTTTTAGGATATTTGATTTTTCCTTGTACTTGAAGTACATGATACCAGTATTAATAATTTTTTAAATTTTGCAATAGAATGAGTTTAGACATCCATTAGCCAGTGGGTAAGTGTATAATTTATATTATATCATAGAATTTATATTTTGTTTTAAATATGTGTACTGGCATGTATTCTGTTGAGAAATGGTTATTATTATACTTTTATAGGACTATAGAGAAAAGTTAAAATAAGTAAATGATAAGTGTTGCAAAGCGTTATAAGTGTTGGTCAACATCCACCTCAGGGGGATTGATCGTGTACTTTTTTATGCATTATCTGTTAGATTGTATACTTTTTTATGTAGTTTCTGTTAGATTTAAATTGATATCCCTAGAGTATAATTTTTGTAAATTCCAAGATTTAGGATTGTATTATTTGTAATTGTAATTGGGAATTGTATTTTATAAAATCCAAGATTTGAAATCTTTTGAGAGTAAGTTTAGGATTTGTTAGCTCCCTGAATCAAGAAAAGTAAACTGTTTTAAGAAGACACCATAAAGAAATCTACACTGCATTGGAAGATCTAAAGTGAACTGTGGGAAATATTGATTGAACTGAAGGAGGGGTTGAGTGCATTTAATGAATGTAAATTTCTTATGTTAAAGGGGATTGCCCCCTAATTGGCTTTTTGTCAATGTGCCTGCCTACCATTGGTTTTGCTTTTTTTCTCTTTTATTTCCCTTTTCTTTATTATTATTTTAGTTTTCTATTAGTTAGTGTAATATTATAAGCACCTTTAACAAGAAGATTTTTAGAAGTATAAGTTAGATAGGTTAACTGATCCATTGGGGAGACTAGCCTCCCAAAGGGTCATAGAGGGGATTGTAAAAAAGAATTCTTTAATTTCTTTAATTTAACAGGGGATCAGGAGGTCCTCTTACCATAGAGATGTGTAGGGATTAACCAGCCCACAGTGACAGGAAGTAGGAACTGGGGGCCCCCCTGCTGAGCCAGCGTCAGTTGGAGGTGGTCAGTTGCTGACAGTTAGAAGAGGCAGTTGGTGACAGTTAGTGGGTGAGTTGCAGACAGGGAAGGCTGGAAGTTGCAGGGAAGGTGGCTGCTGGGCATGAGTTAGTTGTTGGGGGTTGGCTGCTGGTAGTGTGGGTTGGCATTTAGTTGCTGGAGGGTTTTTTGCCTCTGGGCTCTCTAGAGAGTAGGAGGTCTGTCTCATAGGCAAGGATCTGCTGTCAGTTGGCTACTGACAGTTGGGCTGCTATAGAAACCTGATTAAAGGAGTGAGTGAGTTGTGGCTATCCATTATTTTGTCCAGTTAGGGAGTTAGTGAATAATTTATAGATAGAGTAGATAGGCCTGGTGTGCCAGGCAGAAGAACCTGTCCTGAGAACGCTGTTAGAGATAGTTTTAGGAAATTTTAGGTAGTTATTAGGAATTTTAGGTATATTTACAGGGTATAAGATTAGTAATCTCTCTTTCCTCTTTTCTATCTTTCCCTCTTTTACTATATTCTTTTACTATCTCTTTTAATTAAACTAATTGTTAATTGTTAAAAGCTGCCAGAAGTTTTCTTTTCTCTGGCTTAAAGGGATAATATTAATTTACAACTCTACTATATTCTCATTAAAACTTAAATTATTAAAAGTTGCTCTCTTATTTTGTCAAAATCCCTCGTTTTAACCCTTACAATTGAAAGATGCTGATCTTATATCTCATTGATCAAATTTTGTTCCCATGAGTAGGGTTTATGGTAGAATCTAATGGTTGGCATACCAGCTTGGCATTTAGAATGGAATGACAGTCAGTGGGAAGAATATTGGGCAGGGAGCTAGGTGACATAGGCTTTTGTTCTGGTTCTTTCACAAGCCAGCTGTGTGATCTTGGGTAAATTATATAATCTTCCTGAATCTCAGTTTCCTTATCTGTAAAGTGACCAAGTGGTCTCTAAGTTCTGGTAGTCTGTATTTGATGGTTCCTTCTAGCTCTAACATTTTGTGATTCCTAAGCATTACCATCTCTTGGCTCTACCTTTAATGCAAGGATTAGGCTGTTTGGTGAATCCCATCTCCCCAGAGTCAGGGTAGTACCATCACCTTTAAACCACTCAGTCTGTGGAGCTGGGTGAGCAGAAACTTGGCAGGAGAGTGTAACAGACTGGCCCAGGATGACAGCCTCATCTGTGAGCTCCTTTACAAATAGAGGTGCTGAGGAGAGACAGACAAATAAACACATACACATGTTATTTTAGGGAGACGGACCAAAGTCTTTAAAGACAAGGCTGACTGAAGTGATCCTAAGTTTGAAAAGGGGAGAACAATACAATAGAATACAGTATAGACATTAAGTGTCTGCTGTGTGTAGAGCCCAGTGCTAGGCACCAAAAAGCAAAGATTGGATAGATACTATTCCTGCCCTCCAGGAGCTCATGGCCTTGTAGAGGGATAATATACCAACACAGAGCTAAACAGTGTTATGTGGTAGAGTACTCCGGAGAGGGGCAAACAAAGGGCTTTGTAGTTTCCCAGAGGAACACAGGGAATAATGGCAAATAAGTTGGAAAGTTAGGCTAAGATCAGACTTTGGAGAGCTGTTAAGTGCTCACAGATATATTCCCTTTCAGCCAGGCATGGTCTGACGTTGCAAAGCTCATTTCTTCCCCTGGGCACTGTACTCTGGTGCTGTTCTTTTAACCTGAGTGTGTCCCTCCCTCTTCTTCAGTCCCCCCACCCCTAGCCTTCAAAGCTCAGTTCAGGCCCCATCTTCTCAGTTAAACCTTCCTTGACTACAGTGGTCTTCTGCTGCACTGGCACTTTGGGCCTTTTTTTTTTTTTTTAGTAGAAGTATGCTCCTATCTTGTATTTTTTTGGCATGATGATGTCCCCAGTACTATTGGCCTTTTAAATAACTTTTTAAAAGAGCTACTTTCTTCTAAAACTACATATGGATGGCTTTTACCTGACCTCACCTGAGGTTTCCTTCTTTTTGTCCCAATCATCATCATTTGTTTTGAAATCAATAAAAATGCATTTGGTAATTCTAAAAACAATACAAAACCAAACCAAAAAACTCAAACCCCCACAGAGGACATAGTTTTGTATTAATGGTTAACTTTCTTCTCTCCCCGGTTGGACTGTGATTTCCTCAAGGACAGAAACTGGATCTTGACTGACTGACTGACTGACTGACTGACAAGAGTCCCTGCCCCTACTTTCCTAGCCCTATATGTAGTAGGGAATAACTCAAGGGTTCACACAGAAAGAAACAGATCATTCTCAGTGCTGGGCTACCCCATGAGGCTTATAACCTCCAATTTATATGGAGTTTTAAAAAAGATCCTATTAGGGCAAGAGGTGAGAAATGAGACACGTTTCAGTGTGACTTGTCTTCTGGCTATAAATGAGATGGCAATATTTAGAAGAAAGGATGTGAGCTATTTCTCCAGAGTTCTTTGTGCTCACCAACATCACTACTACTGATGCCTGGAATGGTTTCACCTAAGAATGTTCCACTGGAGTCTGGGGCAGTGGTTTACATAGAGATTGGGAAACCTCCAAGGGTTATCCAGTGGCCTTTTGGGGCAAGATAGCTCTGGGAAAGGGGGTTAAGAGGCTGACCAATTCACACTGAGGAGATTGGAACTGATTTTAGAGCTTTTCCTGAGAACAGATGGAGGGAGGAAGATGATGATGTCTAGGGATCTTTCCAGGACAGACATTTTTTTCAAAGGCTTACTTTCTTACGTTGGATGCTGCTTAGCTCCATATATTACTATAGAATATTGAGCAATTTGCACAGGAAGACAAGCAAGTCTCAGCTTGGCCTTTTGCTAGCTAAATGGCCTTGAGCGAGTTGCATAACCTCTTTGAGCCTCAGTTTATTAATCTATAAAACAGGAAATACATCACACTACTGTCCTTATAGGATGGTGATGGCAGACCTATGACACGTGTGTCAGCATTGACACATGTAGCCATTTTTGATGACATGTGGCAAGTATGGGGCTGTGTGCCAAGGATGAAACATTTGCTGTAGTGTAGTGTAGACCCTCTGTGCACTATAGATGACAATTCTACCTACATTAATTTACCTATTTTGGTTTATTAAATACAGTTATATATTACAATTATACATTTTTGTTAAACTATAAATATCACAAAATTATGTTTTTTTCTCAAAGTGACACACCATCCGAGTTATGCTCGTTTTTTTGGCAAATATTGACACACCAAGCTCAAAAGGTTGCCCATCTCTGTTATAGGGCTATTTTTTACTTTGTAAATCTTGAAACACTGTGGAAGGAGCAGCTAGATAGCACAGTAGATAGAACATCAAGCTTGGCGTCAGGAGGACCTGGTTCATATGTGGCCTCAGACACTTCCTAGCTGTGTAAGTAACCCTAGGCAAGTTACTTAACCCTGATTGGTTAGGCCTTTGCTGCTCTTCTGTCTTAGAATTGATACTAAGAGAGAAGGTAAGAGTTTTAAGAAAACTCAACACCAAACTAGTTTTTCTTCCATGTCATATTATTATTATTATTATTATTGTTGTTGTTGTTGTTGTTGTTGTTGTTGCTGTTATTGTTGTTATTGTTGTCCTTGAAGCCATTCCATAGTAGATGCTCAATACAGACTTGAGTGATCAATTGAAAAAAAAAATGGGACAGGGAGAGAGAAATCCCTAAGTGACCTAAACACACACCTCTGTCTTTGGTTTTCATTCCTGAGAGTCTGAATGATGACAATCCTGATTTCTTCTTAAAAGCCTCTTCTTCCTCCAGAACTGCCGGAAGAAAAGAGAGGAAAGGAACTCATCAGTTACCCAGAGCAGTGGGCTAAATTACCACAGATCCTATTTGCTTCTCCACTTTTCCCCCCTGCGTTTGTTCTCAATACCTGGCATCCCCTTTCTCTTATTTACCCTTGTTGAAGTTTTCCCAGCCTTTAAAACTCAACCAAAGAATCTCATCTTCTAAGAATCCTTCCCTGAGTTTCCTTGTCTGGAAGAGCCTTCCCACAGGATTTAACTTAGCCCTACTTTGGGAATTATTTATTAGACCTTTGTTTCTTTTCATTGACTTGTTATTCATTTGGATAAATGACCAACTAGTATGCTTTGGATGACAATTTGGTGGGAGACTGAATAAGACTCAAGGAACTGGGAACTCAGTTTGAGAACTCTGAAGAAAATCTGGTTTTATTAAATAGGGATCATATGACCTTAGACAAGTCATTTTCCTTCTCTGGATCTCAGTTTCCTTATCTGTAAGAAAGATGATCTTTAAGGTTGCTTTCAATCCTGAATCCTATAGATTTAATTAAAAATTTTTAACATGCTTGCAAAGTTTTAAAATCCTCTCCTTTGACCCAGAAGTTTAGGCCTACATTTGCCATACAACTATGTCTTATAATTTAGATCTGGTTGCATTCCAAAAAGGCACATTTGGTGATAAGACAAGGGCTGGGGAGGATCTCGAGAGGCTACTGAGCTCATCTGTCTGTCTCTGAGCAGGAATAAACTCAGATACTCCTAGAGAAAGAGCTTCCTGTACTCTAGAGAAGAAGTGGCCTTGAAGGATGTCATATGGAAACAAGTCCTATTTTTCTACCTTTATGTATGGAAACCTCCTCTAATGTGCTCTGCTGGAGTGTTATTGTAGCCTGTCAGCAGAGAACAACTTCTAGCAGGTCATACAAAGCTCTGAAGACTTTGGATACCAGCCAGGAGATGGACTGTTTGTCTGATGAGGAGCAGCCTAACTAAATGGGAGTACTCAGCTCAACAGTAGACTAAGGAGCTGGGAGGGCCCTGGGGAGTTCTCTGATCGAAACATTTATTTTCTAGATGAGGAAACTGAGGCCCTGAGGTCATGTAGATAGTAAGTGGCAGAGCCAGGCATCTAACCCTTCACCCTCAAATCAGACTTCCTCCACTGCACCAGCCCATTGAGGACACTGAATCTGGTGGGAATTTGGGGATGTGGCTCTTCAGTGTGAATGTTTAATGATAGCAAAAATGAACAGAATCTATTGTTACTCTACTCCATGTTGTAGATTTGGTGATGTTGCCCAATTTTAGCATCACTGATACCTTATTATGCCTTAATCTAAATTAAGCACTCTCAAGTGACTATTAAGGAAATGTGGCCTCAGATACTCCTACCTGGATGACCCTGAGCAAGTCTCTTAACCCCCATTGCCTAGCCCTTACTGCTTTTCTGCCTTGGAACCAATATACAGAATTGATTCTAAAATGGAAGGTAAGGGTTTTTTTTCTTTTAAAAGAGCCTATTAGGGCAAGAGATGAGAAATGAAATATATTTCAATGTGATTTTTGTCTTCTGGCTATAAATGAGATGGTAATATTTGCACTAATAACCTCTTAGGGATGGCTAGAGGAAAGTGCTTTGAGGGGCTATCTAAATGGATATTTGTTAGGATGTGAGCTATTTCTCCAGAGTTCTTTATGCTCATCAATATTGCTACTACTGATGCCTGGAACAGTTTCACCTAAGAATGTTCCACTGGAGTCTGGGGCAGTGGATCTTAATAATTGTCATTTGTATGGAGCTTTAAACTTGGCAAAGTGGTTTACATAGATTCTCTTATTTGAGCCTCACAGCAACTCTGTGAGACAGATATTCCAGTCTCATGTCCCCAGCTACCCACTGGGCATGCATGGATATCTCACTGTCAACTCAAACTTATCATATCCAAAATGGAATTCATCGTTTTCCTTCTAAAACCTTCCCCTCCTCCCAGTCTCTCTATTTCTATTGATAAAATTGAGTAACATCAATGAAACTTCTATGATTCTCCCCTCTCTCATTGCCCTGGTAGTCCTCTTTCTCCTCCTCCCCCCAATAACCAAGTGGTCATCACAAGGTAGAGGGAGGTTTTTACCTTCTCGTCTTTCTTGCTCAAATGCTGGTTTGCCCTTCAGGATTCTTGAAATATGGGCCACCGAGGCCTTCACTTTCTTCTTCAGGCTATGTTCAACTGGGCTCTCCAGAGGCTGATATTTCCCAGAGAAATTGAAAAAGCCAGGTTTGGTTGGGGAGGATTTCCTCTTCTTCCCACTGGTGTACATATGGCCCTTGGTGTCCTTACCCATGAGTTCCATTGGATCAAAGTCTTCCATGATCTCTAGGCTTCTTTGTTGCCCAGTGGCTCTGATGGGCAAGAGTCCAAATTCTTCTTGCTTATACCAAGTTTCTTCTAAATCTGTTTTATCTATGCTTTCTACTCTCAGTTGGGCTGGGACTTCTTTCTCAACTGGTTTGGGCACCTTCCTGAAAATCATAAACTCAAAGGGGAGGTATTTGATATCATATAAATCAGACAAGTTTAGGTAAGCTGGTTCCACTTCAGAGATGTCTAGAGACACTGTGTCTCCAACAGATGAGTCTCCAGAAAGGTCTTTGATTTGCACCAAGGAGACTTGGGAGCTTTTGCCAAATTCCTCCCATGAGAGGAATTCCCCTGAGCCTTTCCCAGTCTCTTCCCTTGTCTCTTTCCCTGTCTCCTTCCTAGCATCCTTCCCAATCTCTTTCCCAGCATCCTTTCCAGTTTCTACAATCTCAGTGAGGGAAGAAGACTTTGTCTGGGACGGAGTGCTCTCTTGCACCGTCTCTTCTGGCTCTTCAGATGATATTGACTCAGTCCAGGTTCTGGCAGCCCACAAGGGCCTCTGGCCCAGCACATTTCCTTCTCCCCCAAAGGCAAAACTGCCGTAGCCCCCAACTCCTACATAGCCCCCACGCTCTCCATAGGAAAACTTCCTGGGTACAGTCTGTGTCTTTGAGCCATGCTGGTCAGACACCGAATCGGCGAGGACTGTCATCTCCTTGGACAAATCTACCATCTTTTCCACAACATCCTCTAGGGATGCCGACTCTGTGGCACTGTAGAAATAGTCACTCTTGGGAGTCAGATTTGAGGTAGCCTCTGATGGGGAAATACTCCCCAGAAAAGCAGGTCCTGAAAAGCTATGGAGTTCACTCACTGAACTTGAGAATAGTCTGGTTTGGGTTTCGAAGGCTGACAGCTTGGAGGAGTCTGTTGGCTGAGGCTGCCCTGGGAGGAGATTGCTGTATGTCTTCAGAAGCCCTTCCATGTGGGTACCAGGTAGGGCTGAACTGGGGATGCCTTGTTTTTGTAGGATGGTAGCATCCCAAGTAGTACTTCCCTCCAAAAGAGCAGACCCTGGGTCATGGTAAAGGAAAGGATTGGATCTCTTTAGTGTGTCTCCAGGGATCCCAGGGAGCTGATGGCCCTCTTGCAGGGCAGACCCCGAGTCACTGTACAGGAATGGGTTGGATCGCTTTAGAGGTCCATCCTTGTGCCCACCTTCATCACTGGTGTAAGCTGAGGGTCCAGAGCCTGTGGTCAGGAGACTGCTGGAGAAGAATGGGTTCGAGTGCTTCAGGGAGTCATCTGTCTGTTTGCCCTCAGTGGCCGATCCTGGGGCTACTTTCAGATTGGGGGTGGGTGCCAACGGATGGCTGCCACCTTGGAGTGTGGTTGTGGAATCACTGAACAGAAAAGGGTTTGAGCTCTTTAGGGAGTCATCCTTTAATCCTTCTTCCCCAGGTGAGCTTGAAGCCATCTGGGAATGTGGGACAGATGAGGGGAGGCACTGACCTTCCTGGCAGGTATCTGCTGCTCTTGGACCTGAACTTTTGGGCAGAGGAGGTCTAGCCTTCAGGACTGATCCTTCCTCTTTCTGGCTTGAAGAGGTAGGCAGTGAAGCAAGCTGGGATGGGGAGATGGCCCCGGCCATGATTCCCTGCTCTTTGGCTGGTGTCAGGGGAAGCGTAGTCCCTCCTGGGCTTTCTGACTGGCTCATCTTTGGGGACTCTCCTGCACTCTCACCAGTAGCCGGATCCTTGTTCTGCTCTTTTTCCTCGCTTAGCTCTGGGAAGGGGCTGGTGGTTCTTGGCCTGTAGTCATCAAATGAGTGGCTTCGGTTGGAGATGCGGGAGGTAGAGCCAGGCAGCCGGAGGGCTGTCTCAAAAGATGGTGACTTGGTCAGCGGGCCCATCTGGCCCTCCTTGGCTTCCTCCTCCTCCATTTCATAATGTTCTAGGAGCGGCTCTCGCAGGCCCCGCAGGGCTCCTTTGGAGTACCAGCCCTTCAGAAGGTTCCTCCGGGCCCTCTCCAAGTGCTTCCTATAATCATGGACAAGAGACGTACCTTCTCGTTCCTGGGCCTCACGGGCCTGCCAAGAGAATGTACTCTTGATAATGCTTTGCCGGGGTACGCATGTGGCACCCTTGGCTGCAGTCTTGTCTCCTTCCTGAAACGAAGCTGCCCCCCCAGGCTCAGTTTCCCCTTCCTTGAGGGTCATACTGTCAGCAGAGGCCGTCTTTGGCAACAGGGGCTGCTCCCAGAACCTGTGGGGGGCCCTGGGAGATAGCCTGCCACCTTGTTCCCACCTGTGGTCCGTGCCTCCTGGGGCCCCTGTGGCACCTGCAGGGAGTTCGCCCTCCTCGGGGAGGCTTGCAGAGCCTCGGAGGAGAGTCTTGGGCTGGAAGACGGGGGAGTATGTTCCTGGTGAAGGCGGTAAGGACTTGGCCCGAGAGTAGGCCGCAATCTCGTTGTCTGAGGAGGAGCTGCTGGTGGAGTAGCTGGCCTCTTTGATGAGGTGCCGGGAGATGCCAAGGGATGGGCTGTCTGAAGGGCCCTGCAGGAGCTCTGGGATGGACTGCATCACCAGGATGGATTTGTAGCACATCAAAGATCTCTGGGAAGAAAGGGTCAATGCCAGGCCGTCAGTCAAGAGCCCAGCTCGGACTCCCCCCAGCCCCCAACTCGACATCAGGCCCTGGCTGGGCTTGGCAGTCTCCAAAGAACTGCTTCAACCTTTGCCTTTGCAAAGGGCAGGTGAAATGATGGGATGGCCAGGAGTGAGGGAAGTAGGCCGAAGCCCCGAGGGTGACTTGCCCACCTTGATGATGGGTAGCCCCGGAACCCAGAAGAGGATGGCCTGGGTTAGAGTTCTGCTGTGACCTGTGGGCCCTTAGGCAAATCACTTCCTTTTCTAGACCTTAGTTTCCTCATTTGTAAAACGAGGTCCATCACATGCTGCTTCGTGATCCACCTCAAGACAGAAAGGAAGCCCCCATCCATGGGGATCTCGGGTTCATCTATCCTGGAAAGAGGAGCTCTAGGTCTAGAAGCCAGCGCAGTGCTTGGGCTGGACGTCCAGGGCACTGGCTCCCTCGGGGGCAAGCTTTCTCTTTGGCCCCTGCCCTCCCCGTCTAGAAGGTCTCTGAGGCCTCTTCTTGCTCTGGCAGTCTCTGTTCTCAGCACAGGGCCTGATGCCCAGGAAATGCTCAATACTACCTATTCCCTTCTCCCTTTCCTTATGGGACTAGCTCATGAGATCACAAGGCTAGAGAGATAGTAAGCCTCACTTCCCATTCCTGGGCACTGGCTAGGCCTGTGAGAGGAACAGCCCTAAAGCCCAGCTGGGCCATGCCCCAGAGAGGGCTGCCACTGACCTGCCACCTGCTCCGGGCCACGATGAACTTGAGCTGCTTGGTGTTGATGAAATGAACCTCCTCGGGAGGCACTGAGGGTTTCTGGAAAGAAAAAAGGCCACAATCAGGAGCCCTGAGGACCAGATTTCTTGGGGAGGGGGGCACCGTTCTGGTGCCTTTCTTAACTTGGTGGGAATTTCTCTGGACACTTGGGTGGCCTCAACAAAGGAGTCTTGCTATCAAGGCTGAGTGTCCTTAGAGACTGAGCATGGTGGGACTTTCCCATCCTCTTGCATCTGCCCTGGGACCATAGGCTAGTGAGAAAAAATTCTCTCTCGTCTTTCTGTCTATCTTTCTCTTCCTCTCCCCCACCTCCCATTAGTTCTGATGGTTCAAGAAGGACCCGGCCTACTCTCCTTTGCCAGCATCTCCCACCATGCTCTGTGGGTGCAAGCTTAACGGGCAAGCCCTCCCAAGAAAGGCTTCTGCCTTTATCCCAAAGGCCAGTTTTCTGCTCTCACAGGTGCCTTCCATGGCCAATTCCTTCCAAGTATCTGCGATGGGCCTGGTGATTGTAGAAAGGATGTAAAATCTCTGCAAAGTCAACTTACCATAAACCATGGGTGGGTGAGACATTTGGAAGCACTGGGTCTGGCCCTGAGAACCAAACAAGACATTTGCTTTATGTGGTGTACTGGAAAGAGTACACTCGAATCCTAGCTCTGACACTATGTATTCTTGGGAAACTATCCTTTGAACCTCAGTTTTTTCTTGCCTGTAAAATGGGAATAATAATCCTCTTACTATCTCCCTTGGAGCATCTCTGTGAGGAAGTTTTATAAACCACAGCTCTCTGTAAACGGTGCATTGTTATTCTTGATTTAACAAACTGAGTCTACTTTGCCGAAAGCCCTTGAGGCTGTCTTGAGAGTGGATGGTCCTAGGTTCAAATCACAGCTCTGCTCCTTACTCACTACTTCTTCCTCAGTTTGCTCATCTATAAAAGGGAGGCCATGGGCTAGATGATCTCGAATACCTCTTCCACTTCTAAATCTATGACCTCAGGTAATCTGTCTGTCCTTCCAGGCTGGCAGGGAAGAGAAGATGCACATACTGGCAGATTGCAATTTGACTGTCAAATTGAGTCTCTTGGCCTAGTCAAAGGTGGTCTTGGCTTCTAGGCACAGGTAACTTTCTCGTAGGTCTTCCCAGAGCAGATGGGCAAGGTGCCAAAGTGACAGGACTGGGCAAGGGAGGACGCTGAGGACTTCAGGCCCTCTGAAAACGGAATCAGGCATTTATCTTTCCCCAATCCAGCATTCATTCTGTTCTATGTGCTATGGTATACCCCAGTGCAGCCAATGGTTGTTCTAAGGCCTTGTTAGGGCGAACATTCCAAGTTCTTTGTTGTAAGGGCTCTTCCGACTCTGACAGTCTATATAACATTCCAAGATTCTTTCAGTTTCAACAGTATGTATTCTATGTTCTTAATCCTTTCTCTCTCTCTTTCTCTCTCTCTCTCTAAAGTCTCTCTCAGTTAGGCATTCTGCATTTCAAGGCCCCATCCAAACCTGACATTCTAAGTCCAAAGGCCTGATATTCTATGTTCTAAGATTCTTTCCTGACTTTTTTTTTTAAACCCTTTCTTCTTAGATACTGTATATTGATTCCAAGGCAGAAGAGCAATAAGGGCTAGGCAATGGGGGGTAAAGTGACTTGCCCAGGGTCACACAGCTAGGAAGTGTCTGAGGCCAGATTTGAACCCAGGACTGTCCAGTCTCTAGTCCTGGCTCTCTATCCACTGAGCCCCCCAGCTTCCCCCTGACATTCTTACACTCCCGACCTTTGACAGTCTGAGTTCTAAGGTTCCTCCCAGCCTTTGATCTTCTAAGTTCTAAGGCTCCATTCAGCCTCTGATGTTTTAATTTCCAAAGCGACTCCCAGCCTTGGCCCTTCTATGGTTTTATGATGTTGAACACTACTGTGGAGAGAATTTGGAATGTGAAGTCCCATGGGAAATGAAGAGGAATGTCCTTACTCTGGCGCCAGCTGAAGAATCCCCTTTATAAAGTCCTTCGCCTCCTCACTCAGGTGGACCGCCTGGGGGGTGGTCCAGGAGATCTTCCCCTCCCGCACGTTCAGGAGAGTCGCTCGGTCATTCTCACCAGCAAACGGGGATGTGCAGGTCAAACTGAAGTAGGAAATGGGAAGGAAGTTGGCTGTTAGTATTGGGCTGCTTCAGAGGTACGGCTGGCCCCTCCCTGCCTTTGGAGCCCCTACATCTTCCTGAAATGAACCAAATGTATGACTAAGGTAGGTGCCTGGGCCCTCCCCTTGCCTGGGGAAGGAAGCTCAAACTAGAGTTTGTTTTCTCTGGTGAACAGAGCTCTTAGTGGCCTTAGGCAGGAGATTCAGGTCACTGCTGGGGACCACCTCCCAGTTATCCAGCAGAGTGCCATTGGTACCTTTGCATCTCCCCTGCCCAGAATCACTCTCCTCCTTTCCAGCACTCCCACACCTTTAAAAAACAAACCAGCCAAACCCTGCACTTCCCCAGGCTGCTTGCTCCTGTCCTATTCTTGCTCTCAATTTAGCTGTCCATTGATTAATCCTTCCTAAGGTGTAAATTGAGGGAAAAGGTGTTAGATGATAACAATTTAAGAGTAACATTAGGCTCAAGGACCTCCCAACTTTCTTTTTATTTACTTTTCTTCTGGAAGCCCTAGACTGTTCCTGTCCCTTCCTTGATCTTTACATTATTTCCTAGGAATGGTGATAACATAGGAGTGCCTGTACATAGGATGAACTTCCTATCTTTTTCTTGAAGGGGGAAAGAGGAGCCTTTGAATCTGTCTTCTAGCCTGAAAAAAAAGTATGAACTCAATGAGCCTCCAATACTTTCGGTTGGTTCTTATATTCTACCACACATGAGCAGGGCCAGGGCTCAGCCTGTAACTAAGATTAGGCTTTAGCCTCTTACCTGGGTTAGGGATCAGGCTTTGGTTGGAGAATAAAGCAGTTCTAAGCAAAGCTAACTGGCAGAGGTGGAGATCAAATTCCTTCTCTCACCATGCCTTAACCATTGAGAGAACTGTCCCAGCTACCCACCATGGTAGTGTAAGATGAAGGCACATGCCATCCTAACTTCTCAAGTCAATCCATGATCCTTAATACGTGGTCTTTCCACTATAGCCTTCAAATTCCTTAAGACCTAGATGTTATTTTCAAATTTTGAAGTTCTCATTGTTTTGGGGGCTGGTAAGAGAAGCAAATCTCTAGCTTTGTCAACAGTTTTTGTCAAATAGCAAGTTCTTGCCTTACTAGTTGGGATATTTCGATTTATCAGACACTAGAACTCATTTTGGAGAAGCAAATACTCGAAGCCGGCAAAACCCTGGAATTTAGAACTTTACTCCCTCTGTACTGTTCTTAATCTAGACATCCACAGGCATCTTAACTTGGGCTTATTCTTTCTGAAAAGGTAGGACCTAGGGAAAGGAAGGGGAGGAGCCTTGGGAGATAGAATTGGTTACCTTAATAGAAAAGGTACTGAATGCCTGGGGAGGTGGGCAAGGAATTGGGTATTTAAGAGATGGGTGAGAGAAAGGATTGGGAGAGAAGGGATTAGTTACTTTGGGAGAGAAGGGATTGAGAATTTAGTTGGTAGAGGACTGGTTACCTTAAGTAGGTGATGACACCAACAGCCCTATGGAAAAACAAAAGCCAAATGTCACATGGTGATTCTAGATTGGCAGAGAGAGTAGCCTGATAAGACCAGGGGAGAAGCCAGGACCAGGGAAACACAGCACCGATGAAACTGGGGAATTAGAGCAGCAATGTGTAAGCTAACTGAAAGTAGGATGAGTAAGGTAGGCCAGGACTAGATAGACCCTGTGAATGGGTACCTCACATTAATGGCTAATAACTTTGTTGAGGGTTAAAGGTTTAAATGGGATAATGTGAGTGCTCTAGAATAATGTAGCCTCAATCAGAAAGCAACAACTGGTACCATTTCATTCTGGAAGTTGTCCTCTGATAGCAAGGCCATAAGATAAAAACATAAGTAGGCTGAGAAAATTGGGGTGGGGTGATAAGCAGCTAAAGCTAGATGAAAAGTCCTGGTAGCACCCTCCCCCACTTTTTTTGAGAGGTTGGGGAATACAGAATGGGGAATTCAGAATGGGGAATTCAGAATTCTGAATACAGAATGATACATTTGCCATCAGATGAATTTACTGTGTTGGTGGTTTTATTTAAATTATTTTCATTTAAAGGAAAAGCTTGGGTACAGGGACAAGTATATCTAGAAATGACTGGGATATAAAAACAAAGGATAAAGGTCTTGACGGCAGCTCAATTATGCCAACAAACTACTAAATTTTACTCCCATTCCACCTTGAAAATGAAGCCCAGGAACTTAATATGGGATGATATGTGCAGATAAACATCTGCCACTAGTGTGGGATGAGAGAAGGGTAGGGTTGAGTCAAGTCAATGAGAGGAAGTTGGGACGTGATGGAGAATGTGACAGGCTGCTGGGAAAAGTGAGGGAATGCCAGGCTTTTTGAGACCCTTAGTTACTTTGAGTTATTGACTGGGATTCATGATCTCCTGCTGCTCCCTGGGTTGTGCTGAGCAAAATGGTGAACAAATTTAATTGTTTCTGAGTCAGTCATCTCTTTTCTTCTGCTCTAGGAGCCTATGGCTCCTAGGCCACAAGAAAAAGACTGAAGCTTATGCCCTCCACATGTCCAGCTGTCTCAGCTGGCCAGAATGATCCTGTCATACTATCCATGATCCTCAATGAGGCTTGGGGTGTGATTTCCTGGCAGGGCGACAAGGACCACAGGACAGAGTGGAGGGGGGTGGTGATGGGTACATTTGTCCTTGTGTACCTTCTGAGTGGAGGAATAGTCTATTTTTGAGGTGATGAGAACACTGTATCTGTATGTTCTTGTATTTATTTTGTGGGGAGGGAAGAGAAACAATTAACAAATAAATTCTATGTCCTTTCCAGTACACAGTATTGCCTCTCATCAGACTGTCACCCTCATATAGCTTTTGAGAGACTCTAATAAGTAATTGTTAGAAAGGCATTTTATAGACTCTAAAGCTGCTCCAGGAGTTCCTGTTTTGAGTACCTGGATGATTTTGTTGCTATGGAGGCCATGCAGGGGATTCATGCTTTGGGTCAAGGTTGTTCTTCATATTTTCAGTGATCCTCTTTCAGCCATATTTAGTTTTATGAAAACACTACAAAAGTTCATTCATTTGTGATTGTTAATTAGCAGCACAAAGGGTTGTAGCTGGAACTCCTGATCATTTCAAAGGAAGCTTTGGAACATACCTTCTTTTCAGTAGCACATGGTACATATGCAAAAAACCCAACAGGTATTAGGGTATAAAGCATAAAAACTTCCCAACCAAATGCAGAAAAGCAAAAATAATAAATGCAACTTTTCCAGATCATAATGCAATAAAATTATAATCAATAAGGATTAATGGAAAGGCAAATTAAAAATTAATTGGAAACTAATCTAATTCTTCAAAACGGGTAGATCAAAGAACAAACCATAGAAACTATCACTGACTTCATTAAAGAGAATGACTACAAGGAGACAACACATCAGAATTCATGGGATACAGCCAAAGGAAGCTCTGACATCACAGGGGCATTACATCACATTAAACACTGGCAAGGGATGCTTTCTCCTGCCCATATCCCTACCTTTGGTAGTTCATCAGTGAATACAAAGCATTGCTTTCTCACCAGATATCTGATGTGGTCGTCACAGGGGTCTGGGCAATAATTTCTGGAGAGACAAACTCTGGGGCACCAAATTTGCTGTATTGGGGCTCTGAGGGGGTGATTTTTTGGGCAAAGCCAAAATCGCAGATTTTAATATCTTCCTTAGTTGGGTGAGCCATTAGGATGTTAGGAGGCTGATGAAGGAGAAAGAGAAGAGAATGTCAGCCATGTGACCTATTTTCAGAAGGTCCCTGACAAGTTGCAGTATATTCAGAGGAAGGCTATCTCATAAAGAGGACATAGGAGTGTTTCATCTAGAATAGTGAAAACTCAAGCATAACATGATCATAGATTTCTAATATTTGAAGGTTGGTCATGGAGAAAAGGGATTAAACAATTTCTGTTTAGCTCAGAGAGCAGACCTACATCAATGGTTGGAATTTAGAAGGAGGCAAAATTATGTTTACTCTAAGAATTTTCCAATAATACAATTTTTTTAAAAGCAATTAGCCCTGCATCCCTGGAAATGTTCAAACAGAGTTTGGATGACAGGAAGAATGCAATGGGGAATTTTGCTCTGGGTGGGAGATTCAATGAGATGGCCTTTAATATCCCTCCTCTTTTATTCACTTTATGGCTCTGTGATAAACATAATTACTTATTAGTGAGGAAATCTTGAGTACCTCACTTTATCTTTTTTGGGCCTCAGTTTATTTACATGTCAAATGAAGAAGAGTTAGATTAAATAATCTCTGAAGCTTTTTGTAACTAAATTCCATGATGCTATAGCTCACACTTGACAGTCACATAAAGAATTTTCACAGGCAGATGTATGAGCTGGTGGTCAGACTTAATGAGAGACTATTTCTGCAGCTTTAGATTTAGTAAATTTACAAAGTACATTCCTCATTTTTTCTTTTTTCTCTTCATCTCTTACCTTCTATCTTAGAATTGATACAAGTATTGGTCCCAAGCAATTGGGGTTAAGTGACTTGCCCAGTTCACACACCTAAGAAGTATCTGAGGCCAGATTTGAACCCAGGTCTTCCTGACTCCAGGCCTGGACTCTATCCACTGAGCCAACTAGATGCTCTGTGCACTTTCCTTTATTAATAACTATTGTGGTGAAGTATATAATAATATTTGACTAGGTTTTTTTTTAGATTTTATAGATGGGAGAAGAAGTAAATGATTTGTTCAAGGTTCTCAGCTAGTATTCCTTCTAGGCTTTTCTGCTTTTTCATTTTGTAGACTGAGGAAGAGGTTGGGGGGAACCATCTAGACAACACAATACATGGCCATACCAAGGGGGGTCCTAGTCCCTTCTTTGAGACAATCTGGCTATTAGACCCAGGTCAAAGTTCCTTCCCCTCTCTGGGCCTCAGTTCCATCTTCTCCATAAGGAAGGGGTTGGACTCTCTGGGGTCCTTTCCAGCTCTAATGGTCCATATATTTATTGTCACCAGAGCTCTAGGAGACTTTTTGAGACTACCAGTTCTCATTTCCTCACTTGCCAAAGAACCAAAGGAAAGCAGTTTTTTTTTTGTTGTTGTTAAGGATTATACCTTAATATCCAAGTGCAGGATGTCATTGTCATGGAGGTACTTGAGGCCTTCTAAAACCTGCTTTATATATACCTTCACCTAGGAATAAAGACAAAACCCACATTTACTAAACACTGCAAAGTCTGGTGCTGGACACCAGGAGAGACACAAAGTTTAGATAACAGGACATATTTATTATGCTTATTTTTCCAAGACTAACATGAACCCTGAGATGACATGTTCATTTTTTCCCAAGGTTCCTCTCATTCCTATTTCACTTATCAATCACCTCTCTGCCCCAGAAAAGAGTAGACCTCTGTCTACTACACTGTATTTCTTCTTCCTGGAGTCAAAAGTGGATTTACTCACACCTGCTGGTGTTTGAAACCATAGGGCTTGGGGACATGGGATGTATTTCCATCACAATGTCTAATTAAGGATAGGGGCCTTAGAAAGTAAAGGATGACATGGGAAGTCAGCATTTGACTAAGAATATCATAGCAAAGAACTGAATAAAGCTTTATGGACTTTAATCATGGCTAAAGGTAGAGCAATGTACCTTCAAAGTACCAACAATACTGTTGGCCCGGGATAGAATATACCTGATGTAGGCTGGGAAGAAAAAAGTTTCCTGTGAATTCTCTTTTTTTTCATGGAGTTTGGGAGATCATTAGTTCTTCAAGAGATTCACATCCACCCTTTATAGAAAAACAAAATCTTATACCTGTTATATAGATCTAGTGGTTCTGAGTAGCTCCTCCATCCTTTCCCTGTCCAAGTGATGGCAAACCTTTCAGAGATGGAATGCTCAAGTGGCAATCCTCATGCTGCATGTGAACGGCCTTCTTAGCCCAGACAGGGAGGGTGGATGATGTCCTCAGGCACAGTGGAGGGAGGAAGGGAGCAGCCCCCTCCAGCACCCATGCCATAGTTTCGCCAACAAGGCCTATGATATTCTCTTTTGCCCTCTAATCGTCAAACACTGGTTTACATCCTCATCTTAAGATTCTTCTTTGTCCTGATTTAGTTGTTAACCCAAAGAAACCCAACTTATGGATCACTAGAGCAGTTTTCTCTCTAGAGTTTGGACTAGAGATAAGTTGCCAACATGCAGAAAAGTGCAGTAAGAGTCATTTTAAAGTACTGCTTCCATTCTGAGTGATCTATGGAAAGAACACTACCCAAGTTCAGAGGAAGAACTACAGGAGTGGAAACACAGAAGAAAAACAACTGCTTGAACACATGGGTTGAGGCGGACATGATTAGGGATGTAGACTCGAAACTACCACACCAAAGCAACTATCAACAATTTGGAAATAGGACTTGATCAATGACACATGATAAAACCAGTGGAAATGCGTATCGGCCATGGGGGGGGCATGGGGGAAGCCGGGGGGGGGGGGTGAAGAGGAAAGTAAAAGCATGAATTATGTAACCATGTTAACTTTTCAAAAAATAAATATTAATAAATGTTTAAAAACAAATAAAGTACTGCTTCTACACCCTCTCCTTGTATCCTGCATGGGTTCTAGAAGCATAAACTTGCCTCATTTCCTCATCTGCAAGCTTTTCCAGATTCTGTCAAACTAGAAAGGCCTTGAGTATGGTCTGTGATACTGGAAATTTGGGGTTCATTAAGCTTTAATATTTAGATATATGATATAAACTATATTTTATATATATATATATATGAGATAAACTTCCTATATATATATGAGATAAACTTCCTGTGGACGTTTAGGGGACTTGAAAACTACATGACGTGAGCCAACATAAAGCGAAGCTTAAATAGAGAGAACTTGATTGGTTCGCGCTCTTTCCTGTGGAACAAGCCAGGTGGACAAAAGGTAATGGTGGGCGATTTGAATTAGCAGGCATGTGGCCTTCTTAATTGCCAATATGCCTTTAAATAAACTATTAATACTTTTGAATATATCTATCTATATCAATATTATTTGTAACAGGTCCCAGGGATGGGCCAAGGGTCTGTCATCTGAGGAGTAGCCAAGCCAGCTGCCCATTGGCTCATTGCCAGAAGGCAGACGACAGAAGACAAATTTGTTTGGTTAAACCGGCTCCTGTAAGGTGGAGGGACTGAGTTCTTCAATGAACAAAAGGAGCACAATGAGGAAATCATAAACCTTGTGATACGTGGAGTTTTTTAAAGACACAAAGTGATACTCTTCGTGTCCCATAAGTATTTATTTCAGTGTAGATCAAGTCCTGCATCCCAAAATGGTGCCTAAAAGCCAAATGGGCTGCCTTGGGAAGGAGATGAGCATTTTACTGAGCATCTTTAAGTTGTGGCTAGACAAGCCCTTGTGGGGGATTTAGAAAGAGGATTCTTGTCCAGATAAGAACACTGCTTTATATCCTTATTTCAGAATAAGATAAGAATTCTTGCCTGGACAAGGTGAGCCGTATCTGTGTGTGTTTTCTCCTCTGGGCATCTTGTATGTGTGTATATATATATATATTTTTTTTTTTGGGGGGGGGTTTCTAGTATAAGGTAATTCTATGATAATAAAACCTTTCTGAGACTGCGTCAGGACAGCTGAACCACTAATAGCACATCCAGGGGGCTAAGATTTTGCCCCATCGATCTCAGAGGTGGTTTGAGGATCCCAGGCCTAGCTTTCTGGCTGCTTTGCCCCTCAGCTTAGACTTCTGTCTCTTTCCATGGTGTTGGCCTCCCTGCTTCCTTGCCCTGATGTGTTTTGCCTGCCCCACCCTGGGCCTCTGCAAGGGTCTCTGAGGCAGAGAGAGGTGTTGCTGTTGGAAAGTCATGAGAGAAGGCAGAAGGCACACGGGGAGTCGTGGAATTCTCTTTAGGGACTAGTCCTCAGAGCCAGGGCTACAGAGGAACCAGAGACAGAGGCGCCACTGGGGGGTGAGCTTCATGGCCCGCGATGGGGCAGCTCCCTGATGTGCCAGCCTGCCTGCTCCTTCTTTCTCCACTTCCTCTGCTGACACTACTGAGGCTTAGGAGGGAATGAATCAGTGAGAGAATTAAGTGATGGCTGGGGCAATCTGACCAAGAGAATTCTGTCACCTCAGTTTCAGTCACCACATTCTTCTTGTATAAGCGGTCCAGAAGCTCTTCAGAGGAACACCTAGTGCTGTAGTCAAGGACAATTAGGATATAGTAATATATAAAAATATATTTAAAAAAGTAATATAAAAAAAGCTAGGCAGTACAGTGGATAGAGCACTGGGCCTGGAGGTAGGAAGATCAGAATTCAAATCCAGCCTCAGCTTCTTATCAACTGTGTGACCCCAGGCAAATCAACTTAACCTCTGTTTTTCTCATTTCCTCATCTGTAAAATGGGTACACATTGGAGAAGGAAATAGCAAATTCCTCCAGCATCTTTGCTAAGAAAACCTCATGGAAGAAAACCCATGGGGTCATATAGAGTCGCATATAACTAAACAACTGAACAACAAAAATAATGTGAGGTAGTTCATTCATAAGTGGCATAGTAATAACAAAAGAATAGCTGATGTTTCTATAGTGCTTTATGACTGGCTAGGAAATTGAGTCCCATTATCTCATTTCATTCTCACAAACAAGGGAGTTAGGGTTAGATCCAATCATCTTTATTTTGTAAGTGAGAAAACTGAGGCACCAGAGTTGGGAAGTGACTGCTAGGATTATAGTATTTATAGCAGGAAGGGACCTTGGAGACCATGCAATCCAGTCATCTCATTTTAACAAGAGCTAATAGCTAGCACTGGCATCTAGCACAAAGTACTTTATCAGTATCAGTGTCAAACATCTATAAACATCACAACAACCCTGGGAAGTAGGTGCTATTATTATCACCCCCATTTTACAGATGAGGAAGCAGTTAAGTGACTTCTCCTGAGTCACACTGCTGACTATCTCAGGCTGGATTTGAACTCAGGACTTCTTGACTTTAGGTCCAGCATTCTATTCACTCTAGTACTTAGTTGCCTCTAATGTTACATATTAGGAACCTGAGACCCAGACAAAGGAAGTGACTTTGCCCAAGATCGCATAGCTAGGAAGGGACCAGATCAGAATTCGAATCTAATTCTTCTGACTCCCAAGTCCAGGGCTCCTTCTATTAGACCACTGCGGACCCTCTGAGACACTAGGACTGAAAGAAACCAGAAAAATTTCTGATAGCCAAACATTTACCTAAATCTCTCTTGTAAAGAGGATTTCAGTTTGGGGCAGCATCAGGAAATTAGCAATTTAATAGATCTTTGATGTTTAGGAATTAAAAATAACACCAAAAACATGTTCTGATTTCATATTTATGGACACAAATTAGGTGTGCAGAGATATGAGTGGCCCTGAACAGCTCTATAAGCTTGAGGAGACGCACGGCTCCCCTGCCCCATTTAGAGGGACAGAAAACAGTGGAAGAGAACGGCAGGGCTAGCGGGGGCCTGATCACTGGACTTTGGGCCCAGCATTCCATCTCTCCTGCTTCTGCCTTTGTTCCCATTTCTGGCTTCATTCTCTCCTTACCTCTGACTCTGGAATCTCAAGCCTCTCTCAAGACTCAGCTGGCTCTGGTGCCACCTCTGACACGGCCCCTCTCTAGTCTTCCTTTGTTGCCTCTTATCTCTGCTCAGAGCTTCCTCCTGTAGAGCAGAAGCTTCTGGAGGGCAGGAAGGGTTTCATTTCTGTTTTATATCTTCAGGACCTCATTCAGCGCCCTTTCATCTAACAGTAACACTTACCAGCACGGCTACCATATGTTTGTTGACTTGAATTATTGCACTCAATTAAATATGAAGAAAGTCAGAGCTGGAAGAGATGACTTCAAAGTTCAACCCCTTCATTTTAGAGAAAGAAAATAGAATTGAAGTCACCCACCCACTGTGGCCATCTGAAGAGGTGACATGATTTGAACCCATGCCCCCTTGGTTGCAAGCCCGGTGCTTGCCCCTACATGAGACAACCCACCATGCCTCCAGCAGCAGGAGGGAAAGGATACAGCTCCAGGATCAGAATCAGCGTTTTCCTGGTCTCAAACTCATCCAGGAGCTGGGTGACCAGCTTGTGGTTCAAGGTGGCCAGGATGTCTCGTTCCCGGTACGCCTGGGCCCGGGTCTTGCTCCGAAGCGGGATGAACTTCGCAGCACAGGACACCTTGTTGCCTTTGTGCTCAACCCTCTTCACAAAGCCAAAAGCACCCCTAGCAAAGGGAGACACACCTGTTATCCTGGCCAGGATGGTTCCAACGCTTCAGATTGGAAATGGAGCTGAAAGGAAACATGGCCCAAAGCCATCCCCAGGAGCAGAGGATCCCTCCCTAGAGGACCCCCAGCCTCCGCTGCCCCCTGTGCACCTCAGATCGCCGTTTTAGCCCCAGACCTCTAGGAGGGGCCATCTTCCAAGCTGAATGAGCCCACTCCAGTATTTTATATTTTCTCGTCTGACCTTCACAACACCTTTATTAAACAGACTGGGAACCTGAATTGTTCACATTTTCAAATGGACCTTGGGAGCTTGTTCTAGCAGGGGAGCGCAGCTACTCTTATACCCTTGACCGAAGAACGGTACGCCTCTATTGGGGAAGGTCGTCCTCTTCGACCGAGCGCGCAGCTTCGGGAGGGACGCACATGGAGCGGTGAGGGAGGAAGGGGACACCCGCCTAGCCAGCCAGATCAGCCGAATCAACCCTGGCGATCAGTGGGGTGACAGATGTCGCAGCCAGATCGCCCTCACATCCTGTTCACATTTTCAAACAAGGAAACGGAGTCCCAGGGAGCCGAGCTGACTTAGCTCGTGCTAGAAGGGATCTTTGAGACCCTCTAGCGTGATTCCATTTCACAGAAGAGGAAACAGGGCTTGAGAGGTAAATGCCTGACCAAGGTCAAAGAGCAAGTTTATGTCAGAGCCGGGAATGAAGCTCCGTCTTGTTCATGCCGCCCTCCCACGCTAGGCCCCACACCCTGGGATGAAGCTCGGACCGGAGAGAGATGCCCTTTACTAACCGAGGAACCAAAGAAACTCAGGTCTGGGAGCCTTTGTTACCTTCCAATTTCCTCCTTGACTTCGTAGAAGGAGTGGAGCTTTCTTCGGTAACTCTGCTTCTCTGCTCCCTGCTCCGTCTCGCCTTGGTCAAATAAAACAGAAGAAATTCAGTGAGGCAGGGAAACGGGAGCTCCCATGTTTGCATTCTTTCTGTTCTCACCCTGCTGCCAGATAACACTTGCCACCCTCCTGGGGGCCGGCTTGGGAGAGGAAGGACCCCTTCTGTTCCCAGCCTGGGTGAGAAGAGGTCCTGTTCCAAGCCCCAGGTGAGGCTGGTCTCATTACAGACGCCTCCCTGTTCTGTGATCAGGATTCCGTCAGGTCTGGGCCCTTTTTGTGCTTTCTGTAGCACTTGGCACTGCCAGTTATAGCAGCCACAGAATGTCAGAAGGGAAAGGGGGCCTTAGAATGGCCAGCACAGAATGTTCAAGATGGAAGAGACCTTTGAAAATAGATCACAGAATGTTAAAAACAGAAGGACCTTTGAGAGCTTCATGCTAAAACCCCTCATTTTATAGAAGAAATAAAAATAAAGCTTTGTTTAAGGGGGGGAGGGGTTTCATTTGCTCAAGGTTAGTGGTACAGGCAGAATTAGAACTCGAGTCTCCTAACTCAATCCAGAGCTCTTTCCTTTTTTGCAATTTCCATTTCTTCCACAATAGTAAGCCACCTTGTGTTTTCCTCTCAGCTCATCTTTGTTTTGAGCTCCCACCTGAAGATATCATGAGGTCTAGGCCAATGAAGCCAAAGGTCTAGCCAATGAACTTCTCGCAAAAGAAGAGGGTCCAAAAATATTCATAGCTGCACTCTTTGTGGTGGCAAAAAAACTGGAAAATGAGGGGACGCCTTTCAATTGGGGAATGGCTGAACAAACTGTGGTATCTGTTGGTGATGGAATACTATTGTGCTCAAAGGAATAATAAACTGGAGGAGTTCCACGTGAAATGGAATGACCTCCAGGAATTGATGCAGAGTGAAAGGAGCAGAGCCAAGAGAACATTGTACACAGAGACTGATACACTGTGGTACAATCAAATGTAATGGGCTTTTCTACTAGCAGCAATGCAATGATCCAGGACAATTCCGAGGGATTTATGAGAAAGAACGCTATCCACATCCAGAGAAAGAACTGTGGGAGCAGAAAAATAGAAGAAAAACAACTGCCTGATCACATGGGTCGATGAGGATATGATTGGGGATGTAGACTCTAAATGATCTGTCTAGTACAAATATTAATAATATGGAAATAGGTCTTGATCAATGACACATGTAAAATCCAGTGGAATTGTGCATCAGCTATGTGAGGGGGTGGGAGGAGAGAAGGACAGAACATGAATCCTATAACCACGGAAAAATGTCTAAATTAATTAAATAAAAACTAAAAAAAAAAAAAAAAAAAAAAAAAAGAGGAGGGTCTGTGTGGCCCCGGGCACATCACTTCATCTCCATTGACTAGTCCTTGCTGCTCTTCTTAGAACTGGTACTAAGGCAGAAGGTAAGGGTTTAAAAAAAAAAGAAAGAGGAGAGGCTGCTTTTTGATAGGGGGGATTCGGGGCAAGTGGCTAGTACCAGGAGGGTATTCCCTGTGGGCCTACGGGCCATTCAAAGCCAGAAGTCCACAAAGTGACAGATCCAGCACAACAGGCAGGAAAATTTGGTCTGAATTTGGAGGTGATGGGCCAAAGCTCGGGTGGGTGAATGGTCTGTGCAGAGCTGGAAAACTCCCTCCCCAAGGGAGCCTCTGAGCCTCAGACTAAAGACAGTTGGCTTCACACAGACTCTTCCTGAGGCAGTTGCATTTTATGGCTATGTGAAACGGAGTTATTATGGGCTCGAATGTGCAAATTGGGTAGAAAGGGGGGCTGGTAGACATATATGCTGAGTTCAGGAACTCCTGTTGAATTGGTGACCCAGAATCGCACCAGGCCAGAAGATTAAAGATCATTTAGTCCAAACTCTCCATTTTACAGATGTGGAGACTGAGGCCCAAGAAGATTAAGCAACTAACTCATGAGTATTCAGCTAATAAGTAGAAGGTGGAGGCTCATGTTCTAAATCTAGAATCCCTTTATCATGCTGACCACCTAAGCCTAATGGTTTTAACTAAAAGTGGAGAGAAAGGGAGGAAAATGCTCCCACGTATTGGCCTGGTGGTATAGCCTTGGAGCCCAGGGAGCTGTTAGTGCCTCGTTTCCTTGGAAGCCCTGGGGCTGAGGGTCAGCCTGGGGCTGAGGGTCAGCCAGGCGCTGTCCTGAGGTTGTGAAGTGGGAGGTCTGCCTGGCCCTTCTTACTCTGTCCTCATGACAGGAGCGCCACCATTAGTGCCCATAAACGCAACCCCAGCGCTCCCCAAAGAAATGAGCTGGCAATCGGCTGAGGAGACAGTCACTACATGAGAAGGGAGCCAGACGGGACAGAGAAGAGGCTGCGCCCACCTACGGTGCCTATACAGATGGGTGCCGAGGATGGGGGATGATGAGGGGATCAGGCAGCTTAGTGGCCAGAAGACAGCTTTGACGGCAGAGGCCTCTCCTGAGCCCTGCTTGGTCGAGGCCTGGGCTTCAAATATGGCCCAGGAAGGCTGGGACTTTTTCAAGAGGCATGTATAGGATCTCTGTGTACTTCAACAATAACTGGCCGCCTCAGATCTGGTGATAATGGCTAAGGACAATAAGAAGAACTTTAAAAAGTGATGTTGGGGCAAAAGACCAAAGAAGACATGCCATTCCTTCTTGGGGTGGAGGGAAGAAGAGCAGAGGCCGAAAGCGGCTCGTGCCATCTTGGACTGCATTGAGGAAGATGCCGTGTCCAGAGTGAGGGAGCCGGTGTTGGTGGAGGGGGGCAGGGAGGGAAGCGGGGACCCCCCCGAGCTCTGAAGTCTTCTATTTTTCACCAGTTAGCAGTAGCCAGGCAGAGATGGCAACGTCTGCCTGGCTAAGCGTTTAACGGGTGTGTAGCCTGAATGAGTTCCAACAGGCTCGCCCCGCTCTGCTCTGTATTTACGGCAGTCCTGTGCAGTTGTGTATCGCTGATTCCCGGTACTGCTCTGTTTGCTAGTTAGACTGGCCTAGACTGTACTCTGCCCTTCCTACAGTTCACCCCAAGAGAAGGGCCTTCCACGAAGAGAAGAAGGGGCTTTTCTGCCTGGAACCCCCCAAAGCACTTGGGGGTGGACAAGGCCAACCCTGCTCTGTCCCTTGGGCTACCCCATCAGCCCTGCGGCTATTTCATTGCCCCGAACCTCTTCTTCAAATAGAGACTTTCATACCTCTGGACAAGAACGGAGTTCTGAGCCTCCCATTCTTGGGGTGAAACCCTGTTACAAACTTTGTAGTGGTTTTCCCACCACCGCGTTATTGTTTGCTTTGCCTCAATTAGATCGCAGCTAGAGAACTTGGTTTGTTTTAGCATTCAGCCTTTTAAGAAGGACATTATGAGACAGCCTCATGGCTCGGTGGATTAAGAGCCTGGTCTAGAGATGAGAGGTCCTGGGTTCAAAACTGGCCTCAGATACTTCCTAGTTGTATGACCCTGGGCAAGTCACTTAACCCCTGTTGCCTAGCCCTTCCTGCTCTTCTGCCCTGGAACCCATATATAGTATTAATACTAGGATGGAAGGTAAAGGTTTTTTTTTTTTTTAACAAAAAAGGACACTAATGTTAGGTAGAGGTCCTGGAAAGGGTAGAGGAGGGTGATCTAGAGGGGAGACATTTAATGGGGAATGCCTGAGTGGAGTCAAGCAGGTAAAGAGTGGTCCTACAGAAGAGGGGCTAGACTTGTTCAGCTCGGCCCTCAAAGGCAGCACGGCAGCAGAGGGATGCAGAAGGACAGGGTTCGGGCTCCATGTCAAAAACCAAGCCCAAACGACGTCTTCTCAAAGATGCCCGCTGTACCGGCATCAAGAGGGCCTTAGTGGGCTCCCTGCCTCTGGGGGTCTTCAAAAGGGAGCTGGGTAATCCCTTGCGGGAAGGAATGTCTGCTCAGAGGCAGGCTGGACTGGAGGACTTGTGAGGGTCCACCGGACTGCGGGTGTCTCTGTGTAAGGGCTGCTTGCTTCCTGCAGCCGTCTCTCGCCCTTGGCTCTAGGGTTTCCCTCGATTCTGTTCCTTCCTCCACCTTGTTCCTCCTGCTTTGGGCCCAGTGAGCTGCCTGGGAAGGACTGAGAAGGGGCTCCCCCTCCCCTGCTTGCATGTACACCCACTCACCTCCCTGGACCAGCAGTTCTGCTTTGCACAAGACCTCCCCGCTGGGGTTCCGGGCCAGGCAGGTGTAGATGCCCGCGTCCTGCTGGGTGACCTCCTTCAAGACCAGGGAATAGTTCGTGCCTTGTTGTTCTTGGAAGACTCGGGGGCTGCTGGTCAACAAGGTGCTGCCCTGAGGGGGTGAAGTCACAGGTCAGCCTTGCAGTCCCTTCTCTGTCCCCATCAGCAAGAGCCCCGCCATTGCTGTCTATTTATTCAACCTCAGCACTCACCAAGCATTCAGGGAATGAGAGTTTGTGCTCTAGAAGGGATTTTTTGGTAGGAGGACTAGGATTATACTGGCATTCAAAGCCCTCAGCTAGCATTTATTTATTTATCTACCCACCCATCTGCTCGCTCATCTATTCATTCATTTATTTAGTATTTTATTTATTTTTTTATTGATTAATTAAAAAATTTTTTCCCTGGTTACATGATTCGTGTTCCTTCCCTCCCCTCAGCTGGCATTCATAGGAATGGTACTTTAAGGTTTACAGAACACTTTGTTATTGTTCTTTAGTGGTGTTCCTGCTTGGGGTTTTCTTGGCAGAGATCCTGACGTGGTTTGCCATTTCCTTCTCCAGTTCATTTTCAGATAAGAAACACATCACCCCCCAGTGCAGCCATTTAACTTTGGGATGGTTCCAATTGTGGGGAAATTTTCCTTATATGAAATCAAAATCCAATTTCTTCCATTATTCCTACTTCAGCCATTTGGGGCCAAGAAGGACAAATTTATTTATTTCTCTTCTGTGTGGCAGCCCTTTAAAGCTGAGAAAAGTAATCAAGTCTCTCCCTTAAATCTTATTTTCTTCAAGAAGAACCTTCTTCAGTTGATCTCTATCTGGCTTGCTATTTTGTGCCCTTCCTGTCTTGGTCACTAGTGGACACATTTCTGCTAGTCTTTGCCAGCTTTGTACTGAAGATTTCTTGTATTCTTGATATGGTCTAACCAAGGCAGAAGAAAACAGGACAAGCACCAGCTCCCTTCTTCTAACTCCAATACCTTCTCATTACACCATGGTCTCTCTGCTCAGTAACCTATTTGATTGTTCAATTACCCTCTTTCTTCTCTTTCATCACCACCACTGCTGGCATCTAGGGCCATGGTGGTACTCTATAAGACAGCCATTACTGGCACATTCTTAGGAAAAAAGAACTCCTTACCTGGTACCAGGCCACTATGGGCTGAGGGTGCCCTTCAATGATTGCCTGGAACTTTGCTGTTTCCCCAGCCTGAGCCTGTATATCTTCAATAGTCACCTGCATGGATGGGGGTTCTAGGGAGAGAGCACAGTTAGGTTAAGCTAACTGTGGGTTGGGAACACAGGGAGAAGGAATGAAGATGGGCAGAAATTCCTTTCCTTTTTCTTTTCCTTTCCTTTCCTTTCCTTTCCTTTCCTTTCCTTTCCTTTCCTTTCCTTTCCTTTCTCTCTCCCTTCCTCCTTCCCTTTCTTGGTCTTTATTTATAATTATAGTCTGCTGTTCTATTGAGTTCAACTGTACTTCATAGTGGGCAGTGGGGAGTAGCCAGCTAACCAGCTGGTAGCCCAGACAATTAGAGAGGTCAGGAACCTCAACTGGAACCCTTAGGGAAAAATGTAAGAGTGGCTTATTCCATTCTTTGGAACCCTTTTCCACATTGCTAGAGTTTAAAGGAGCCTTAGAACAGAATGACAGAGCTGGAAGGAGCCTTAGAACACAGAATGGCAAGACTGGAAGGGATTTTAGAACACAGAATGGCAGGAGTGGAAGGGATTTTAGAACACAGAATGGCAGGACTGGAAGGAGCATTAGAACACAGAATGGCAGAGCTGGAAGGAACCTTAGAACACAGAATTGTAGGACTTAGAACACAGAATAGCAGGACTGGAAGGGACTTTAGAATATAGAATGGCAGAGCTGAGAAGGTCCTTAAAACAGAGAATCACAGAGTTAGGAGGCTCTTTAGAACCTAGAATATCAGAGCTGGGAGGACCCTCAGAACAAAAAATGGCAGATCTAGGAGAAGAATTGGAAAAGATGGTCTCTAATTTGTCCTGGCTGTGCCCTTCCATTTTTTAAGGCCCCTTCCGGCTCTGGGCCATCATTCAAAGGAGGGTGAGGAGGGACAAGAGCTGTCTTGCAGGTATCAAAGGCCATGAAAACAAGTCTGGGAGGTAATCAGGGCCCGAGTCAGAGGGAAGTTCAACCCCCCCCTCCCCCCTCCCCCAGTTCCTTACTTGTGATGCTCCCATCTCCAGCCTGATAGATGCAGGTCCTCTGTGTGGTCTCAACATAGATGTGCCTGTGGATGTCCCAGGCTTCCTCAGCGCCCTCCTTCCCTGGCCAAGAGGTACCCTCCATCCTGCAGACACAAGCGTAGGGAGGTAGTGAGCCTCTATTGTCAGCCCTGACTTGTCCTCATCCTGCCACAGAAACAGTCCAGGCCATGGTGACAAGGGGATGGAAGGAGGGGGAGATCTGTTGCTTTGTGAGGGAGCCAAAAAACCCAGCGTGATCACCCTGTTCCAGGGCTGAGTCTGACCTTGGGGAAAAGGGAAGCAAGTGGGCTGTGGGTATTAAAGGAACAAAGGACTGTTTGAATCCAGTTTGGGATTATCTTTCAGTGCAGATCCATTTCTCTAGCCATTGGAATCCTACTTTCTGTTTCAAGGTTGTTTTATTTCAAATAGCCTCCCTTCCCCACCATTTAAATCTCCCTCTACCCAACGCCTATGACAAATGATGTTTCATTTAAGGCCTTCCATTGAAAGGATTCCCCCTGGCCATTCCCATTAGATATGTCTCTCTTTCCCTCTGCTTCATCTCCGGGATGGATTACCCAGTATCCATCACCAGCCTTCCTCCCCATCCTTGCCAAGGGGGATTATTGAAGAAAAGGGAGAAGGTCCGGAATTGGGGAAATCAGAGGCTAGAGCAGCTCTGGCTAGGTGGGCAGAAGATAACTGAGTGAGAGTTAGGGGTACCTATTCCAGCCCTTCTCCACCCCCTCCCCTCACTGTACAGAGAAAGTGTTTGACATTTTTAATACATTGTCACTGAACTGAACAAACAATCTCATGTCCTTCTCTGCACCTGCCCTGGGGACCCTGCCAGCATTTTGTCTACAGCCCCCCTGCCCCAGGCCTGGCCCTAGCCCCAACTCAGAAGAAAGCATCCAGTTCTGGGGTGGGAGTAGTGGTGGTCACCGAATAGGGATGGTCCGCTCCTGGGGGCCCCCGTCTGCCGCTGCTGCTGCCGCTGCCGCTGCCTCCTCGTTCTTGCTGGTGCTTGGGGCAGGCTGGGGGCCCTTCTGGTCTCTATCCGGTATCTTCCCAGAGCTGTCCTGTGCCCCATCTGATGGAGACAATAAGGTTATAGGGGACCAAATGACCTGGGGCCAGGCCAGAGGAGGGGGGACAAGATTCCAGCTTGATCCAGAGGGTTGCCAGGTTGGCCCACAGAGGCAGAGACACATTTCCCATCAATGGCCTGGGAAAGGCCCAATACCAGTTTCCAGGGGCTGAGGAGGACAAGGTATCATGAAGCTCATCAATCTGAAGTGGTATCAGGGAGAGGTAAGGGCTCAAACTGGCTCAGGACAGCAGATTGCTAAATTTTCAGTGTGAGCATTTATACCTCAGAAATTGGCAAGCACTGCACATCAGGGCTTGCTTTCTTATTTGATGGAGAAAATGTTAATAATTCAGGTTGAAATTAAAAGTGTATTGTGAACCTATTTTTTTTTCCTTTTGGAGAGCTGGTTGTTAAATATTTACCAGTACAACACTGACTGGGGGTGAGAGGTGGGCTATAATGAGAGCAGGAAAAAGAAAGTCCCTGAAAAGCAAGGGCCTGTGTTTGTACATCAGACAGATCTTGTCTCTTGGCATTATGGCAGCTCTTTTTTTGTAAAACGCTGACCTTCCATCTTAGAACCAATACGAAGTATGGGTTCCAAGGCAGAAGAGTGGTAAGGGCCAGGCAGTGGGGCTTAAGTGACTTGCCCAGGGTCATGCTGCTAGAAGTGTCTGAAATGACTGATAAGACCTTTGCCCTGACAGTTGCTTAAAAAATAAAGCCTCAGCTTTGATGAGATGAAGAACTGACAGCCCACAGCAGAGAGAGGAGACAGAAGAACCTACAAATATCAAGATATCAGAGGCTTAAGACAGTCCCAGATGCCTCTGTAGCTCCTGAGAATGACACTGTATTGGAAAATAGTCACAGTATAAATGGAAAGTCCACTGAATTTGGAATCAGAAGACCAGTGTTTGATCCACTTAAACCTTTTAGAAATTTTTTTCCTCTATAAAATGGGGATAATGATGCCAGCCTTTCCTATCTAACAGGCTCTTGTGAGAAACAAATAAGGGATGAACTTAAAGTGCTTTATCAGCTTAAAGAATTATTGGGGAGGGGGAGCTAGATCTCCAGGCCAAGCTTGGAGACAGGAGGTCCTGAGTTCAAGTCTGGCCTCAAGCACTTCCTAACTACATAATCTTGGGCAAATTGTTTAATCCCATTTGCCTAGCCTTTGCCTTTCTGTTTTGGAGTTGTTACTAAAATAGAAAGTAAGGGTTTTTTCTTTTTTCTTTTTTTAAAGAGTTAAAGGGAAGGAAACAATCATTTGTTAAGTGCCAGTCACTGGGCTAAGAGTTCCACAAATGATATCTCATTTGATCTTCTCGGCAAATCCTGGGAGTTGGTGCCATTATAATCTTTATTTTATTGTTGAGGAAATGGAAACAGAAGGAAAATGACTTGCTCAGGATCACACGTCTAATAAGTGTCTGAGGCTGGGTTTGAGTTCAGGTCTTCTTGTCTCTGGGCTCAGCCACCTAGTGACCACTATTTAAAAAATAAATAACAATTATGATTAGGGTAATGGTGACCCAGAGTTACTGAGGAGCCAGTTACACAGTTGTTTCCTCTGTTTTGAACATAATCATATCATGTGTTTGAAAAATACACTCTAGATCAGTGATTCCCAAAGTGGGTGCCACTGCCCCCTGGTGGGTGCTGCAGCGATCTAGGAGGTGGTGATGGACACAGGTGCATTTATCTTTCCTCTTAATTGCTATTAAAATTAAAAAAAATAATTTCCAGGGGGCTAAGTAATATTTTTTCTGGAAAGGGGGCGGTAGGCCAAAAAAGTTTGGGAACCACTGCTCTAGATGGTTAATAATGTAAGCCAAAAAAAAAAAAAAGGCCTTGATACTTTAAAAATGCTTAAAAAGTTCAATTAGCTGGAAATATCACTTAGCTGGACTATATCCACTCCCCTCTCCCCTTGCAGGTGGAAGAGAAGTGCCATCTTGGAAATCCAAGCAATAAAATGATGCTGCTGATGCCACAAAGGGTGACACAGGCCTGGGCTGGAAAGGACCCAGAGCAGTGTTGAGGGACAGGCTTGATGAACTTGGTTCCTACAAGATTTATAGGGAAGAAGAATTCTTGTGGCTGTGGTTGGAAGCAGAGGTTGGGAAGGAGAGGGAATGGAGGCAAGATTTCTGCTTTGCCTCTAGCACAGCCTACTTAATTTGTATGTTTATTTGTGTATATGCTACAAGGAGCCCTGCCCTGCCCTCCCCTGTCCCTCCTCCCCACCGGACGGTCGGCGTTTAGAGGGTAAGGCCAGTCATAGCAGCACCCAAGCCTGCTCATCCCCCCCCTTTCTCTGTGACAGCCTGATGGCCTTGCCATGTTCATGCCTGAACCACAGAAGGGCACGAGCTGGTCCAGGAGATGCCATGAGAGTTGGGGGAGGCCTTGGATGCAGCATGATTGGAGTGCTTCAACTTCCTGCCTCAAGATGGACAACCATGGACCAACTTGGCCTAGGCACAGGAAGGTGGGTTTTCCCCTCCCATTGGAACTCCTGGCCTTAATAGGGACCCTTTGGGTCCTTGCAGTTAGAAGAGAAGTGCCATCCTGGAGATCTAAGTGGTAAAATCTGATTAGTCTCCCTCATCCATCATTCATAGGGAAGCTGGACTTCTGGCAGCCTCACTCACCCGGAACACAGTCAGGAACTCTGGAGGAAGTGAAAAAGGCTTCTGAGCTGGGAGGGAAGCAGCAGTCACAAAGCCCATGCAGCAAGGGGAGAGGGGAGGCTGGGGGCTGCTTGCACAAGAAGGAGAAGAAGCCCAACCTGGTAAGCTAAAAAGCAGGGTGGTTAGTGTTAGAAGCCTTCAGCCCACATGGTTTCCCCATCTGTCCATCTGTCCATCAGGCTGAGTCTCAGGGGATGGGATGGCTGCACTCTCTTTGGGGAGCCTGAGAGTTATCAAGGGCAAGAATTTTACCCCCTCTGATCAGTGGGGCGGTGAAATGACCCCAGACCCCGGCCCCAGGTTCTTCTGAGTAGGGCCTATCAAAGTGACATGACCATCAGAGGCCTCTCAGGCCCACCCAGCTCTTCAGCCAGCAAGGGGGATCCTCCTAGAGACTCTGGGGGAGTTCAGGGAAGGGGGGTGCATCTCCGGAACACGTTGGAGTATTGATTCTGTGGCTGGCCCTGGATTTCTAAGCTTAGTAACTCCTGACTTTTCTTTCAAGCTCCTGGGTGTCACTCCTTTTCTCCTCTCAATGCATTCTAGGCTCCAGCTGAGCTGGGCTATATATTTTTTTCCAGATCTGAATTTTCCTTCTCCTACATTTGTGCAGGTCATCTCTCATGTCCAGAACACAGAGAAATACGCTCATCTCCATTCACCGCACTGGTTCCTTTTCTTCTAGGATCAGCTTAGCTGCCACCTCCTTCATGAAGCCTTTCTTGACTTCAGCACTCACTGAATATAGTCTCTCCTCACTCAGATCTTCCTAGGGAAGTAGTGCCAAATTCAAATACAAACAGGGGCCATTAGATTGTACATAAGGATTCTTGCAAGCTGCATATTGACTTAGAAAAGCTACATAGTAATATTCTCTGTTTCTGTGGGTTCTATTTATTTCATTAAATATTTCCCAAATACATTTTAATTATTAAAATCAATTTAAATTTAATTTGATCCTCATTTGGGAGTGTTGTGGGCCACAAGTGTGATCCTTCCCTTCTTCCCTCCTTCCCTTCCTTCCTGGCACCTGGTTCTTTAGGGATTCAGTCTGGTGTCTGAAGGCTGTGTTAGGCTGGCATTAGGTCTTTGCCTGAGGTCCCCATGATCCTTGACTCCAGGATGGTGCCCCAAAGTGATGTTTCCATTGAAATAGTGAAAAAGGCCCAGCCAGACTAACTCTGTTGATTTTAAACTTCAACGTTAATAACCCGACCTTTCTACCCCTTTACATCCCTTCCCCATTCATGCTGTCTCTGAAGCTTTTGTTTCCCCTCAAGCCTCTCATCCCAGAAATCCTTCCCTACACCCCAAGAAGGGGAATCTCTCCCTTCTGAGCTTTTTTCATAGCTCTTTACACTAACTCTCTGTTCCACTTTCCTCACAGTCCCTCGCGTCATAGTTTTGGGTTTGGGTTTTTATTCTTCCTTCTTCTATTCAATTTGGCTAACATTTTATGAAATTTCTACAATGTACCAGGGATGGCGCTAGGAGGTGCTCAGGATACAAAGACAAACCCCCAAAGTCTTTTCCCTCAAGGAACTTCTGCTCTTCTAGAGGCGATACAACACAGAAATCCATAAGGTAACTGAGGAAAAAGAAAGTACCAACAATTGGGGGCACAGGAAAGGCTTCATAGAAGAGGTAGCAGCTCTGGGAATACATTCCAGGCAGGAGATGAGAGATGGAATTTCCAGTCTGGGGAGTCATCAATAAGTCAGTTTGGCCAGAATGCAGAGAATGGGAAGGGATGCGACGTGAAATAAATCTTGAAAGGAACCAGAATACGGAGGGCTTTAAAGGGCAGGCTAGGGAATTTGTATCTTATTCTAGAGGCCAAGGGAAGCTAGTGAAGATTCCCAACAGGCGGGTGCCATGATTAGCTTTGTTCCTCTACATGAATTGCATGGTCTCAGAGAGCTGGGTCTGTGCTGTGCCCATTTAATTGGACTCGGTACGTGGAATGTGCAGGACTCTGCAAGGCGTCAGGGCCCCCAAGGCAGGGATGAGACAAAGCCTCTGCGTTGGGAGGTCCCGTGCTGCGCACAGAAGAGGTGCGTGATGACCTTCTGTAGCATCCTGGGGAAGGGAAGGGAACCCGATCTGAACTCACACCCTCCTCCCAGGGCTGCTCCTTGAGAAGGAACCACAGCCCGCTTTGATCATCTATAGATGGGGCTCCCACCTCCAGGGCCCACCTCGGAGGGAGGCCGAGGCGAAAACGAGCCGCCGTGTAGGACGTAGTGAGACGAGCCCCCGGGATCCCCTCACATTCAACATGCCTTAGAAGGAGCCTCAGGAATAGGCAGATGGACACAGACACAAAGCTTAGTGATCTGTTCTTCCCAGAGCAAACAGGCTAAAGGGGGCAGAGAGAACATCTCGCCAGGGCCCCAGCCATTCACTTGTCTCTGTCTCTTACCGGGGCCTAGTGGACCTACCCTGGCCTCTTCCACTGTGGGTCTGTGTGCCTGTTTTCTGGGCGGTCACAGGCCTGCCTTCTGTGTCCAAAGGAACAGAGACTCCAGGTGGAGGGACCTCAGAGCTTGGGCCCAGTGATGCCGCATCCACCAGCCTCCTCAAGGCAGTCTGGATCTCCTGGTCAGCACGCTCAAGGGAGGCCCGGACAGACTCTTCCAGCTGGGCCTGTGATGGAGCCTTTCCTATGAATGACAACAAGAGCTTCGGTTTGCCTGACCTTCGGACCTTAGGATAATCTAGTCTATTCCTTCATTTTATTTAATTAAAAAAGCAAAACAAAACAACTTTACCTTCTGTTGTTGAATTAATACTAGGTATTGATTCCAAGACAGAAGAGTGGGAAAGGCTAGGCAATTGGGGTTAAATGACTTGCCCAGGATTGCACAGCTAGGAAGTGTCTGAGGCCAGATTTGAACCTGGGATCTTCCTTCTCCAGACCTGGTACTCACCACTGAGCCACCTGGCTGTCCTTTCTTCATTTTAAAGAGGAGGAAATGAGTCTCATCGAGGGTCAGGGACTTGCTAAGGTCACAAAGAACAATTCACTGAGGCTGAGCTGAGATGGAAAATGAAGCCCAAGTTTCAAAGACTGACAAATCGGTAGAGCAAGAAGAATAGCAGAGAATACCTCGTCTGTACTCCATCATTTTACCGAGGAGGGGGTCCTCATTAAGTCTCAGGACTGGGCCTGGAGCCCAGGTTTCTTGACTTTCATCCAATGCTATTTCGGCCAGGTTGTTGAAGTTTGTCCCCCAGGGTCACTAATCCTTCCAGAATGTTGGTCCCTGGCCTCATGCATAACTCAGGCCAAATAGCTGAGTGGGGAGGCGATGACCCTTGGCCCTTCCAGGTCCTTCCCAGCCCCAAGCTCACCCTTCTCTCTCCCACTGACTTTAGGACACTTTGAGAGTTGGTGAGCTTTAAAGAAGTCCTTGGGCTAGAAAGGCAGATCTGTCACCAGGAAGGCCTGGTCTTCCAGCGGGAAACAAGGCACAATCCCCTTTCTCAGGTTTTCATCTCCCTAAAGTGATTGCCATACACTACCCCCACTTCCCACCTAACGATTACCCAGGCTAGGCATGAAGAAAGTGCTCCTTAATTACTTGTTGAATTTAATTTCTACTCTACCGACCAGAAGACACAAAAACCTCATTCTGGTGAGATGTGTCCCAATCCCCTCTCCTGGGGAGGATGTGCTGCTCTACTGAGAGGCCTGACCCTGTCGTCCCCCCTTTGCCCCTCTCCCCCCACAATCTCCATCAGGAAACTTCAGCACCTCCCACTCGGCTTCTAAAGGCCTTGGGTTCAGCCTATGTGTCCAGGCTCATTTATACCTCGCTCCCCATCGTGTCTCCAAGTGGAATGTGAATTGCCTCAAGTATGGGGACAGGCTCACTTTTGTATTTGAAACTCCTGTGTAGCTTAATGAATGCTTGCTGAAAATCAAAGGTCAGTGTTCCTGTTAAGTATATTGTGTTTATATTTTCCCTTCCATTAGAATAATCTCGGCATTTTTTGTTGTAGTCTCCTGAATATTTTATTCCCTGAAATGGGGTGTGAACTAAGTCATAAGAAAGTCAATGAGAAAATTCCTGGAAGTCATGGCAACTGGCCCATTCATTGGACAGATTTTGTATGTGGCTGAATTCCCTCTAAGAAAACACATGCAAAAATGAACGAGGTAATGGACCAAATCTGGAACTCTTAAGAAAAGAATGAGATGAGGGTAGGGACAGGCTGGGGGAGAAGTGAAGTCTCCTAGACCAGGTTTGATTTATTCCAAACCTTCCTGAAATATAGGAATTGGCTGCTGTATAAAATCTAAATAGTTGTATAAAGTTTCTTTTCAGTCGAGGGGAAAAAAAACACTCTCCAGAAAAACCCCCCATGAACTTTTCTCCTCATCAGCTTTGACAAGAATGACATAAGCTAATTAAATTTTTGTTAATTAAAAAAAGAAATTCTTGCTGATTCCTCTTTCTGGTTCCTGGATTTCCTTCAATGAGTCTATCTTTTAAATATACAACACTCCCCACCCCTTTTACCTACTCTGATTCTTATAAAAAATCAATACATTTTATTTAGCTACAACAGGCCCAAACAAATTGGAGATTCTTAAAACTGGGAAGACTTGTTGTAGCCTAGTATTGTTTATGTGGGAGGCCAAGACAAAGGCTATGGGAGGGACCCGACCAGAGGTATCAAACACCTGGCCAATAGTACCAGGTAGCTCACAACACTTTCAAGTGGGCCCAAGCCTGATTAAAATACAGTTGGGAAATATTTCACAAAATAAATAAAAACACAGATATCAAATTTTAAAACTAATTTTTCATACAGCCCACAAAGATCCTTCTAAAAGCAGGAGTGGCCCCATTTCTATTTGAGGGAAGAAATACAGGCATCATCATTTCCATTTCACAAATGATTCAATTAGGGCTGAAAAATGACTTGCCTGAAGTCACACAGTGGCAAATTTGGGCCTCTGACTGAGGTCTTTTAACTCCTTGCTCAGTGCCTGTTTTTCTAGACCCAGGTGGATTCCCCCCATTGGCCATGGCTCCACCATCTCTGGGCTGATCTTTATCCCTGGATCTCTAGGTCTGGACTGATAAAGGGAAATGAGGATTATATAATGCTGGGGACCCAAATGAGACACTCTGGAGCTACATTTTCAGTGGCTTGAAGAATGGCTGGGAGTAGCAGCTGCTCCATGGAGAAATCGGGTCAAGAGCCAACAACAGTGACAAAGGATGCAAGACATTTATTGAAATGAAATCAAGCATCAGATTGCATCTTTGTAATTTCTCTCTCCTCCCTTCCCCCCATCTTCCAGAAGCTGAAATTTCTCCTCTCTCTTGCCACGTGCACCGCTGATGCCTGGGAATCAGAGCACCACGGCCCCTTTCCCATAGTCTCCATTTTAAATAGTCCTATTGCTTTTAAATAGTCCTATTAAATAGTCCAGAGTAACCCCCTTAGGTTTCTTCAAGTATCCAAAAGGCTGTCACACAGGAGAGGAATTAGATTCCTTCCGCTTGCCACATAGGGCAGTACCAGGAGTGGTGGGGAAAGAGGCAGATTTCAACTCAATACAGGGAAAAACTTCCTAAAAATAAGAGCTGACCCCAAGTGGAATGGGCTGCCTCAGGAGGTAATAATATGATAAATAATAATAATAATAATAATGATAACTTCCATTTCTATGGCACTTGTAGGTTCACAAAGTGATTTCCTCACAACAACCCTGTGAGGTAGGTAGTGCAAGTATTATCCTCATTTTACAGATGAGGAAACTGAGGCTCAGAGAAGGGAAGGGGGACTTAACCAAGGTCTTAAGAGGGAGTAAATGGCAGAGGTAGAACTCCGCACCTACAAGTGGGGTTCTTCCCACTAGCCCATACCATTAATGGTCTCTAATCAGAGGCTGGATGACCATGTGTCAGGAATTTTTGTAAAAGAAATTCTTGTTTAGCCCAGGACTGGACCACATGCCCCCCTGAGGCCTCTTCTAGCCCCGTGGTTCTGTGATCCTGTGAGATATTGCCACAAGCCCCAAATCACTGAGTCTTTGAAGCCTCAAGAGAAACTTTCTTTGTGTGCTTCTCACTTGGCTTAGAGCACATGGATGTATTAATACCCCATCTCACATGAATAAATAAATGCAATAACTAAGCAATGGCCTCTGGCTACATTTGGAAGCTGCTCAATGTTCCAAGTGCCATGGAGAATATCCACCTTTCCCCCCTCCCCAATCTCTAAGGGGAGCAGAGGAGGGAACCATTCCCCTCTTCCTGTTCAGTCTCTTGTCCCAAGCTCACTTGAACTATATCCTACAAGGCAAGGGTGTTAAATAAAGAATGGTCTCTTCCCAACTACCTCCCCAGATCTCCCTTTTCATCCTAGCTTTCCTGGCGTGATCCATCCTGGCTAGTGTTCAACTGTGATCCTAAGGCAAGTGGGTGGGCCAAGAAGGCTGCAAGGATTTTCTCTAGGACAGGCCAGGTCAGGAATTGGGATATGTTCTCGGGACTTATGGTACATGGCCACATGGCTATGTGAAGTAACACTGAACTATCTGTGCCTGGTATCAGGCAATATATCTGTTGGCCAAAAACCTGCCTAGTAAGTTCAGAGAGGCTTTTACCAGAGGGTTGGCCACCATGGGATGGATTCTCTTAGCCACAGCAACTCATGAAGTTTGTCTATTGTTGTGTGGAGGGGTTAGGAATCTGTGCAGATGGAAGGAGTATCCATAATGATGAAACTGCTGATTCATGAAATATGGTGCTGGACATGGATACTTTCCCCAAGGGCTAGACCTCTAGGCCAAATGTTCCAGCCATGATGAAAGCATATCTTAGAAAGGATAGATAAAACAGGCATCGTGGGGACAGTCACACACACTAAAAAGGACAGTACCTTCTACTATCTAGCTAAAGGGTTTTTTTTGGCACCTTGGTTGGAGAAGGAGGAGAGAGAGAGAGGGGATGAGTCAGGGATTCTATGTGTTCACTGTCAAACAGGCTTTTGTAGAGGGAGAAGGTGACCCCTTTCTTGCCTCCTTTACTTCAGGGAAAGAAAAGAGTCCCTTGACCCTTGCCTAATAGATACCTACAAGCAGAACGATATAGTAATGCAGGGTCATGTAGCAACCATGTTTCTGAACAACATAACTGATAAACATAGCTGTTCTTGTTTTTTTAATTGTTAAGTACATAACCTTAGTGAACAGAGAGGAGAAAAAGAAAGGAACCATGCCCACTCATTTTGACTTCTCACACATTCAAATGCTTTAAATGTTCTTTGATGGGGTGGTTTTTCTTAGCTAGCACTTCTTGGGGTCCTGGTTTCATTCACAGCAAAGTTTTATTGTTCAAAAAGAAACTAGCAAAAGGCACTCGGTTGAATTCGCTGCCAAAGTGACCAGGTACTGTCCGTGTTGGACTTCTTCCAAAAGGGGCACTCGGCTCAAGAATTAGGCAGAAGCAACTGAGGAGCTTTTAGGTCAGCACCTAGGAAATATGTCCTTCAATTATGCAGGATGTGTTTCCCCCAGAGGATGTTCAATTCCTTATGGCCACTGTTTGGTGAAGTAGGAATGGGGGTGGAGTGGGAAGAAGGAGGATGACTCTCCATTTTACAGAAGAAAATTAAGGCTCCTAAAGATTGAGTGACTCCCCAAAAGTCACTTCATGAGCACGAATAGAGTCCCAGGTCCTCTACTCTATCTACTAGACTATCCCGACTCCTATATTTTGGTACATTCGTTCCTTGAAGCAATAGCTTTTTAGAAGAGAAGTCTTGTATATTTCCACTCTGTGGAGATATGGATGAAGACTATGATGAATGGATTCAAGCTTGGAAGCCATTTAGCTTCATGACAAACTTGAGAGGTTCATGAAAGGTGGTTTTGCTTTGGCATGCTGGCTCAAGGTGACCAGGAGTAATACCATTACTCCCATTAGGAAATTAAACAGCATGAAACTGCAACAGGCAGCAAGAGATAGGGTTGGGTACAGAAAAGGAGTTCAGTCAATGCCTGCTGATTTGATTGGCACTTAAATGAGGATACCCTGATCTCCTTGACACAGCTGAAAGGAGGAATTTGTCCTTAAATTCTTTCTGGGGAGGACTTGGAAAGTCACCTTCATCTCCTGCAACACCAACAGGCCATATACATTTAGGGCACAAACACAGTGTCCTTCAGCTGTGCAAGGATGCTCTTCTTCCTCATTTCACTCTGGAATGATGTATGCCGGCTGTGATTGAAGCTTTGTAGTGATCAATTGTGTGAGTAGAGGTGGAGTGTTCCCATTGATGCTTGGAAATGTCCTTGTCCTTCTGTGGCCTCATATGGACATTCGTCACTCTGCTTTCCCAATTCCATTTCTTGGTGTCATAGATGGCCCTCCCTCTCCTTTACATATTCACATCATCTTTTTGTAAATGAATTTGGAGTTTGGTGGGCCATGTTCCAGGGATACTTTCAGCTCTGGGAAGCATCATGACTATCTGGGTTGATGTGCAATGTGACTGTCTCGCCAACAGTACCAAAGCTGATGGTCTGAGCAGACACTTCTGTCCGGAAGCTGGGCTGGCTGTGGTCGACTGAGTGTTGGACTTTGGTACAGAAAGCTGGCTTCACTGGGAAGGGAGGCTGGTTTCCAGGAGAAGCCCCAGTGCCTATTGGTGTAGGACTGGCTGGCTGGGACCTGGGTGTGGCTGCCATGTGGGTCTCACTCACATGGAAGGAGATATTGGTGGGGCCCATGGGCTGCATTCCCATCACCCTGGATGTTGACAGAAATGCACCCTGGGGAACATGTTCCTTGAATTTGCTGAAGAAGCCCAGAGGGGGCTTTGGAGACACTGGTCGACCCACATTGAGTAAGATGGGTTGACCAATGGTAGGCTCATTGATCTCGGTCTGCAGTACAGAGATTTCAAAGGGTTTGTCATCAGTGGTAATGGAGGGCTGATCCTTGCAGCCAAAGGTCTCCCCTTCCTGGGGAATATAATCTTCAAGATCTGCCAATGTCAATATTTTGCCATTGTGAGTGAGGATTTTGGTGTCACGGCCTTGGATATCAATTACATCTTGATCCATTGGCTCGTCAGTTATAATGGTGCTTGTGCCCTCTTCCTCCTCCTGTTCTTTCTCGTCTTCCTCTATCATGGGGTTCTCATGGTCTTCCTCGGCAACCATCTCTTCTTCAGCAACCCAAGAGCTAGGTAGCTCACTGGGGTCTATGGCTTCCAGTAGAGAGCTTTCTGGGGAAGGAACAACTTTAGTCTTTCCTGTATTATCCGTCTCAAAACAGAACACAAAAGACTCTCCAACACAGGCCTCTAATGGGGAAACAGTTGCTGAAGGGTGATTTCCAGGTCTTTCCCAGAGGAGGCTCTGGCCTTCCGCTGGGTCAGCAGTATGGACATCATTGCCAGCTTCCTCAGAGCTGCAGGGTAAGCTGAGGTCTTCTTCATTTAATCCGGTGGTTTCTTCCTCTTCTGCCTCAACCACCATTGAAGATCTATCTGAGAGACCATCAGCGGATGAGGAAAACTTATCCTGGGCCATCAATGTGTTGTTAGAGTTATTTGTGTTGGGGTCTTCTTCAGAAGGCCTGGGCCTTGGGCTAGGAAGGGTGAAGGTTAGAACTCCTGAGTTGTCCTTTTCTGGCCTGGATGGAGAAGTGCTCCTCTGGTCAGATTTCTTCACTTTGACCTCAATGATCTCTTCTACTTCTACCCATTTAGGTCTCTGCTCACCCACTCTGGTTTCCACAATGGTGGCTCTGGATGTGGCTGCATGGTGCTCCCCAACCTCAGTGACATACAGTTCTGGGATGACAGTCGTCCTCAGTGCCTCAGACTCTGACCTCAGGACCTGTTGCCTGCTTGCTGAGGAGTAAAGTGGCTCTGGGGTCAGCATGCTGGACCTTGGGGTCTGAGCAGCCGAACGCCGGGAAGGTGAACGAGAGGGAGATTTGCTGTGGGATGTCCGTTGCCTCCCTCTGGGGCTCTTCACCACTGTAGTTATCGTCTCTTCTCTGATGATGAAAATGCCAGCAAATAAGTGGGAACGGAGATAGAAAAAGGCTTTCTTAAGTCCCTTATTCATCAGCACACACACATGCCTTTGTTGACAAATGAAATGTTAGTTTGGTGAGCGGTGAGAGTGTGCTGAGAAACTCCCCAGACATACAGCACTCTCACGTCTATAAGTAGCCTCTGTTAAGATCCTGGTTAGATGGGCAACAGCATGCCATGGGTGTGGGAATTTATTGTCAACACATTTCACAGTCCAACTGTTTCCAGTTTGGTGGCTTCAGTGCAGAATGATTATAGAGTCCCCCAAAGAATAGGTATTTGGACCCTTCTGTATCACACACTCCCTTCACCGCTAGTTATTAATAATTAGCACAGACTCATTCAATCAAAGAACCACACAAGGTCAGAACTGGATGGGACCCAATCGTGTCCATACCCCTCATTTTAACAGATGCCGAAACAGGCTCAGAGAGGTTAAATTCCTTGTCTAGAATCACAGAACTAGTGAATGTCAAAGCCAAGGCTCCAATCTAGGTCTGGGACGATAAACTCAGAGTTGGAAGGGACCAGGGAAACCATTACATTCAACCATTCTCATTTTATAGAGCGGGAAATCAAGTTAAAGTGCCTTATTCAAGGTTAACCATCTAGGAAGCAGCTAGGTGGCACAGTGGATAGAACCAGGCCTAGAAACAGGAGGTCCTGGGTTCAAGTATTGCCTTAGACACTCACTAGACTCCTGGGCGAGTCACTTGACTCTTTTTACCTCAATATATCATTTATTAAAAATGATCTGGAGAAGGAAATGGCAAACCACTTAAGTATCGTTGCCAAGAAAATCCTAAATAGGGTCACGAACAATCAGACCTGAATGAAATAACTGAACAACAGAGTGTCCAAGATTCAAATTTAGGTCTTCCTGATTCCCAGACCAGTGATGTATCCACCGTGCCATCTAATTACCTTTACTGTAAAATGAAGATATAATAATCCTACTTCATGGGTTCTGTGAGGAAAGAACTTTGTAAAGCTTAAAGCACCATAGCGATGGGAGTTAGAATTCCCGTTGAGAGAGGAACCAAGAACCAAGAAACATTGGATTGTAAACCATTTGGCCCACATTAGGAAGAGTCATTTTGGTGAAGGAAAAATGTTGGACTTGGAATGGGAGGAGCTAGGTTCAAATTCTTGCTTTTCTTGCTAACTCTGTGACCTCATATTTATCATTTAATCTCTCTAGGTTATAGAAATGGAAATAAGTATTATTAAATGAATATTATAATAAATTAATAAAAGAAGAGTTAAGTGAGTCTTCCCTCTCAGATTCAGTTTTTTGAAAATCACAGGATCTATGAATTGCTTCAAATCAAACATTCAAAATTATCTTAAAGTAGGCAATCATCTATGCATTTAACTGGATCCCTCTATTACATGCTTAAGACTTCATTCCTCTTAATATTTTTCGCTGTCAGTAGCCCCAACTCATAGGTAGAATGTAAGCTCCTTGAGGGTGGACATTATTTCAATCATGCCCTTGTATCCCCAGCTGCTGGCACCATGCCTTGCATACTTAATAGATGTAACGTTAAACTGTTGAAAGGAGACTTCTTATAGCCTTGGCATATCGGAGACCTGTGCCCTTGGTGGTGGCAAGGACATTAAGGGGAAGGCGCCATGCCTGGCTGCTCCTTCTTTGCCTTTATTCTTGGAATGCCAAGCCTCCTTTAGCTTTTATCTCAGGTGCCAGCTCCTATGCCAACTCTCTCCTCATCCAAGACAAGACAGTCTCATTCTCCTAATAATTAGTACTGTAACTCCTCAAATGATCTTTTATTTGCTTATATGTATGGACCTTTTCTCCCTTCTCTATAATATGAACTCTTTGAGAGGAACAGGAACTTTTTATGTATGTAGGTAAGCATTATGGAGCCATACATATGTATAATATAAATGCTCATAAGTTTGCATGCAGCACTGAACAAAAGGGCCTTGTACATAGTAGGTGCTTTATTTTTTAAACCCTTTCCTTCCATCTTAGAATCAATACTTTGTATTGGTTCTAAGGCAGAAGAACGGTAAGGGCTAGGCCATAGGCATTAAATGACTTGCCCAGGGTCACACAGCTAGGAAGTGTGAGGCCAGATTTGAACCTAGGATGTCTCATCTCTAGACTTGGCACTCAATCCACTGAGTCACCCAGATGCCCCCAGTAGGTACTTTATCAATGTTGAACTTAGCTGAATTTTCTATACCATCGTCTCTGGTTTGGAATTCCCTCTTGGCTTCTCAATAGAATGGGAGGTCCTTAAGGTTAAGGATTGTTTTCCCTTTTCCATCTCTGTATTTCTAGCACCTAGCACTTTGCATATAGTAGGAACTTTAAAGATTCATATTGAATTGAATTAAACTGTCTAGGCCTGACCATTATACCCAAAGGAATAACTGAAACCCTCCTCTGAGCACAGGCTCATTTGATTAGAGAATAATTGGGTCCCAGGCCCTTGTAGGGTGAGAGTATGGATGACTCAATAGAAACTGATCCTTTTCCTTTGGCACTGATGACTTATTGGAAATTACTTAAGCTTCCTGGGTCTCGTATTTCATTTGAAAAATCAAGGGGTTGGACTGAATAAATTCTGAAATCATTCTAGGTCTAACATTTTGTTCTAAGGCCTCATCTGCTCCAGTGGTCTAGGATTTTATTCTTAGTCTTTCCCCATTCTAGGCCTGAACCTCTTTCTGTTTAAAATAAAAGGGTTGGACTAGATGATCTCTAAGACCCTTTCCATGTCTTACGATTATGACCATATGGTTGTCAGCTCCAGAAGGTTGTCAGGCTTGTTATTAAGAAGAGCCAGAGAGTAGCAGGAAGGGCTGGGGCCTCCAGTTGGGTCTAAAGGCCAAGGAGCTTTGGAAGCAATAACTATTTCCATAGGATTCCAAGCTTGCAACCAGACCTTTTTTTTTACTCTTTAAATAATGATGTAGCCAGGGAGTTTCCCCATAGCCTGGAGTCTCAATTTGGGTAAGGCTGGGCAATAGGAAACCACATTGATTTGGTTCTCTACCCTCCTCAAGGAAGAAAGGAAAGAAGAATGTTCTATTGCCATGGACCATTTCAAGAGCAGATGCTTTTGGTCACAAAGGAGATGGAGTGAGAGTGTGAATGGTTCAATCCAAACTCACATCACATCTGGGCATGCCACTTTCCTCTCTAGGCCTTAGTTTAACTCTTTATAAAATGAACTTGGATGAGATGATCTTTAAGCTTCCTTCTAGTTCTGACATTGCCTATTCTTTCTATGATTCCTTTTGGCTCTAAAGAGCTAGGACTCTAGGTCTTTAGGACAGAATTTTCTCTTGAAGTTTAAAGGCAGAAAAGTGGCAGATATATTCAGATGCGAGTAAAATGAAGCTGCAAAGAGATAGATTCCAGTCCTACATAAGTAAGGAAAAAAAATTCCAACAAATGGAGCTCTCCCAAAGTAGAATGGGCTGTCTCAGGAGGTCATGAACATTCCATCACTGGAGGTCTGAATGGAGGCTGGATGACCATTTGTTGGGGCATATTATAGGAGGGACTTCTGCTCATAATTAGGTTGGTCTAGCTCAGTGCTGTCAAACTCAAATAGAAACAGGAGTCATTAATCAATACATAAAAGGTCCCTGCTGGCCACATATTGACCTAGTTTTAAAATGTAATGTTATCTATACTGTATTTTTCTTTATTTTGTTAAATATTTCCCAATTACATCTTAATCCGGTTTTGATCATAGTGGGGAATTGACCTGTAGACCACCATCTAGACCCTGTGGTCTAGATGACCTCTGAGGTTCCTTCCAGCTCTGAGAATCTGTGATTCTGAAATTCTATAATTCCAAGAACCCCAGATTCCATGATTCTGAGTTCTCCTGAGTTTGAGACTAAGGACTCTGAGAGTCTGTGATTCTAAGCTTCTGAGAGCCTGAGAGAAGAAGAGTTAAGAGCCTGATGTGTGATTCTGAGATTCTATGATAAGGAGGCCGATTTGGCATTTGGCCAAAGAGCCTCTACCCTTTGCCTCCCTGGAATTCCTAGAGGGGGGCTGGGTCACTTTGGGGAGCCCTGGCTGGGTACAGAGTTCCATCCTGCAGAAGGATGGTACTGGGCTGGTCTGCTTTGCCCCAGAACATCACTGGGCCACAGGAACATGGGCTTTGCAAGGCTGGCAGGGGGAGAACGCAGGCAGGTTAGTGCACATGCAGAGAGGCAGCACTGCAAAATCCAGGGTGAAGAAAACGTCAGCACTTACATGATGATGGTTTTCTTGGGCACTTTAGTCTCTTGCTCGGTGACTACAAAGAAAACAGTAGGAACAGCAAGGGGTTAAAGAAAGGCCAAAGCCAAGAGGACTGAGCTAACTGTTAAGTTGATCCAAGGACACGAGGAAAAGCATGGGTCATCCCAGTCATGCTTTTGTGGTTCTGAAGTGCTCCTTGGTGTGTCTGACACATGCCAGCTGCGGGATGTGGGGCTAGTCATGTAACTTCTTTTATCCTTTGTAAAATGAGGACAATAATCTTGGACTACCTACCTCATAGGCTTGCCCTATGGAAAGCACTTTATAAACCATTTAGTGCTAGGGATATGTGGTCTATTATTCATGTGCTATAGGGAAAATAGCATTGGACTAGGACTAGGAAAACCTTAGGTTCACATCCCAGCTCTCTAACTTACTACAAGCGTGATCTTGGGAAAAATAATTTGATCTCACTGGGCCTCAGTTTCCTCATCTGCATAACTGATATGTGTGTGTATGTGTGTGTGCATGTGGATTAATGATCCCTTCTAGCTCTATCATTACATGCTTTATGTTCTAAGGTACCTTAAAACTTCAACTTTTTATGTTGTAAATTTCCTTCCATCTCTTACATTCTATGTTCCAAATTCTCCCAGATTCTGATATTCTCTGTCCCATGGTCCCTGGCACCTCTAACCTTGGCATGCTAATAATCTATGTTCTAAAGCCCCTTCTATCCTTACTTTCTAAGTTCTAAGCTCTCTCTAGGTCCTCACTTTCTATTGCCCTTCTAATATTCTGTGTTCTATGCTCTAAGGTCTCTTGAGATGCTAACATTCTGTGATCTAAAGCCCCCTTTCAGGTCTGACATTCTGGGTTCTAGGTTCTCTCCAAGCACTGACTGTCTACATTCTAAGGTTCCCCGTCATTTGAACATTCTGTGAATCTATAGGGCCTTTGGTGAACATTACATCACAGATATAGGATCTTTTTTTCTTAGTTTCATAGCCCAGGTTTTTCCTTCCAAGTTGGAAAAACATAGGTCAAAAAGAAATACTCTTCACAACAAGAGTCCATTTTCTCTTTGTAAAAGGTGGTCTAGCTTCTAAAGTATGGCACCAGACTAAAATGGTGTCATTGAAAAAAAGTATTGGACTGGAAGATGAGTGATCTGGGTTTGAGTCCCAGCTCTGAAACACACTAGATGCATAACTGTGGACAAACTGCTTTATTTCTTTGGGCTTTGGTTTCCTCATCTATAAAACAGGGATAAATAAAACTGTTTTAGGATATATTCAGGTAAAGTGCCTCAGAGCATACTATAAGTTTTAGAATCCTATTCAAGTAGGAGATATGATCATAAACAGAGCTGAATTATGAGTTTCTCTAGGGAAAGAGTTCCCCTATAGAAGATAAGAGCCAAGCTTATGGAAACTCCCAAAGGATTCAATTAACCAACTAAATGAATAGAAAAACTTTATGTATAAAGTGGAGTGAATTTACTAGCCAGGTGACCTTCAGCAAAACTCTAATCCTCTCAGGACTTGTAAAATGTAAGAGTCATTCCAGATGGCCACTGAGATCCCCTCCAGCTCTGTCCTAGAAGACCTTGAAGGGCACTACCAGTTCTGATAGCCTAGGGTTCTTTAGACGTGATAGGCTGAACTCTCCATCTTACTCAGTTTCCATCCTTGGGCTTTGGCAGGAACTAGGGGATGTGGAGGGAGAGAAAAAGAAAACAGCCAAAGAGGAGGGACAGTCTTCCTGAAAAGATATAGGAAGTTATATATCCTCTCTTCTTACCATTTTTACTTTTCATTATGATTTGTCCCAGGTTAGCAGAAGGAAGGCAAGGAAGTTAAGATCAACTCTTTCCCTCTTTCCATAGTAAAGGTGACTTAGAACAATAAATATTCTTGAAAGATTTCAGGTCAGTAGCAGAAAAGACCTATATAGACCCATTAAAAAAGAAAAGCTGATGTTTCCCTCCCTGTATCCATGAGGCTTGCTCCATTCTCAAGGGAAGGCACTACAGAGATCTGGGATTTTTGGAGCCTGGTTACATTCTTCACTGAAATAGGCTACAGATACTGCATGTCTTAGTAGATGGCTTTATCAGTTGCTATGGCCAAAAATGTTAGTCCTCTGGTGGCCTGCTGATGAGGATCCTCTCTGAACTTAGCCTTGATGGTCCTCAAATGACATACAAAGGTCTGTAGTCTGAGCCTTTCCAGTTTGGTAGCTTCCACCAGAATTTGTAGGTCAGAATATTAATGGAAGTCTCAAAGGAAAAGGGAATTAAAAACTTCCAAATGGCTATGACCACAAGGTCAGAGTTCATTGGTTCCTCCAAAGGAGACCAATAAACCTATGAATGTTTCCTGACCCCAAAATCTAGATTCTAGATCCAAAGGGAAGGCCAGGTTGCCAGGCATGTTTTCTTTCTTAAAGGCCTGAGATCAGCCTGACAAAAGCTCCTCTACATCAGTGAAAAGAAGCTACCATAATCATAGAGGCAGGGCAAATGTATGAGTGTAGGAAAGGAGAAGCTGTTGCCTATTGCCTTTAGGAGGATTCCATCTCCACTGTAGAGTTGCCTCTAGGCCACAGGTAAAGGAGAACCTGATCTTCTGGACTCTTGTTTCTTACAGAGTGGTTCACTATACTGCAGGTACAGAATGGGAGTTTTTTCTTGGAGTAGGAGAGAGGGAAAGTACCAGGTAAGATCTATTCATGGAGGGGCAACTATGTACATTGACAACCAGGACTATGGGGATCCTAGGTTAAAATCTGGCCCCAGATGCTTCCTAGCTGTGTGACCTTGGGCAAGTCACTTAACCCTCATTGCCTAGCCCTTACTGTTCTTCTGCCTTGGAACCAATACACATTATTGATGCTAAGACAGAAGGCAAGGTGTTATTTTTTAATCTCACTTTATGGAAGAACAGCATTTCTTTGGGTGAGGAAGGTCTTCCTTCCTATATTTCTTTGTCACCCTGTGTTATATATGGCCCCAGGGAGTTCCTATGTATTGGGCCTGGCTGGGAGCTGTCTGAGATCTTGAGACCATTGAATCACTGAGTGATGAGGTCTCTGTGCCACAAAGTCAGCAATATCCACCTGCTTGCTCTGAATCCTTGGCAGGCCTATATCACAGGTCATGGTGCCTTTCAGCCAGAGATTTTGAGACCCTGACATGAGTTCACAAAAGGGCTTTATGGAACATTTCCCCCATTGACAAATTCTGAGGACTATTTTTGTCTAAAGAAAGGGAAAATAGGATAGAAGATACTTTGGGTTTCCCATTTTTGACTCAGAAAAGAAAAGAGGCAGGGGCCCTCCTTGAGGCAGCAGACGCTGCCAGTTTACATATAGTCAACTGTCCAACCTCTCTGATTGTAGTAAATTATTTTTCCCCATTGAGATAGATGATGGAAAAGCAGGTCTCCCAGGCTCCTACTTATCCTCATTTGTTTCCTAAATGGACCTCAGTTAAAGTAAGTTCATTGGAAACAGTATCTCACTTTCTTCTCCACACGTTCTTTATAATATTAATCTATATTAATATGTATAAGGTTCTTCCTGTATGCTATTGCTATGTTTTGGAGGACCAGATAGGGCCTGTACAGCTGTTGGTACATTCCAATGGAATCCAGTGATCTTTGGGTAGCCATGGTTGCTTTTGGTACCTTTCCTTAAGTGATAACATGTCATTTGAACACTTCAATCATTAGAGTGATGAAGGACATAAAATATGAGCTAAATAGATACTGGACTTAGCAGTAGGTCCATCCTTACTTCTTAGCCATTAAGGCTAAGCTTTACTTTTTAGCATGGACAATCCATTGTTTTTTAAACTCTTACCTTCTGTCTTAGAATCAATATTAGTATTAGTTCCAAGGCAGAAGAGCAATAAGGACTAAGCAAATGAAGTTAAGTGACTTGCCCAGGGTCACACACTAAGGAAGTGTCTGAGGCCAGATTTGAACCCAGGACTTCCCATCTCCAGGCCTGGCTATCTGATGAGCCATTTAGCTGCCCCCATTCCTTGTTTTTTAATAAGCAGGTACCATTGATGGAGTGAATCTAAATTAAGTGCCATGTCTAAGTTAAGTAACATAGGAAAACTGTCCCCACCCTGGGAGCCTCTGAAGGATGGGATTGATTTAGGTAGAATACATATGAGACAACGGGATTTGGGTGAAAATTATAATTGGAAGTTGAGCCTATGTGAAAAATAGAACCAGAGTATTTGAATTTCTGATCTGTTAATGGATTCACTTCCATTATCATTCCTTCCAAATAATTTCTTCATTAAAATTGACTATTTGATCCTGGTAGAGAGCAAATCCCTAATGTACTTCTCATGTAACATTAAATATTACAATTATGAGCATCTTATTCCCTGTCTAGATTCTGAGATCCCTAAAGATAGGGGCCTTTAAAAATCTATATTCTGTAATTCCTTTGAGGCCTAACATAGTTTCTTACATACAGTAAATGTCTGAATGCATGCATGAATGAATCTTTCCCCTAGTTCATCACTTCAGTGTTCTTGGCAGTTGAAGAAGGCAGCTGTGCAAAGCAGGATTTCTCGATATGCAGGTTAATATGCTTGAAGCATTAAGATCAGGCAGGAGCTTATTCCATCCTTGGCCACAGATCTCTCTGGGTTAATGGGTTAAACCAGCTATTCACACATTATGAAACATAGAGATGAGTGATGCACTGGAAACAGGAGACAATATTGAATGGTGATTCTGCGTGAGACGTCGTCCCCCAGTTAGACCTTGCCCAGGATGCTGGTGGGTTGTGCTGTGTTCTTGTCACTCCCAAAGGCTAAACAACATTATTTCCATCACATACCCTTCCCTAAATGGGTTTTGTAGGGATGTCAGCTGCTGGGTCCCCACCTGGTTGAGTTGGCAAAGTCCCTCTCAAAGGGACTCTTCCTTCACTTCCAATAGCATGAGTTTTTAAAAAATTCTTTTTAAAAATTGATCAAAAATCTACCATATGATATTGAACTACAGTGAATCACCAGAAGAGACTAGCATCTAGTTTGAGCTTAGAGATGCTCAGGGGGATCTGAAATTAAGAAGTGACAGCAACTGGGAGCTAGTTGTGGAGCAGGTGTGTGTTCCCCATGCTGGCGGCAGGGACAGAGAAAGAGGGAAGTGGTGGGATTTGTTCAAGTCATGAGGAGGGCATGGAAACATTTCACCAAGGATATTCCATTAGGTTGTGTATTAGCAAATCTCTGCTCAAATCTGTGGGCTTTCTATATGTTAACCAAGCAGCTGTCATGAGCCCCCCTTTGGAAGGAGCCTGAGGAGGTGATCAATTATTGGCTAAAGGAGGTCAGAGGGCTAGAGTCTGGCTTCCATACCTCCCCAGAGGCATTAGCCTGAGAAGTATGATAAAAGGGTTTTTGGTCAGTGGAGAGTGGCTGAACAGTAATGCTCAAGGGCACTGTTGTTTCACTAGCTGATTCAATAAGGCACCTACCGAGAAGGGCTGAGGGTTATAGGACGTGAGAGCTGGAAGGAATCTTAGAGAACTAGATCTCATCTAGTCCAACACTCTCATTTTACAGAATCAAAAACAAGTTTGCAGAGGACAGTGGACTTGCCCATTGTAATTCCTTAAGTCTGCTCATTCAACCAATTCCAAATCCATTTAACTGTATTATTATATATATATACATATATATATATATATATATATATATATATATATTATATAAAAAAGCCAGAGAGACCCAAACCTAGGCTTGAATCCCCTTTTCTGACACATTCTCTATGTGACTACAGGCAAGTCACTTAAACTCCCTGAGCCTCAGTTTCCTTTCATTGGGAGGCTAGGGATACCTTCAATGTCTACTTCATAGGTTGTTTTGAAGATTATATGAGATCATCTTTGTAAAATGCCTTGCAAATTTCAAATGTGTTGTATAAATTTTAGCTATTATTTCTATCCGTCTTGTTCATGGAGACATCTCCCTCTGTCCAAATCTTTCTCATTTAAAAAAAAATCCAGTATAAGCCCCATTTCTTATAGAATGAAAGAATTGTAGAATATCAAAGCTGGAAGGGACCACAGACCTCTCACTTCTCTGCCTGAGCAGGAATTCCCCTCTCCAACCTCCTTGACAAGTAGCCATCCAGCCTTTACTTGGAAACCTCTAGGGATGGAGTGCTCACTAGCTCAAGAGGCAGCCCATTCCACTTTGGGGCATTTCTATGATGATAAGGCTTAAACTCCAGAAAAGGCCTTCTTGGAAAAAGAACTGTCCCTCTTCTTACTCCTCCCCACCATGCTGAATCTTCCCTTGGCTTCTGTGATGCTGCTCTCTTGGTTCCTGATCTCCTCTGATATGTCTGACCATTCCTCAGTCTGCTTTGCTCTGGGTCACCTTCCTCTTCCTTCCCATTAAGTGTGAGAATCTCCCCAGGCTATATCTGGGAACCTCTCCTATGATCTTGCTACAACTTTCTCCTTTGGTGATTGCATCAGTTTCCATAGGTTAAGTTGTCATTTCTATGCAAATGATCCCCAAATTTATATGTTCTATAACTGCAGGTCCATGCTGAGCAATCAGTCAATTAATAAATGTTTAATGAGAACCTACTATGTGTCACTCAGTGTGTTAAGCAAACACTTTACAATTATTATCTTATTTGGTCTTCATAACAACCCTGTGAGATAGGTGCTATTATTATTCCCACTTCACAGATGGGGAAACTGAGGCAAAAAGAGATCAAATGACTTGCCCAGGGTCATACAACTAGTAAGTGTCTAGGATAAGATTTGAACTTGGATCTTCCTGACTTCAGGTCTGGCACCTATCCACTGTATCCCCTAGATAGCTGTATTACTGACAGCCTGTTGGATATCTCTACTTGGATGTCCCACAAACATCTCAAACTCTACGTGTCCAAACCAGAACTTGTCCTCTTCCCTCCTCTCTTCCCAAAGCCAACCCTCCACCAAACTCCTCCATTTCTATTGATGATTCTATTATATTGATATCTTTCCAGTCACCCAGGGCCTTGGAATCATCAGTGACTCTCCTCCCTCAACTCAACTCTTATATTTGATTAGTTTCCATGTCTTATCAATACTACCTCCACAATATCTCTTCTATTGCAATAACTTCCTAATTAGTCTCTTGGCTTTCACTCAGCCTTCTCCAATCCATCCACACAACCGCCAAACTGACATTCCAAAAACACAGATCTGACCATGTCACCCGAAACACAAAAGTCTACAAAAACTCCCTATTGCCTCTAGAACAAAATACAAAATCCTCAGCCTGGCCGCCCACAATCTGGCCCTCATCCAGTTTTCCATTTTTAATTCACATTATTTCTCTTCATCAACTCTCTTTTCCAGTCAAGCTGGCCTTTTACCTCCTACAAGGATATAGCATTCCATCTTTCTTTTGCATGAGTAATGTTTCCCCATATCAGAAAGGCATACCCTTCCTCACCTCTGTCTGATAAAATCTTTTTCCTTCAAAGCATAATTCAGGTACCCTCTTACACAAAGATATTTCCTGATCCCCTCAGCTATTAGTATTTCTCTCTCTTGAATTATTTTGTGTATATTTAATAATGACTTGCTTATGTACCCATTATATTTCCCCATAGACTGTAAGCTCCTTGAAGATATGGATCGTTTCAGTTTTGTCTTTGTATCCCCAGCTCCTACTATAGAATCTTGCACATAGTTGGGGTGTGTGTGCAACAAATGTTCATTAAACTGAATTGAATAATTAGACTTTAAATTCTTTAAGGGCAAGGCCTCACAATGTGCTATATTTTTTGCAAGACCCCACCTATCAGTCTGTACCTGTCATATGTGTAGCAAATATATATTTATGATAGGATCTTGTTTCCAAGGCCACTGGTGTGATGGGAATTCTTTCTATAGTCAATATGACTATGACACACATAACCTATTTATTGCATTACCTTCTTTCTTTTGTGTATGCCCTCTTCTGGCAATAGTGATCAATGTCATCTGTAGCTCCGATTCTCCCAAATGAAATGGGGCAGGTCAGAGCAAGATGGTGCCTTACTTTCATCAAATGCACTGCTGTTAGTGGTTGTCTTTTTTCCATCAGAAACAGCCCTTGCACCTTCATATCCCAGGAGTTATTCCTTCCCACCTTAAAAACCCAAACTTAGAGGACCCTTCCTCCAGGATGGCTTTCTTATTTTGGCAGAAGGTCATAGCACGATGCTCCTCAGATTGAATTTGATGGATATGTTACTGAAAGCTTCCTCACTGATTGCATGTGGCATTGGGCTGTCTACCACTGGTGTGTTTTTCTGTGTTTTATAATAAACATATTCCATAAGTCAAGACTTATTCTGTGTCTCCTCCCTCCCCCGCCCCGAACCATCCACAGCACCCGGAATCCAAAGATTCATTAAAGAATTAGCTGAACTAAACTGAGCTCTGCCTTTGAAGCGGCGAGGAAGGGCTCAGATGCAGCGGGAGGCAGTGAGGGACCCTGGGCTCATGTTACACAACAGCTGAGCCAGCCCGTGGGGGAGACACCTCATCGGAGAACTGGCAGACATAGTCAATGCCCACCCATAGCCGATGAGAGGGAAAGTCAGCAGGATACTTATGGAATGGGGCACAAGGAAGAATCCTACCTTCGATGGTGATAGCCTGCTCTCCTCTCTTCTCCTGGGCCAGTAAGGCTGTACTCTGCACTGACAGCTCAGCTCCACTGCGGGCCGATCCTAGCTTGTTGGACAGCTATTAATATTCAAGGAAAATGTGTTAGAAATCAGCCTAAGGCAGGAGTTCTTCACCCAGAGCCCATAGACACCCAAAGGATCCTGGGGTAGATTTCAGGGGGACCATCGACTTGAGTAGGAAAAAAATCATGACACCTTTATATATATATATATATATATACACACATATATACATATATATTCTATTGATCTCTATGTGAAATTTAGCATTTTTCTCAGTTATAAATTTCAGTGATAAGAGTAGTATTACTGTAGTATTAGTGGCATCTATGACTGTCCCCAATAGGATCATGGATGTTTTCATATCACAATGCAGTTGTTGCAGAAATCTAGAGATATCCTTCATGTTCATTTCTGCTCTAGTTATTAGATCTGCCACTAACCCACACACGATCATAGTCTTCCCATGTATTTGAATATAACTGGCTTCCATTGTAGTCCTATGTGCTTGCCACAAATGTTTGTTTCCTTTCTTAATTTATGCATTTAAAAACATTAGTCAGAGAAGGGGCCCAGAGGCTTCCCCACACTGCCAGAGGGACCCAGGACACCAAAAAGGTTAAGAACCTCTCACCTAAGGTCTCCTGGGGTCACCAAGACATACTTTGAAAGAGGAAAAAAAATCTGGATTTGAATTCAGGTTTTGACATTAACTTATCTGAATTTAGGCAAGGTAAGTTCCCCGCTAGGTTTTAGTTTTCTCATTTATAAACTATGATAATCATAGAGGACTTCCTTCCTACCCTCCACTCTCCAGCCTGATTGCTTTGAGGTTAAAATGAGAACATAGATTTGAAAACACTTTCAACATTAAGTGCTGTATAAATTGTTTTCCCACCCATTCATTCCTGGGAGGGTAGGATCATAGTGATCAGATTATGAATGTAGAGTTGGAAGAGACTTTGGGGGCCATCTGATTCAATTCTTCCATTTTACAGATAAGAAAATGAAAGCCCAAGGAAAGGAAGTGACTTGCGCCCAAAAGGAAGTAAGCCCAAGTTCCTCTGCTCCAAAGCCAGCGTGCATTTCCCTCTAGTGTATTGCCTCCAGGCCTCCCCTACTCACCTCACACTCGTAATATCCCATGTCCTCCCGGCAGGCCTTCTTGATCACTAGTACCAGCACCCCACTCCGGGGTTCATTGAACATCTGGTATTTGCTGCTCTCGGTCAACGGAGTGCCATCCTTGTACCACCTGTGGATAGAAAGCCGTGAGGGCAAGCCCATGCAGACACTCGTTCAAAGTAGGCAGGGCAGAGATGGCAGCCGAGGGTGCTACGAGCCCATACCCAAATCTGAGACTTGGGGGACAATGACTTCTCAGCCCCTCAGCCTTCTGCGTCTGCCGGGCTGATCTGACTACTCCTACCTCATCTATAATGCCAACGTCCACCTTGTCATACACTTTCTACAGTCTCGATCAATCCTTGTCTTGAGGTCATTTATAACTTAGCCACCTCTCTACTGGGTACCCCAACGCTCTTTTTTCTCCAACCCAAATGATTCCTTTCAAATTCCAAAGGGGCCATAGAATTCTAGTGGCTCCATCCTTGCCTGATTTTATTGGTTTCAATCATGTCCTCCTCAGTTTGCATCTCACGACAACTGAGGAATCTTAACTTCCTCCCTATCCTCATACAAGCTCTTAAATTGAATTAAAATGAAATCCCCATTAGACTCTACTGAATCATTTTCCAGCTCAAGGATAGCTTTCCTGAGGGGTGTCCTTCCTGGCCTGCCTTCTGGAGGGTCCCAGTGGGGATGGAAAAAACACAGCACTGGTGTTTTATGAGGGAACATCTTTGGACAAAGAGATGAGCCACTCATTTAGCATGAAGGAAGGATAACAAGTAGGGAGACTGAGCACCACAGGGGTCACCATGAGATATTTAAAGAACGAGAGGAAGGCTACGGCATAGTGGATAGGCCATCTCTGAAGGACTTAGGGAAGGGCAAGGGCTGATAGGAATGGCCAGGCGGAGAGAGGCTGTGTTCTGCATCTTATTGAAATTATGGACTCATTTCAATATGACATTATCTTTATGGATGTCTTTTTTAAAACCCTTACCTTCTGGCTTAGAATCCATGCTAAGTATTGCTTCTAAGGCAGAAGAGCAATAAGGGCTAGGCAATGGGAGTTAAGTGACTTGTCCAGGGACACAGAGATAGGAAGTGTCTGAGGCCAGATTCGAACCCAGGATCTCCTGTCTCTAAGCTTGGGGCTCTATCTACTGAGCCACCTAGCTGACCCCACCCCACTCCTTGATGTCTTTCTTCCCCTTTACTCTCTCTTTTGAACTCCTTAAGGATGGTTTCCCCAACTCTCTAGAAAAGGCTGATGACCATTCTTTGGTTTCCAAAAGGAGGCATTTCAGGGACCCACCTGATCTGGGGAGAAGGAGCTCCCTCGATGGTGCATGTAAACTGGATGTCTTCACCTTCCACGAAGTGGGCATTTCGGACTTTGTTCACAAATCGTGGAGGGACTGCGAGCCAAGAGAGAAGTCAGTCCATCCTGTCCCCCTCTAGCTTTCCCTTTTCAGGGCCCTGAGGACGCACTCACCATTGACTTCCCTCCTTCCCCTCCTCAGTGTCTTCTTGCTTTCCCTTCGCCTCCCTGATCCAAAGATGATCTTGGGAAAGAATGTGACTAAATTCATGCACATTGAGGCAAAAGTACCCAGGCAAGATGTGATGTGCTAACGGGACCAGGAACATCGGCATTCTAACACTATCATGCTTTAACCAAAGGAATGACTCTGCTCCATACAATGCATGCAGAGATCCATGTATACACAGGCAACATGTATGTAGGATGGTATTCTGTGGGGAAAAGGTGTATAATACATGTGTGTACCCACATGTGTGCATGGAGGCCTGTATCCTCCCCTGACAGAATGAAAGGCCCTGAAGGGCATTTGCTTCCATTCTGTCTGGTACACAGACACCTTTGAGTAAATACTTGTTGATTAATTGTTGGACTTGCCAGCATTTGTGTATCAGCAGAAGAAGTAAAGTTCTGGTCCAAAGAGGGGCTCTGCCCCTAAAATGAAGCCTCTGGAATCATGGAGCCAGAGGCCTTCAGAGCCAGAAGGGACCTGAGGCCCATCACCTTGTTGTGCAAAGGAGGAAACTGAGAGCCAGAGGTGGAAAGTAACTGAGCGACGGAGGGGTCACTGACCAAGTCAAGCTTCGGCCCTAAATTCTCTAACTCTGTAGGGAGTAATCTTGCCACTCTGAAAAGAAAGTGCAGACTTGTGTAATGGGGGGAATCAGATCTGCTGAGGGGCCAATCAGATGCCTGATTACGTCCATGCATATACATATCTATCAATCACATAACATTGTATGTACTTGTTATGTTTATATATAGGCACTGGACTAAACAATCTGTAATCTTTATATATGTATATGCAGAAAGAAGGATAATTTAAATATGAATGTTAACATGGCTAAATAATCACTAGTAGAGGCTACACTTGGAGTTTTTTTTTAACCCTTACTTTCTATCTTAGAATCAACACTTGTATTGGTTCCAAGGCAGAAGAGTGGTGAGGGCTAGGCAATGGGGGCTAAGTGACTTGCCCAGGGTCATAGTATTGGAAGGCAGATTTGAACCCAGGACCTCCCATCTCTTGATCTGGTTCTCTGTCCACTGAAGTCACCTAACTGCCCTTTAAAGTTTTTACAAGTCAGATTATTTTTGGAAATTGTAGCCTCTCCTTGGAGGCAACAAGACGGTTGTTTTGGGCAAGGGGCTCTCTCCAGTGCTCCTACAGTCCCCAAGCAGTAGCCCCTTCCCCAACAGCACTAAGCCAGCAAGCTTACAGGAGTCTCTTAGAGGACTTACCTAGCACGAGGATCTTCCCCAGGGTACTGGCATTGCCAGCTGCACTGGCAGCAAAGCACATGTATTGTCCCGAGTCCACACCCGTTAGGTTGTCCAGGATGAGGGCGTAGGAACCATCGGGGTCCTCTATGAAGATGTGGTGACGGTCTACATCCACTGGTTTCCCATCTGGCAGAAAAAGAGGAACACCAGCTATCATACTCCAACACCTTAGGATGGGGCCAGAATATTTGCTTGGGATGTAGCATGGCTAGAGGGGAGGCTGCTTTGAATTTGTAAAGCATTTTTATATATATTGTCTCATTTGACCACATAAGAAATCTGTGATGAATGTACTACTGGCATTATCATAACTGTTTTTACTGATTAGGAAACTAAGGCTCAGAATGGATAAATGATTTTATTTACTATATTTACCTAGGTGGTGATTTTGCAAACTGAGGTCAGGTAGGATTTGAACCTTGCCTGGTGGTGCTGTGGTCTAAATTGCACACTGGGCTTGTCTGAAGGTGCTAAGTATTCTATGATCATAGTTGTGGAATTTAGCTGCTTGATTCCAGGACAGGAGGTCCCAAAGGCCCCTCTTCCCCAGTTCCTCTTCTAAGGGTCTTCCTACCTTTATACCAGCTGACAATGGGCTTTGGGATCCCGGTCACCCGGCAGGCCAGCTTGACAGTCTCACCCAGCTTGGCTGTGCAGTCTGCTAGCTCTTCCTCAAAGTCTGGAGGATCTGAAAATACATATGGGACATGAGGATACTTGAGGGGCAAGCAGTCTTTCAGGAAATAAATTCAAGAGTTTGCCCATGCCAACAAAAATGACTAGTCCACCATAAGGAATTCTAAGCCAGTCATTTTTATTTTAGAAAATAGCCACAAACACTAAGACTTCTCATTTATTACTGCCTGGCTCCCCTGTTCTCTTATCCATTCATCTATCCATCCATCCATTCACCCACCCACACACATACCCATCCATCCATTCATCCATTTATCTATCTACCTATCTATCCATCTACCTATCCATTCATCTGCCAACCTATCCATCCATCCATCCATCCATCCATTCATCCATTTATTTACCTACCCACCCATCTATCCACTCATCTTCAATCCATCCATCCATCCATTCACCCATCCACCCATCCATCCATAATAAGTGACCTTAAACATCTCCCAAATGGAGATGATTCACTCCCCAAGCTTAAAAACCACAATGTCTTCCTCTTATCCAATGCCCATAATTGTCCCAACTTCTATGCATTTTAAAGTTTAAAGGCTCCTTCTAGCTTTGACATTATATCATGTAATGTGCCTTATAGTTCTGGCATTCTGCTTCTGAGTCCTCAGGTTTTCCCAACAGTTGGGGTATGGATATAGTACAAGGTTCTGATCCTTCTAGAATAGCTGATTCTGTGCATATGTAATCTCCACCAACCAGGCCTCAAGTCTCCAATATCTTAGTAAATAGTCTTTGTCACCCGGTGGCTCATGTAGCCAGCCTTCTAGGGTAACAAGCCTCTCCACACTTAACTAGGTTGCTTTTTTGGAAGGCATATACCAAGGTTTCTAGCATTATGGGTCCTGCCAGGGTGAGGCCTCCCTTGACACAGCTCTCAAGAACTCACAGTCACTTCCAATCAATGATGATGTATCTGAGGCACAGAAAGGGGATGGATGAGACTTGCCTAAGGTCTCACAGTAGCAGAAATGATCATTTAAATCCAGGTTTCCTTGGTTCAAACCTAGCATTGTTTCTACCACAGGACAGAATGTCTCCCAGAATAGACTTGATCATCTCTCCAACATGGTGGAATTAAACAAGTCTAAGAGATCTCAGTCATTCCATAACAAACCATCCCACAAAGGAGGCTGTGGGAGGAGTTTTGTTGAATCAAAATAATCCCCAATCCCTAAGAAGAGCAGATCCCCCCACTCAGCTCTGGGCTGAACACTCCCCCCACCCTACCCCAGCTGTGTTCTACTTACTCCAGACAGGTAAGGAGAGCCGCTGCTGGATGCCACAGATCTCCTTTACCCAGGAATTCTTGATGATGACAGTACGTGCCTGCAGCAGGTACTTGCGCACTGAGTCTTCCCGCTCATGCCAAACCTCGAAGGCCCGGTCATCCCCCTCCACCTGGTCATTCACGTCAATGTTGCTCAGCTAGGGTTGGGAAGGGCAGGGTCAATGTGAGAAATGAAGTTCATTCTCTCCCTCCTCCTGTCTTAGGAAGACTCAAGCCTGAGCTTAGTTCAAATGGAAGACCCATCCCATTCTAGGTAGCTTAGTTGGCCACTCTTTATCCTAGCACAGAACTGATCCAAGAGGAAATCAGATGATTTAGGGCAGATAAAGCTGGCATTTGTAGAACACTTTAAATTTTGCTAAGCATTTTGACCATATTAGCTCATTCAGTCCTCATAACAACCTTGTAAGGTGGGTGTTGCTATTATTCCATTTTATAGATGAGGAAACTGAGGTTCAGAGAGGGCCATATAGCTAGAAAGGCAGGATGCTAACTCAGCTCTCTCTGAATCCACTACACCACAAATGACCACCACAGGAGTCTGGGATTGTCCAAAGAAATGACCTAATCAATTAATTCCTGTGTTTTTCTCCCATCCTCAATTATTATTATTACTAGTGATAATAAAGATCAATAATAACTATAGGTAGAATTTATATAGTACTTTCAGATTTACAAAGCACTTTACAAATATTTGATTCTCGCAATAATCATGGGGGAAGGGTGCTATTATTATTCTCCATTTTACAGAGGAGGAAACTGAGGCAGACAGAGATTAAGTGACTTGCTCAGGGTCATGCAAATCATATATAGGTGAGGCAGAATCTGAACTTGGGTATTTCTGACTCCTCATTGCCTCTTCTAATTCCCCCTTACAGTTTTGCTTGGCTAGCTTAGCTAGGAGAGATGAGCTTCAATCATTGGGGTATCAGTTCAGTCTCAAATTGGGCATAAGTGTACACAGATCAGACTATATACATTGAACTGGAAGGGGCCTGATCAGGCTCAGAGAGATGGATCCTAGATCTCAATCTTGGACCTTAGAAGCCATCTTGATTTGTGTTACCGTTATTTAGTTATTTTTCTATTGACCCCTTTTGTGGTTTTCTTGGCTAAGATACTGGGGTGGTTTGCCATTTCCTCCTCCAGCTTATTTTGCAGATGAAGAAACTGAGGCAAACAGGGTTAAATGACTTGCCCAGGGTCACACAGCTAGAAAGGATCTGAGGCTACATTTGAACTCAGGTAGATGAGTCTTCCTGATTTCAGGTCCAGCACTCTATCCACTGCGCCATCTTGTTTTACCATCCCCTCCTGCCCCCCACGTTTAAGAGGTGAGGAAAGAGAAGCCTAGCGATGTGAGGCCTAAGGTCACACAGGTGGGAAATATGGCAGAACCAGGTTGTTGGGTTTTTTGCAGGGTTGGAGGTGGGAGGGTATGAATGCAGCTGTGATATAGGGTGGTCTGTGAGTCAGGAGACTTAAATTTGAGTCCCAGCTCCCTCATTAGCTGTTTTCTCTTCTGCAAAAAAGAGGGCAGACCAAAGGATCCCTAAGGTTTCTTCTAGCTCTGGCCTGCTGTGATGCTGTGAACTCTAGTGTTCTTATTGGTTTTTGCCTCCTTGTCGCTCTGTGAGAGAAGGCACAGGCGATGCTGTTCCCTGGGAATGATTCCTTTCGTTGACCCAGCACTCCATGCTCTTCAGAATGCCTGTTGTTTTATACACATGGACATCTGAATCTTGCCTCTGCTATTTATAGTGATGTAATTTGGGGAAGGTCAATTCCTCTCTCCAGACTTCAGTTTCCTGTTCCATAAAATGAGGAGGTTGGATGAGATCCTCTCCAGTCCTGACATTCTTTGCTCTGCATTTTATATTTTAAGATTCTTCCTAACTCTGACATTGTACATTCTAATGTCCCTCATAGTTCTGATGTTCTGTGTTCTGTATTCTAAATGTCCTTCCCACTTCTGACATTCTATGATTTCAGATCCCTTCCAGCATGGATCCTATGAAAGTGCCTGTTAAAGCCTTATTTGATCAAAGGGATGCTGGGAGCAGAGGACGCCAGCACCATCTTCTGTCCTCAAAAGCTGCCTTTGATAGGATTTTTCTCCTTGGTCTGGAGTGTCCTTTACTCACCCAAGGGCTTCGGTTTGTCTCATCAGGATTAAAGGGGCAAGGGTTGCCATCCCATGGCATAGGATTGGTTCATAGATACTATCAACATGCAGCATCGCTGCAAAGACCAGCTGGGGTTGGCAGGAAGAATCTAGGCTGGGGAAGGAGGAAGGGGACCACAACAGGGAGGGAGGCCTTAGCATCCTCCATACCTTCATCATGCTTCTGAAGACATAGCTATAGGTGTCTGTCCTGGAGTCGCGTTTCGGCTTACAGATTACCAGATGGTTCCGGAAGAGGAAGACATGCCGGTTGTGGCCCTTCCAGGCCATCCTGGCCCCTGGGGCACCCTCCCATACAATGAAGTGACCCTGGGAGTAAACAGCAGTGATGACGAGAGTCAGAAAACAGAGGACTAAGTCAAGGATTTATAGCCATGAACCAGGCACCTACCAACAACCAAACCCTGCTCCCATCAACCCTCCGATCATCGAATAAAGTGTCATCAGTCCTCAAACAGCCCAGCAAGTGCCATTTCAGTCCTCAGTCAACCTGGGGGTCCCATCAGTCCTCAGATTACCATAACAACACCCCCTAAGATGGAGGCCAATGAGCTATGTCCTGGGAGAGAAGCTAGGCCGCTGGTCCCACACCCTGCCCAGCCCAACCCAAGACACCTGGCGAATGGGCTCCCCCAGGGCCTCCAGAGTCCCCGGGTAGTTCTCCATGAGGGAGACGTGGAGCTTGTTCTCGGCCCGCTGGGACAGGGCAGACACAACTGCATAGGCTTGCTCGAGCAGGGCACAGTTCTGACCATTTCGCGCCTTATTCCGGATCAGATCCTGGAAGCGGGAAAACGAATCAGATCAGTGAGTTACAGCCAAGGGCAGGGTCAAGACTCGTCTTGAATAACTGTCTCATCTTGGTCTCAGGGGGAGCCTGGATGAGGGATTTCAGTGATGGAGGGAACTCCCTCCACCAAGCCAGGCTGCCATCTTTTCTGCCACCTTCCCTTTGTTCTTAAGAGAGCGGCCAGGAGCAGACACCCCAGACACACAAGTTATAATGGAGTTGGGAAATATTGAACCACAAAATAAAAATGCAGTCACACATAAAGAGCATTACATTTTTAAGCTTAGTCAGTGGGTGGCCTGTAGGGATCTTTATGGACAGATTAGTGAGTCCCATTTCTATGGGAGTTTGACCCCAAGGCCCAAAAGAGGCTTGGGCGATTCCCCCAGGTTAAGTGACATGGGCAGTTTGTATTGAAGCTGGCACTTGAACCCCCGGCTTCCAGGTTAGCCCTTCATCCTCTGGGCTGGGGTGTCTCCTGCATGTCCTGAAGGCACTACCCTGCAAGATAGTGACTCCAGGGAGGATGAGGCTTAGAGAGAAAAAGTGACCAGGAAGGGTCAGAGCTGGAATTCAGCCTGGCTGTGACATCTCCTTCTCTATTCAAAAAAGCTAATACCACATCTGTCTCACAGGGAAGCAGCTACCCAAACTCCCTACAATAAATTATACACAGAATGACAAAAAAAAAACTCCCATTTCTTTCATGCCCTGAATCATATAAAATGTTTCCTTCTCACGGCACAATTTATAATGGAGTTGGGAGGTAGGTGGTGCAATGGTGATTGGCCCTATTTTATTTATTTTATTTTTTCAAACTCTTACCTTCTGACTTAGAATCAATACTAATTAGAGGTTCCAAGACAGAAGAATGGGAAGAGCTAGGCAACGGGGGTTAAGTGACTTGTCTAGGGTCACACAACTAGTGTCGGAGGCCACATTTAAACCCAGGACCTCCTGTCTCCAGGCTTGGGTCTCAATCCATAAAGCCACCCAGCTCCCCCTTTATTCCCATTTTATAGACGAGGAAAACAATCCCCAGAGAGGGGAAGGTCTCCTGGTTTCAGGACTGGCATTCTCCACTCCTGTCACAGGCTGTTTTCACCAATGGCCAGGGAAGGGTCCCTCCCACTAGGACCCGAGGGCCACAGACCCGAGAATCTGGCCCACTCACCTTGATAACGGTCTGGTATTGCTGGATCCGGTGGATAGGTTTCTCCAGGTAGTGCTGCAAGGGAGGCAAGGGAGGCTGGGAGGGATCCGCTCCTGAAAGCTTCTCCTCCGAATATTTCTGCCCAGAACAAGAAGACATTTGGTTTACCAGGGAGAAGAGTGAAATGCTCTCGCCTGTGTGGGACCTGAGCGGGTCTGTTATTGAGCAACATCTGCTGCTGAAAAAATAAAAACACGGCTGGCGTCTGGGGCAGACGCCGAGGGCACGACCTGGGCAGACCCTCTCTGGACAGTTCTCTCTCCACAAGCGCACAGCCTGGCGCTGATCCACCGAGCCACCCTGCTGCTCTCTCCTGCCATTTCTATAGCGTGTTAAGATTTACAAAGCACTTTCTTCCCAACCACTCTCCTGGGAAAAGAGTACGAATTGTCCTGGAGGGCCTGGAATGCCCAGCTCACCTTGTAGAACTCCTGGACAGCCTTGCTGACCACCACAGACTCGGCCTGCACACGGCCCACCAGGTACTGGATGTACTTTTCAAAGTCTCCTTCGTTCTTGATGAAGCACATGGCTACGTCGTCATCTGTGTCACACTTTTGTAACTCCTGGAGAAAGCGCCTGAGGGGGAGAGGGGAGGCCTTAGATGCGCCTGGCCTCCCTTGGCCTCCCTCCGTCATCTCCACCCTACAGGCTTCCTCAGTCCCAGTCGTTCCCTCAGAACCATGGCCCGATACAACTCGTTGGGGCACTTGCCCTGGGCTGGGTCATCCAACTCAAAGTCTGGGGCACGGCTGGGTTTGGGTCCAGGCTCTGGTCCTGCCAAGGCAGGGCTCTTTTCCTTTCCTCCAGAGGTCCCTGAGACAGTTCAGCCCAGGCCTCCGCAAGTCATCCAGGGTGCCAAGCCAGCTTTGGGGGACACTCTGAGGTTCTTCTGACTACTGTAAGCCTTTGTTGGGGGATGTCAGGGAAATAGGGAGGGAGTAGGGGGACATTTTTCCTCTCCTAAACTTATTTCACAGGCTCACTTTTAAAGCTAGGAAAAAACCTCATATAGATGATCCCATTTGATCTTCAACAACTCCATCATGGGAATGCTTTTACTGTCTCCATTTTACAGATGAAGAAACTGAGGCTCAGATGGGCTAAGTGAATTTAGGTCTTTCTCATTCCAAGTCCAACACTATTTCTTGCATTGCCTGGCTGCCTTTGAAAACACAGATGGACGAAATAAGAAGTACAGAATGTTCCAATTGGGAGGGACCTTAGAGTAGAGACTCTCAGAGGAACGCTAGAACAAGACTCTGGGAGATGCCTGAAGACAGACTCAGAGCCGGGAGGGATCTTCTCTCAAAGTGTATGGGGGAGGAGGGGGGTCAAGGCTACTTACTCGGCATGGAAGAGGCCAATGTCGCTTATGTTCCGGAAGATAATGGGTTTCTGGCTGGACACAGAGGCAGGTACACTGGGGCAGGACTCCAGATGCTGCAGATGGTGGGTCTGCACGAAGTTCAGGGCACTGACAAAGTCCTTCTCGGAGCTCAGCAGATCCTGGATGACAACACTGTGATGGGCAGATGGAGAGTTGGGAGGAAGCGAGTGAGGGAAAGGTAGAGATCCCTGTTCCTTCCCTGCCCTCTAAGCTCCAAAGTAGAGCCCCTCTCTTCTCCTGGCTCCTAGCTCTCTAGCTCAAAGTACAAGCCTTGGCACATGACGCTTGAGTAAAGGTGGAGTGGGAAAGGAGAAAGGGGATACTCAGTTTTTCTAGCACTCATAAACATGCCTGTGCTTTAGGAAGAAGCCCTCGCTTCCATATTGTTCTGTAACTATTTCTTTTTTTTAAAATGCTTTTTCTATTTTACTTTTTCCCCTAGTCACATGTAAAAGCAATTTTCTAACATTCATTTTCTTGAAGTTTTGAGTTCCAAATTCTCTCCCTTCTTTTGACCAACTCCCTCCCTCTTTCTAACTATTTCTTCATGGTTTAATGTATATAAAATTTTTTTGAGCCAACCACAACTACTCAACTACACCCCAAGAGCAAGGACCACATGTTTCACACCTTCACACAACCTAGCAAGTGCCTGCTGAATCCATGATTATGGGGTTAGGTGAATGAATGAATGAGTTACTGAGTTTATTTTATTCATCAAGCACTTGCCAGAACAAATGAAGGATGAGTATGAATGATAGATGAGCTTTTGTCTTGTCTTGTCTGGAACCAGACCTTCCCATCGCTTCTGGCCATCTACAAACCATGCTACCATGATCATCTCACTTCTGGACCCCTGACTCTCAATTTATAGCTCCCTTTTATAGGTTGTCTTCCTCCATTAGAATGTAAACTCCTTGAGGGCAGGGACCATCTTGCTTATATATTTGGGCTTGGCACAGTGACCTAGTACATTTTTCAGTGTTTGATCATTTATTCATTCATTCATTCATGAATAAATGGGTTAATAAATGAATAAGTGAGGATAAAAAGTAGATGAGTGAATGGATGAGTACGTAAAGGAATGAGTTCGGGATATGAATGAAAGACTGAAAAGGCAAGAAGCAAGTGAGTGAATAAATGAGTGAGCTGAGTGAATGAATGACTTGGTGAGAAGGCTCAGTCAGTGCTTGAAGGCTCCTTCCTGACACCCCAATCAACAAAAGCCTGCCTGGTCCCTACTCACTTTAGTCTCTTCTTATATTCGTCCTCTGAAACTGGTTCTCCAGGGAACTCGGGCACTTCGGCAGCTGCCCACTCTGGTGAAAGCTGATGAGAGAACATAAGTTTTTTGTCTGAGATCCTGGACCTTCCTTGAGTTTTGGAGGGGCCAGGGACCTGCCTAGGAGTACAGGCCAAAGTAGGGCACTGTAGCTGGGGGGCAAGGAAGCAGGGCCCCAGGAGGGGAGAAATTCTATAGTGAAAAGGGGATGGATGGATGATGCAGAGAATAAATTTCCTCAAAAGGAAAATTTTGCCAAGGGCTTAGGGCAGAGCTGCCTCAGACAGGAAGTTGGAGAGAAGTCTTCCATGGAGTAGGGACACAATGCATTCTGTCTGCACTGCACAAATGTACTCATCACATATTAGAGCTATAGACGTATGCATCTTAGCCCCCATCAGTCTATGGGATCCACGAGGACTAATTATAGCTATTATGCTCTGGGCTTGGGAAGGTTTTATTGTCCTACTCCATGCCATATCCCCTACTGGCCTATTGGGGGAGTTTTACCTTTAGCCTCTTGTCCAGGTAAGCAGGTGACACCCAGCCTTGGCGAGAAGGACTGGACTTGGTGGGCTTAGTTCGAACAAGCCATTTGAGTGGATGGGCTGAGTCAAGGACCTCCACATACTGGCCTTCCCTTAATGTAATGGCCTCTGGATCTGCTCCCAAAGGCAGGTAGTTGGCTGTGACCATATAGATGTCAAAGATCTGTGAAAGGTGAAACATCAGGGGAAGGAGTGAACAGGATGTAGGACCCTGGAACCCACCTCTAAACCTAAGTCAGAAGGCTTGGGTTGGAGTCCTAGTTCTTCCACCAACTCACTGTGTGATCCTGGGCAAATCATTCAATTTCCCTGGGTCTCAGTTTCTAGACCTATAAAATGGGTATAACAATTCTCAAAGGACTGACCTTACAGCACTGGTGTGAGACCAGAATGAGATGACAGATTCACATGAGCATCACCATCAACACCATCACCACCACCATCAACATCAGATCATGATCATGATCACCACCACCATCATGGTGGTCATGATCATCACCATCACCATCCTCACCACCACCATCTTCCTCACCATTACCACCACCACCACCATCATCCTCACTATCACCACCACCAACACCATCATCAACCTCATCATCATCATGATGTGGGTTGGGCCAGATGATCTGTAAGGTGGCTTCTGATGCTAGTATTCTATGTTTTCTGACATCCTCTGCTCTACATTCTAAGGTCCCTCTTACTGCTGATATCCTACTAATTTTATTAGCCATAACAGAGGAAATGATGGACCTAGGAGCCAGAAGATCTGCATTTTAATCTCAGCTCTGCCACTTAGCAAGTCACTTAATCATGATCATGTTCAATCTCCATTCTGGGCATTAGTTTCTCCTCTATAAAGTGAGACATTTGGCCTAGATGAATTTCTAAGTTCCCTTCTAGTGCTACATCTGATGATTCTAATTCCCATATAAACAAGATTTCATAAAACTCAGACTTCTTGATGCTGTCTCAGGCCAGGGCCAGTGTCCAAAGGAGCTCAGGTGAGTTTTATTGGGTATGACAACAGCCAGAAGTGAAGGGTTTCATAAAAAAGGCAAAAACAGTTTTGAGACCAATGGGCCTACAGCAAACGACCTGGCCCCACCAAAGATGACATACCTCCCCTCTGGCATCTCCATCTTCAGACTCAGAAGAGGACTCTTGGACACTCGAGGAAGGTCGGGACCGGCCATGCCGGGGAGATGGGGAAGGGGTCTTGGATTCATCATCACTCTCCCCTCCAGGGACCCGGAGAGAGGCTGAAACAAGATACAGAGAAGGAATAGGTCACTATAAGGTTTTGGGGTGGGGGAAAATGGCACTAAGGTTGCTCAATGTCATTTCCCAGTAGCCTTTCCACTGGGAATATCCCTCTGGAATGCTCATCCCCAACCTTCTCCCACTGGCCAGTTCCTCCTGGAATTTCTATTTTTTTTTTTTTTGGAGAGGCTCACACTGGTCTTTGTTCTCTTTCTAGCCCTAATCCTGGCTTCTGGACTTCATCTTCAAGCTAGGCACCTTCATTTCTTTCCCCCTCTACTTATGCTTTTATCTGATCCCTTTTGTGTGTTGTCTTCCCCCATTAGAATGCAAGTTCCTTAAGGGAAGAGACTTCTTCTATTTGTATCCCTAGCACTTAGTACACTGCCTGGCACATAATGAATATTTATTAAATATTTGCTTCTTTCCTTGTTTTCTTCCTTCCTTCTCTTGCCCTGCAATTCTTCAGGCAAAGACCCAGGCCTATTGCATTGGAAGAAGGGGCTTTTTGGAGGGTTAGGGGAGGTTAAGGGTGAAATGTGATGTAATAAGTCATTTAAACAAACATGTGCCAAAAACTATAGTGGGTGCTGGAGAAATATATGCAATAAATGAATCAATCCTTAGGGCTTGTAATCAAGAGACTTGGATTTAATCCCCAGCTCTGACATTTGCTAGATAGGTGATATTGCCTTGGACACCTTAACATCTCTGGCTATTAGTCTGTAAAACTGTTAGTCTGTAGAATAGGGATAATCAGACTTGTTTTATCTAACCTTCACAAGGTTGTTGTTGATAGAAAAGCTTTTTAAACTTGAAAATGCTATAGAAATGGTAGTTGTCACAGGTGTTATCTCATTTGGGAAGTTGTGTTTTTAAGTTGTTTCCTGCCAGAAAAGCCCATGTGTCTAACATCATTCTCCCATTGATACTATTTGGATATAAAGCATGGAACACCAGAGTTTCATAAGAATAAAAATTGTACACAATATAAAGGCTAAGGGAGAGTTCCGCAAGGTGGGAGAGGTAAGCAAGCTACGTCATGCTACTGGCAATGACTGGTATGATTTTATACATTCTTGTTGATGTCTTTGTCCCAATATAACCCTACATATGGCCAATTTTTAAAAAGAGCAGTCATACACAATTGAGAGGAATATAAATTATTTTCTATTCTAATTCATTAATCCCCAGAAATTTATCATCTCTAATTTTTTTGGAGTTCTATTCAGGCTCTTAATTTCGTTCTTACATGATCTTTTGTTAGAGTTGTCTAGCCCGAAAAGTAGTTCATCAAGATGTCCCACCATTATAGTTTTACTATATATATTTCCCACTGATTCAATTCACTTTTCCTTTGGGTAATTTAGGTGTTATACTATTAGGTCTATATATGTTAAGTATTGGTTCTGAGACAATAAATTACGCAAAAAGTGACTTAAAAAACAAAATCAGGACAAAGTATGACTGGAATTAGTAGTGAGCACATCAAATGATGAGACAGAAAACAGGCCAATTAATGCATCAATATACATGAAATATTAACAAATCTGAGAGGCATGACAGAGTGGATAGAATGCTGAATTTGGCATGAGGAAGACATGGGATTAATAGCTGTGTGTCACAGAAAAGTCTCAACTGATGCTTTATGTTTCAGCCTTATACAGTTCTCTAGACTATAAGTTATATACGGTGTGATGTGAATTCACCTTGGAGGTCTGGTTCCATGTGAGGCAGGTAGCAACTCTGCCCAATCCTGGGAGACAGGGGAACAGGCAGATAGAAGGGAAATATATTTCTCTTTCTGCCATTTTACTATTCCTTCCAATCCTATCACCCATGGGTCTCATTCAGTAAACAAAAGGAAGCAGGTCTATCCTTGTTTCCTAAGAAAAGAGGTTCTTGGGCCTCTATCAGCAAGCTCAGGGAGAAGGTGTCTGCTCACCTTGAGTGATTTTGGCAGACACCATCTCAGTGATCTGGGATGTCAACTTCTGGAGGAATTCTTCAGTTCCAACATCAGCAAGGGAAATGTGGCCTCGGCCCTCAGGAGCTTCTGACAGCACTCCTGAAGGAGTAAAAATGTGGGGATCATCAGAGCAGGCAGAATAATGTTTCTCAAGTTTTAAGGCTACTTATCATTCATAGAATAACAGATTATTTTTAAGCATTGAAAGGGATCTCAACAGCTCTCTAGTCTAACCTATACCCCAAAGGAATAATCCCCCTTTATATTGTCCCCATGATAACATAGCCAATAATTGATCACCCAGACTCTGTTTGAAGGAGGGAAAATCTCTTCCCTTCCAAGGCAGCCATCCCACTTTTGTAGAGCTCTAATAGTTAGGAAGTATTTTCCTGACCTTCAATTGGTCTCTCTGCAGCGTCTACCCATTGCTTGACCATCTCTCCCAAGGTAAGTTAACTTTGTCTTTAGTTTTGCATCCTAGACTCCACTTCCAACACTCTCCAATTGATTTAATGTTTTTTTCATCCTATATCAACTTTTTTGGCTTTCTTTCTCAAGGGCACTGCTGCTAAGTGGCCTTTGATTCCTCCTATTTTCTCTGAAGCCCAAGTGTTTGAAAGGCTGTCATTGCATTTGTGCTTTTTTTAAACCTTGTAATGAGAATTATAAAAATTCTAATAAATTTCAAAGAGCAAGATATTCTTCATGACATTTATAAAAGGATATTTGTTCCCTTTACAAAATAGAAAAGCTCTCCTTTCATTTAAACCCATTTCCTATTTACATAGATTAAATATATAATTTATAGTTGCAAATTATATTGTACATTACAGAGTGAGAAGCACAGCAGACAAATATATTCCAAAAAATCAATCACCCCAGCCTTTTCCACTTTTCAGTTTCGCAACAACAGATTTGCTTTTCTGGTACATAATAAATAAAAATGGGCCCCATGTTTTGCTAATTAAAAAAAAATACCTTTCAAAAACCTTCCACCCCACTACACCAAGATAAATTCAGAATGGATGAATGACTTGAATATAAAGAGGGAAACTATAAATAAGTTAAGTGAACACAGAATAGTATACTTGTCAGATCTCTGGGAAAGGAAAGATTTTAAAACCAAGCAAGAGTTAGAGAAAATTACAAAATGTAAATTAAATGGTTTTGATTATATTAAACTAAAAAGTTTTTGTACAAACAAAAACAATGTAGTCAAAATCAGAAGGGAAACAACAAATTGGGAAAAAATCTTTATAACAAAAAACTCTGACAGGGGTCTAATTACTCAAATATACAAGGAGTTAAATCAATTGTATAAAAAATCAAGCCATTCCCCAATTGATAAATGGGCAAGAGACATGAATAGGCAATTTTCAGGTAAAGAAATCAAAAGTATCAAAATAAGCACATGAGAAAGTGTTCTAAATCTCTGATAATTAGAGAAATGCAAATCAAAACAACTCTGAGGTATCACCTCACACCTAGCAGATTGGCTAAAATGATAGCAGGGGAGAGTAATGAATGCTGGAGGGGATGTGGCAAAATTGGGACATTAATGCATTGCTGGTGGAGTTGTGAACTGATCCAACCATTCTGGCTGGCAATTTGGAACTATGCTCAAAGGGCTATAAAAGAATGCCTGCCCTTTGATCCAGCCATACCATTGTTGGGTTTGTACCCCAAAGAGATCATAAATAAACAGACTTGTATGAAAATATTTATAGCTGCGCTTTTCATGGTGGCAAAGAACTGGAATGGCTGAACAAACTGTGGTATATGCTGGTGATGGAATACTATTGTGCTCAAAGGAATAATAAATTGGAGGAATTCCATGTGAACTGGAAAGACCTCCAGGAACTGATGCAGAGCGAAAGGAGCAGAGCCAGAAGAACATTGTACACAGAGACTGATATACTATGGTAAAATAGAATGTAATGGACTTCTGTACCAGCAGAAAGCAATGACACAGGACAGTTCTGTGGGATTTATGGTAAAGAACGCTACCCACATTCAGAGGAAGAAGTGCAGGAGAGGAAGAAAAACAACTGCTTGAACACATGGGTTGAGGTGGACATGATTGGGGATGTAGACTTGAAACTACCACACCAATGCAACTATCAATAATATGGAAATAGGTCTTGATCAATGACACATGTTACAACCAGTGGAAATGTGCATCGGCCATGTGTGTGTGGGGAGTGCGGGGGTGGTGGTGAAGGGGAAAGTAGGAGCATGAATCATGTAACCATGTTAAAAATGAATATTAATAAATGTTTTTTTAAAAAAAAACCTTCCACCCCACTTTCCTCACCTCTTAGAATCAAGAGCTGAGTAATGGGGCTGAACTGGGAAGTGCCATGGCTATTGGACATTTGATAAAATTCACATTCGTGGGGCAGCTGGGTAGCTCAGTGGAGTGAGAGTCAGGCCTAGAGAAAGGAGGTCCTAGGTTCAAACCTGGCCTCAGCCACTTCCCAGCTGTGTGACCCTGGGCAAGTCACTTGACCCCCATTGCCCACCCTTACCACTCTTCCACCTATGAGACAATACACCGAAATTAAGGGTTTAAAAAAAATTCACATTCGTTTCAATGTGGTCGCTATTTAGAGCCTGCCAGTTTTCAGATGAAGAAATAAAACTATCAATAATCACGAAAAAAATGTTCTAAATCCCTCCTGATTAGAGAAATGCAGATCAAAACAACTCTGAAGTACCACTTTATACCTAGCAGACTGGCCAATATGACAGTAATGGAAAATGATAAATATTGGAGGTGATGTGGCAAAGTTGGGATACTGATGCATTGCTGGTGGAGTTGCAAACTCATCTGACCATTCTGGAGGGCAATTTGGAATCATGCCCAAAGGGATTTAAAAGAATGCATGCCCTTTGATCCAGCAATACCACTACTGGGTTTATATCCCAAAGAGATAAAAAAAAAACTGGGCAAAGACCTATTTGTACAAAAATATTTATAGCTGCACTTTTTGTGGTAGCAAAAAAAAGGAAAATGAGAAGTTGTCCCTCAGTTGGGGAATGACTGAACAAATTGTGGTATATGATAGTGATGGAATACTAGTGTATATAAGGAATGATGAAATGATGGATTTCTATAAGAACTGGAAAGACCTCCATGAACTAATGCACAATGAAATAAGAAGAATCAAGAGAACATTATTCATAGTCCCTGAAACATTGTGAGATGATCAAACATGATAGACTTTGCTTCTAGTAGCAATACAATGATCCAGGACAATTCTATGGGACTTATGAGAAAGAATGCTATCCACATCTTGAAAAAGAACTTGAGAGTAGAAATCCAGAAGAAAACATGTGATTTATTACTTATTTATATGAGTATGTTAAAAGATTACTCTTTCACAAAAATGAATAATATGGAAATGGGTTTGAGTGATTATACATATATACTATGATATATACTATACTATGATATATACTATACTATAATATAATATAATGTAATGTAATATAATGTAATATAACATATAATGTATAACTGCCCCTCCCAAAAAAAACTATTTAGCACCTGCCTTGTGGCCCCAGTGGTGACCAAGTGTATACGCAATTTGATTTTATCTCAGTTGGCTTGCTTATCACTTATGGAATCAGTTGCAGGGACTATGAACCTTTTACTTCTAGGAGGACTCAATTGTAAAGCAGAGGCACAATGGTGGGGTTCAGTGGACTGGGGGACAGAGGAGAGATGGTTATGGTGAACATGACAGGAGAGCTCCTTGTACCTAACAGCCCAGACTGTCAAATATTCAACTTAAAAAAAATACACCCTGGAACCCTTAAGTGGCAAAAAGAGACAAGACTTCAAGGTATGTACATTCATAGAACAAAGGAAAACTTTACTATTATGGTAACCAGTGACTGGAACTGGGATGATAGACAACACTATCCCACACCCTGCCCAATGCCCTACTCTGGTGGGGGAAAAAAGTCACTGATATTATTAATCTATTTGTATTAAGGAATCCAAACTAGGTAACTACGTAAAACTTTCCTTTATATGGAATGGCATATATTTTTCTTTATTCATTGGTTGCATTTTTTTTAAAGAGATGTCAGCTAAAGGTTTCAAAGCACTATATCCGAATGCACTGTCAAAATGAAGAGATTCAATGAAGCCACAAGTTTGGGGGTTACTGATGGCAATATCAGTCCCTTGGTCAGCATTTGATATTAGGAATAGATTTGTTCTGTTTGTTCCCAGATGTTTAAAATAGAAGCAATAGATGGAAGTTATAGAGCGGTAGATTTCAGCTTAATGTAAGGTTAAAAAAAAATGGAAAATAAAAGCTGCCCAAGAGCAGAATGGGCTGCCTTTGGAGGTCTGCATCACTTGAGATCTTTAAGAGAAAGGAATAGTCAGAGTCAGAGATGTTTCATAGGGCTCTGGCTCAAACTCAATCTCCTAAATGGTCATATGAGCTCCTTGTGCATCCATGTCACTGTCTTTAGACAACTTCCCCTTTTTCTCTTCAGTGGAACTGTTTTTCTTGGTGTTTTTTAGAATTTTATTCTTCAGAGTCTCCCCATTCCTTTTGGGCTAATTGTAGAATTCTAGTCCTTGAGAGCCTATCTAGCCTTTTTCTGAAATCTCTGAAATGTATTCCCCCTAAATTTGGTGGCCCATGTCACAAGCTTGGAGATAGAATGGTCACTTCTTTCCCAAGGTTCCCATCACAATGACTCTTGCAACTAATTTCCTCCTTGTTGAGATATAGATCCAGAATGGAATTTTCTCCTTTTTGGTTGCATCTCTTTTTGGAAAAATGAGATTGCTTTTAAGACAAATCAAGAGATTATTAGCTGAACCTCTTTTATTGTGAGAACTCCTAAAAGAATATGTTCAGATAACTCAAATTCCCCTTCCCTACTGTATTGTTCCTCTGTGTCAGTCTTGTGATCTGGTTTCTGTTTCTGTCCAAAGTAGTCTATAGCCTACCCTGATAATAATATCAGCTGTTTCTCTCTTTATTGATTTTTATCCAAATGTCTTCTCAAAGATTTACATCTCCCTGAAGAGTCTAGCAGATTATAAGCACTTAATGAATGTTTGGTGAGTATCATTGGATTTGATGATGAAGTAGATAAAGATGGCTTTCATCAAATGCCAGGAACTCACTCAATTTAATTGAACAAGCATTTATTTAAGAGACTACCATGTGTCTCGTCTCTAGCTGTTAGTCTTTCTCTTCCTTTAAGGCTCAGCTTCAGGCACTACCTCCTCTGTTGAGCTTTCCCTGATGCCTTCCCCCAGCTCTGGTTTCCTAGGCCATTCTGTCTAGATCACTCTTCTCCAACCACATTCTACTTTGTAGCATATTTACTTTCATATATCACATCCTTTTTCCCTCCTCCACCCAATGAAATTTTCAACTCCCAAGGATCATGCTATTTTCCCTCTTTTTTTAACCCTTACCTTCCTCCTTAGAATCAATACTGTGTATTAGTTCCAAGGCAGAAAAACAGTAAAGGCTAGGAAACTAGGGTTAAGTGACTTGCCCAGGATCACACAGCTAGGAAATATCTGAGACCATATTTGAACCCAGGACCTTTATCTCTAGGCCTGGTTCTCTATCCACTGAGTCACTCAGCTGCCCCCTATTTTCCCTCTTTATAGTCAGAGATCTCTGCACAGTTCCCTGCAAAGAGTGGATACTTAGTAAGTAAAATTGAATTGTTCTTGCTAAATAATTATAACAGGTGCTCAACAAATGACATAATATACATGAAGTATACCTTGAAGTACCATATAAATGTTAGCTATTATTCATAATCGTTGCTATTACTTGTTTTTAAATCCTTACCATCTGTCTTAGAGTCAATTTAATGTTCATTAAATTAGGCAATTAGGATTAAGTGACTTGCCCAGGGTCATGCAGTTAGGATGTATCTGAGGTCCAATTTGAACCCAAGTCCTCCTAATTCTAGTCCTGGCACTCTATCTGTTGAGCCACCTAACAGCTCCTGCAATTTCTTGGTGATGGACTGACCAAACCCTGTTGGTCCCAGCAATGGAAAACTGTGTGGGATCCCAGATAAGAGATTTCAACAGATAGAAATAGGGGTATCAATATATGATAATATATGTATTACTCAGTGGAATTGCTTGTCCACTCCGGGAGGGTGGAGGGAAGAGGGGAGGGAGAGAACATGAATGATGTAACCATGGAAAAATATTTTAAAAAATAAATAAATTTAAAAAGATGTCAACTGTTCCTCCTACCTTTCTTTGCCTGGTCAACCTCGTTAAAGCCTGTGGTTTCTGATGTCTGGACTGAGCTGGCTCCAGCTCTGTAAGAATAAAGAGAAAGTGAGCGAAAACCACGGAACAGAAAACTGGAAACATCATCATGGACCAATTCTCCTGGGTAAGGACCCATTTGTGTACTTTGTAACAATCCCCCACCCCCAATAAAAGCCAGAGAACTCCACAATGTCAGGGCCAGGAAGGACCTCGGACCATGGAATAGTAGAGCCAGAAAGGTTCTGACAAGCTAGAACACAGAATGTCGGTGCTGAAAGGAATCCTAGACCACGGAATGCTCCAGATGGTAGGAGTCAGAGAATAGAGAATGTCTGAGGTAGAGAGAGTGTCAGCTAGAAGAGGAACGAACCTTCAGAGCCCAGAATGTCAGGGATGGAAGGGCTGTTAGAAGAGACCTTCTGGTATAGAGTGTCAGAGGTGGAAGAGCCTTGAGAAGAATGTCATGCTTAGAAGAGACCTCACGAGAGAGAATGTCAGGGCTGGAAAGGGCCTGAGAGACTATTAAGTCCATCCCCCCTCATTCTATAAATGAGGAAATTAAGGGCTAGAGAAGGGAGATGATGTGCCTAAGGACCCAAAGTTAGACAGTGACTAATGCCCAGACTCTACCTATGAGCTATAACATTCATGTAGCATGTAATACACATGCATAATACAGCCTATGTAGTCATACACGTATGAACAAGGACAATGTAGATGTGTACCCTGAACTCCCACCTATTTTAGGAATATAGCTATATATACAATATATTTATAATGTATAATATATAATATTAAAATAATATATGTCATATGCTATATGGTAAAGCAGTCTTAGGAATCACCTAGTCCAGGTTCCTCTTTTTATAGGAAGGAAGGAAATAAGCACTTATTAAGCACCTACTACTATATGCCAGACACTGTGCTTTTATAAATATTATTTCCTCTGATTCTCATAACAACCTTAGGAGGTAGGAGCAATTATTATCCCTTTTAAAGTTCAGGAAACTGAGGCACATAGCAGTTTAGTGACTTGCCCAGGGTCACACAGGTAGTAAGTATCTGAGACAAATTTTGAATTCAGGTCTTCCTGACTCTAGGTCCAGAGCTCTATCTACTGGGCTACCTATTTGAGAAATTAGCTTAGACAAGAGGGTAGAAGCAAAATTATTTATCATGCTTCCCCAGGATGACGAACCACCCCTGATAGGACCGTAGTCCCTAATCAGGAAGAGGGGCTGTCGCTTACCCCTGCAGCAGGTTTGAAATCAGGGCTTCCTTGACTTTCTTCTGTCCTCTGGCTGCCCCATCTGCCTCCAGAGCTGTAAGGAAATCATAAAGAGTTCTTATCTATGGAGAAGCTGAGTCCTGGACAGAGTGAAGGGAACATTGCTAAGAGGTCCTCAGGGGCCACAGCAGACATGGAGAAGACTTTCTGCATGCTAGTGCTCTATTCTGGGTACTTTCTACAGCTTTACATAGAATTTTGGAGATCAAAGGGACTTCGAAGGGTATCTAGTCCCACTAATCCCTGAGCAGAAATTCCCTCTATGACATCCTTTACAAGAGGTCATATAAGTTTCACCTGCTGAGAGGGAATTCACTACTATCTAAGGCATCTCAGGTCACTTTGGGGGAACTCAGGTTGCAAAAGGTTTTAATTTCACGGACCTAATATGTGTCTCTCTGCTATTTCCACTCATTGCATGCTCCTGGATCTATCCTCTTGGATTAAGAAAAACAGACCAAATCCCTATTGTACAGGATGGCCTCCAGATGCTTGGAGGGAATGGTCATGCCCTTGCTAAATATTTTCTCCCCACCTCTAGTTCACCCAAATAAAAATAATAGCTAGCATTTATATAGTCCTTTAAGGTTTGCAAGCACCTTACAGAGTCTCTCATTTTAACTGCAAAACAATCCTCAGAGGTAGGCCCCTCCTGTTCTCTGTAGGGCGACTCCATCTTGGTCACCCTCTTCAGAACACACGAGAGTATCAACATCCTTCCGAAATGCAGCTCCCAGAACTGGACACTGTGCTAGGCAGAGCGTGCCCAGAGGAGCCCAGTACTGTCGTCTCTCTTATTTTGAACAAGAGTTTCTCTCAAGACAACCTGAGATCACGTATTGTCCGCTGGCAGCTACCTTGAGCTTTTGGTTCATGTTTGGCTCACGGTCAGTCATAAACTCTCACGATAAGGAAATGTGAATGGAGGTTTTGCATGCACGAGCGTAACGCTGCTGTACAGCTTGACCCCACCAATGGGAGCTCTTTGTAACTTGGGCAAGGCAGAGCATCATCCCCAGGGTAGGTGCCCAGTGTGCTCCTCTAAAATAGAGCGGCCTTGTAGGAGGGCGTAGGGAGGGACAGGGGGATAAGGGTGCCAACCCCTTTCTCTTCTCCATTGCCCAGAATGAGGAATTACTTTGGCCCCAGGCCAGCCACGGAGTGGAACCCATTTCTGAGGCATCCTTTTCAGGGCAGTGAGATCCCACAGGAACAGCTTAGCTGCCTAGGAATGGGACACTCAATTTCACTGCCTGCCTTAATAAGAATAGTGTGTCAGGAATAGCTGGGAGGCTCAGTGGATAGGGAGCCAGGTCCAGAGACGGGAGGTTCTGGGTTCAAATATGACCCCAGATACTTTTTAGTTGTGTGACAACCCCAAATACCTAGAGCTTCTTGCTCTTTTGCCTTAGAACCAATACATAGTATTGATTCTAAGATGGAAGGTAAGGGTTTAAAAAAATAATACCAGGTGCCACTTTATAAGGCTTTACAGTTTAGAAGGCTTTGAAGACATCTCATTTGAACCTGATGATAACTCTGTGATTCAGACTTCGTTTTATAGATGAGGAAACTAAGGTTCAAAAGGGTCTACTTGCTTGGCCAGTTACTCAGAACCATGATTTGAACCCAGGTCCACTGACTCCAAAATATGTTCTCAGTTTGGAACTATAAGGCTGGTCTTCTCTCACAACTTCCATTCTTGTTTCCCTGTCCTTCAATGCTTCACTTGGGGTTATCTGCTTTCTCTCATCCCTCTTGAATTATGGCCCCGACTCTACTGTTCCTGACTGTCGCTATCTGAGCTGGCTTGGGAACCAACCCCTACACCCTCCGGGTGCCCCAGGGGCCTGGACTCACCGTCTGTGACTTTCAGGGTGGCAGAGCAGATGGACTGCCCAGCCCCATTCGTGGCAATGCATGTGTAGGAACCCTCATGCTGTTTCCCTATGTCCAGGAGGATGAGGCTATGCTGAAGGTTGGAGCTGGCTACCTTGTAGCCTGGAGTGTCAGCTTGGATCCAGAGGACATTTTCATTGGCTTCTTCCTTTAGCCAGTTCACTGTTGGAGGGGGCTGCCCTATGGGAGATATGTGAAAGAATAATTCCCCTGACCCCAAACAGTCAAATAAATTCTGAAAGAATCTTTAATTTTATTTTTATTATTTTATTGAGTTTTATAAACTATCTCTTTTATAATGTGGTATAGCATTAAAACTGTATATTAATTTTAATGGTGTTATTTTTTATTATATTGGAACAGCCCAGGCACGAACACTTAATATTCCTTCAACTACAGGCAGAGTCAACAAATTATTTATTAAATTCCTACTATGTGCCAAGCACTGTGCTAATCTACTTGAGTTTTTCTTTATTTCTTTAAGGACCACTTTGTAATTGAATCTATACAAGTCTTTTGTGTGCTTTGCTAGATGGATCCCCAGATATTTTATACATTTGTAGTCAACTCAATGAACAGTAATAACTCATGTTTCTAGAGCAATTTAAGATTTACAAAGTAATTCTTCAAAACATCCCTTGATGCAGGCTGGGCAAATATTATCATCTTTATTTTATAGATGAGTAAAGCCAAAGAAAATTGGTAAAGTGCCTTGTTCGTGGTCATGTAGCTAGTATCCAAGTTGGAATTTGAATTCAGGTCCCTTGACTCCAAGCCCAGTGTTCTGTCCACAGCACTATGTTGCCTTATTGAGTGCCTGCTATGTGCCTGTGGGATACAGTGGTAAGAACCCTGGAGTTGGAAGACCTGACTCCAATCCTCATTGGCTCTATGATCCTAAGTGTGTTATTGCCATTCTCTGGATCTCCATCTTCTCTGTAAAATGGGAAGAAAAATACTAAGCTCTATCTCTTAGAGAGAAGGGGTCTATAGAAAGCTTACCCTTGATAGCTATTCCAATGAGGAATCAGTGGCCCGGGCCTCAAATAACAGACACAGGATCTACCCTTCACCTCATCCTGGAAAGCCCTTAAAGATCAGAAGGCCTTGGCTTTCCTGAATTCTCAGCTAAAGTCTTACCCTCAGCAAGAAGTCTTTCCAGATTGCCCTCAAAGCCAATAACCTATATTTGTCTTGTATGGGTATAATGTTTGTATGTTGCCTTTCCCATTAAACAGTAAGCTCCTTGCAGGGTCTGTTTTTTTGTTTTCTTTGTATCTTCATAGTGTGAACATGGTGCCTGGCACAGAAGAGGCATCTAATAATAAATGTGAGTTGTTGAAGGCCCAGTTAGATCTGTCAGGTTGCTGGAAGAGCTCTTTGAAGTCACTTTCAGGCCATGATGAGGCATCAGGAGACATCAGAGGAAGTGGGAGAGACGGGGGGGGGGGGGAAGGAGACAGAGACAGAGAGAGACAGAGAGGGAGGGAGGAAAGGAGAAAAAAGGGAGGGAGGGAGAGACAGACAGACAGAGAGAAAGATGGATGGATGGAGGGAGGGAGAGACAGGGAGATAGACAGAGGCAGAGAGAAAGGGAGGAGGAGAGAGAGAGAGGGAGGGACAGAGAGAGAGAAAGAGAGAGAGAGAGAGAGGAGAGGCGAGGAGAGAGAAGGAGAGGCAGACAGAGAGAGAGAGAACGAACATATATCTCTACAAGCAGATAGGGTAGGAATATATAGTATTTTATATCTCTCTAGAATACTCATTTATCACGAAATATGTTTTACAGCTACATGCAGTCAAACTTTATCCTTCTGTCAAACACTGTGGACTCCCTGAGGGTAGGAACTCTCTTGTATAAACTTTGAACCTTCCTCAAGGATGAATACAATAGGTGCTTACTAGATGTCTGTTGATGAATGAGTAGGAACTGTGCTCTATGGACCACATGGATCTTCATGATTTATGAAAAACTTTCTTCGTGACAACCTTATGCAAGTATTGGTGCCTTCCTTTTAGGGATGAGAAAACTGAGGCTCAAAGATAGTTCTGATGTCCTTTGCTCTGGTCAGACCCTAAATAGGGCACTATGTCCAGTTCTGGGCACCATATTTTAGGGAAGACACAAATAATCAGGAACACATCCCAAAAAAAGGCAACCAGAATGGTTTTAGACTGAAGAACATACTGATGGGGGCTCTAGGATTCCAGTTATCCAGATCTCACTTTAATTTTGATCTCAGAGATGAGGTCGAGAGCCTTCACCCACCTCCAAGACTTCCCATTCTACTTTGGGGTAGTTCTAATAAGTATGACTGTCAATTATGATTTATGTGACCTTAGAAAAGCCATACAACCTCTCTAAGACTTTGTTTCCTCAGCTGTGAAATAAAGACAACACACTATCTACCTCACAGAGCTGTAGGAAGGGAAGTAGCTTTAAGTTGTACAGTGCTATAGAAATGGGATTTCATCTTATTCCTTTACCTTCCACTTTCACTGAGAGGGTGATGCTAGAGCCCTTCTTCACTTTCTTATTGGTAAATCTTTCCAGGAATCTTGGAGGCACAAGTTGTTCATGAAAATCTAGAAAGAAAAATAGCCGCTGGGAAGGTCAGGCTTCTAAGAAGATGACCAGTGAATAACAGAGAATGGCTTCCCTCTTACTAGGCTGGTCCCACCTCTTTCAGGATGCCTTCCCTGACTGCTCCAGCCCACATTCCCCCTTTTCCAGGCTCCAGTACCGATGACAACATACTCTGATCAGATCCAGAAGCTAATTCTGTACCTGCCACTCCCCCTATCTTTGAAGACTCAGATTAAGTCCTGCCTCTTCTGTGAAGTTTTCCCTCCATCATCCTGGTTTGGGTTAATCTTCTCCTCCACTAAACTGCTAGTTTGTACTTCATGTCTAAAGTACCAGGACTTAGTGCTTGCTTATATTTTTGCTTTTTATTATTCTTTTTCCTCTGTGCATGGGGCAGACTATTCCAAGGACAATGAAAAAATGTATGATGGGTGTAAGTATGCAGCAGCACAAAATTGATGATGGTGCCTCTTGGAAGTAGCATGAAGGATAGATTGCACTGAGGTTATGAAGGACAAGAGGCAGATGTGTGTTGGGACTGAGGGGTAACATCTGGATGTTACTCCACTGGGAACCATGAAATATTAAAAGACTTAGAAGAGGGCATCCAATGGGTTGGGGGAGCCTTATCTCTATCCTTATCCTTCTATTCCTATCCTTATCCCTGTCCCTAACCTTATCTCTCTTTTATTTCTAAATTTTATATCTCTCTTAATGCATTGCACAGGGCTCTGCACACAGCAGGTGCTAAATAAATGTCTGTGGAATGAATTCTATTCTCTTCTTTGCCCATTTGTTGTTTTTTTTTCTTACCTGAGTCTATCTTCTTTTCTGGCTCATTGGGACCTTGACAATAACACAGAAGGATAAGAAATGCAGTCAAGAACATGAGTCTCCCAAACTTCCCCCATTCTCTTTATTTGTGTTGGGGGGATACAGTGGCAAAAAGGAAGTAGCATGGTTTAGTGCAGATCCCTTCATTCTACCCATGGATCACTGCCTTGTCATGGCAGATAGGCTTGTGTAGCTCAATGAGACTATGAGCTATGGAGTGTAGAGTTACTCAAGACAGGCCATGTGGAGAATTCTGACAAAAGGCGATCAGTTGGAAAAGGAAATGGTAAATCACTCCAGTATCTTTGCCAAGAACACTACATGGACACTAAGCGATGAACCTGAGCTTGGACAGACTTTGGGAGACAGTGAAGGACAGAAGGGCCTGGTGTGCTATGGTCCATGGGGATCACGGAGAATGGGACATGATTTGAATGGCCGAACCACTCCAAGGACCCTTGGGGATCCAGACTGCCACACAGGACTCGTTTGTGAATTGGTTAGTAACTGAATTCTGCTGATAGATATTGGGCCCCTTCTAAAAAGACAAACAATGACAAAGACATGCTGGGTCAAAGGTCCCATGCAGGCAGTGCTAGAGCTCCAGGACTGACTTACTCTGGACCAGCAGCCGGGCAGAGGAGTAGGCAGAGCCCACAGCATTCCTGATATAGGCAGAATACTCTCCAGCATCTTCCTTTGTGATATTGTGGATTTCTAGAGTGTGAACGGTCTTCTTATCAGTCTTGAGAATCCGGGAGGAGGTAGATAAGGGCTGACCATCCTTGAACCAGTAGAGCCGGGGCATTGGGTACCCTGAAATCAGAGAATACACTCAAGACCCATATCTGGGGGGAAGCAGGTCTCTAGAAATGGCACTCTGGCATGTACAGTGTCTAAAAGCTGGGGCAACCACCTCATGTTCATCAAAGCCAAGAGGAAGAATTATTAAGAAGAGTAACAAAGACTATTTGACTGTAGATGAGTCATTTCCCTTCTCTGTACTTCAGTCCCCTCATTTGTAAAATTGATGGTATTAGAGTAAACAAGCTCTAACATCCCCCTCAACTGTGACATTCTGTGTTCTAGGTTCCTTTCAGCTTGGATAGTCTTCAAAATCGAAATGGTAGAATTTCAGGGCAGGGTTAAATCAGAGTAAGATTTGGGGGTAGGGAGGACCTCTCTGTCCTCACTTGCATCACCCCAAGAATCATCTGCTCACTTCACCTACAAATCAGGCTGACCTTGCACACAGTTCACTTGAAGAGATGGCCAAAATTCAGTCTATTAATAGCAGAAAGCCGGACTCCTAGAACTTCCCTCCACACTTTACTGCTTTCTGGGAGTCGTTGGGTAGACAGCTTGGAAGGTATGGTGTTGAAAGTCTCCTATCATGGAGGTTCCAGCCTCACCTTTGACCTTGAGGTGGAATTTAGCCAGCCGGGCTCCCGGGGCCACTTGGATGTCCTGGAGCTCCTCTAGAATTTGGGGCAGCTGACCTTCCTCTGCAGTTGACTCTGCACCTTCTTGTTCTCGACTGATGGGTGATTGGTTAGCAGGAATCACAGGAGGCAGTCCAGAAAAGTGACCCACCAACCCCAACCCCAGAGAGGAAAGGAAACAGAAAATCAGGGTTCTGGAGAAGAGAATGGCTGGTGGAGGTGGGGCTAGGTGGGATTGATAGGGGTGAAATGAAGACTAATGTGGGTTTTTTTACCAGACAGTGAGGGATAAGTTCTTGTCTATCATTTAACTGACCCTGTGAAATATTTGTTAAGTGAATGAATGAAATCCTCCTCTAACAGGTTATTGAGGCATGGAGGTGACTCTGGTTTTCCAAGATTGTGCTGGATATAGGTTTTCTTGAGATGGAGACACTGTGAATATGATTCTGATGACAGATTGTCTGCTGCCTAAGGGCTGGCCTAGCTAAGTAGAGAGAAATCCATCACTAGCCCTTTAGCCACTAGCGGGTCATTGCTGTTCTATTGTCCTGATTATCGTACTGGTACCTAGTATAAATTAAAAAAAACCCAAGAGAGACCTCCAGCCCATTGGATAGGAAGAACTGTACCCCTAATCCCTAACCCCTGCCCCATGGAGGAATAATGGAAAGAAATTAATAAGAACTGAGTGAGGGGCAGCTAGGTGGCTCAGTGGATTGAGAGCCTGGTCTGAAGGTCCAGGGTTCAAATCTGGCCTCAGAAACTTCCTAGCTGTGTGACCCTGGGCAAATCACTTAACCCCAGTTGCTTAGCCCTTACCCTCTTCCACCTTGAAACTAATAATATACAGTATTAGTTTTAAGGTAAGAGTTTAAAGAAAAAAGATGAACTTCATGTTATCAGGAGGTGGTAATGGCCTGATTTTTTTTTTAGCAATGGAGGAAATGTCAGCATTATTGGGATCATGAATGCATGGAAATAAGAATGAATGAAGTGCATGGCACCCTGAGGCCATATTTAGGGCAGACAAGCAGAGCTAGGACTGAGTGGGAGGATAATATTGCAGATCAGACTTTCTTCTCTGTGAACACCTTTCCACAGTCCTCTCTGCTGGATCACTCTCAATGTCTGGGACCCTAATCATGGGAACGACTCATGGAGAGTTGAGAAGAAATCCCAAATCCTCCTCTTCCTTCTCTGTGTTCTGGATTCTAAGCCGTTTTTTTCAGCTCAACCAAGTTTGTCAGTTTTGAAAGTAAAATTGTAGAATTTCTTTCTCCTCATCTCCTTTCTCCTCTGTTTCCTTTTTGCCCTCATTATAGACAATAGGATCATCCCAAACCCCAGGCATCTAGCTTGCTAGCCTTTGACTATCTATGCTATTGTCCCAATAGCCCTCTTGCCCCCATAATCCTTGCTCAAAAGGAAGCTCTTTATTACCTGGACAGGTAGCCCTGAGCACTGAAATAGGAAGAAGTCTCCGTAGCATCAGCTGCTGTATCGTAGTCCGTACTTGTCACTGGGGGAAAGAAGAGAGAGGGAGTCCTGGGTAAGAGCCAGGGTCTCAAACTGGAACCATTTTGCCCATCTAGGTGTTAGCTAACTGCATGAATATTGAACCTTTGCATCTCAGCACCTCAGGAAAGGGAATAAAACTGGGACCATAGAAAGGTTTTATATGAATAATAATTACATTTCAGGAGGGAATTATTTAAAGCACATTTTATGGATGTCTTTTATTTTCACATGAAGTTCATTCTGGGGGGAATAAAACAAAAACAAAACTATGTGTGATGTTAGCTGACCCTTTTGATTTTTGCCTCACCAAAAGATAGTGCTCGTCATCCTTCTCTGAGGCCTCTCACTTCATAGGATTGAAAGGAAGGACAAGAACAGCTCCCCCGTGGCCCATCTTTCTCCCCCTCCCCTGTTACAAGACCTCAGCACCCAGGTTGGTGGCTTTTTGCAAGGGCGTTTGTCATGTCTCACATCACTTCCCTCTATGCATTCTACACAAAAACCTGGGCAACTTTTCCTTCCCTTTACAGTCCCACTTTGACTCCCTATTCTTGGACTAGAACATCCTGCTCCCTCTTTCTCTTCACCTACTGAATGACCATTCAGTCTGGAAAGCCCTCCTCCAATGCCACTTCCAGGAAGCCTTCCCTAAACCCCAAGTCATGAATAACTGTTCCCTCCTTCAGTTCTATGTGGCATTTTGCATCTGATCTACTAATCATGAGTTATTCTGTATCCTAATCACCTCTTCATGTCTTATCCCCTTAAAGATACCTTCTTCAAGATAAGAACTTACATAAACTTTGTATCTCACAGAGAGTGCCCTGAATGTAGTAGAAGCTTAATAAATCTTTCTTTAATTGAATTAGATATTGTTTAATAAGTGCATTAGAGAAGTATGCAGTATTATTCCAAGGAGGAAGGCAGTTACCAATGGAGACATCAAGGAAGGCTTTCTGGAAGAGGAGGCATTTTTGGTTGGACTTGAAAGGATGGCTAGAAATTCAAAAGGTGGAGGTGCAGAGATTATTTCCAGCTTAGGACACATATGCCTAGGCAGGAAGGTAGGTAGGAGAGAACAAAGGGCTCATCTGGTAAGTTGTGAGAAGTTCATTGAAATTACAGCACAGAATGTGCATAGGACAGATGTGAGCTATGCTTGTAAAGGTGGGGGAGGGATCTGATGAGGAAGAGCCTTGAATGTCAGAGAAAGCAGCACGGAAGCCCCTTCTCTCCACTCTGCCCTCATTCAGACTCCATTGCCTTCGCTTCCTAATTGGTTTCCTTGTTTCCAGGGTCTCCCTTCTCCAATCCAGCCTTCATTCTGCTACCAAACTGATCTTCCTAAAGCCTAGCTCTGAGCATGTCATTCCTCCATTCCAAACCTTTTCTCTAGAATAAAATGTAAAATCCTCATAAGTCTCAGCTTCCCTGGAAGCTCGTCCTGCGCACGAGACCTTCCACGATCCTTTTGGGTTTTGTTGCTCTACTAGACACAGATGGCTTTATACGTAGATAATCTACATAGGTGCTACGTGTCTATGCATATTGGTACTATGGAGAATACATATTCCTTTATATACTTTGTATGTAGAGGCTGCATGTCCTCAGCAGAAAACTGACTCCTGAAGAACAGGAAATATTAATGTTCATGTCTTAGTATCCTCGAGCGCAGAGCCCTGCAGGTAGGAGGCACTGAATAATGCTCGTTGAGTTAAATTGCCTGCGATAATTAAAGTGGTGAGAGCCCTGGGATGGAAATCAGAAAGGCTGGCTTTGCTAACAACTTGGCTAATTGCTACTTGAGAGATCTCGGACAAATCCCTTTCATCACTTGTTAAATGATGGGAATTGGACTAGAAGATCTCCGAGGCTTTTTCCAGGCTGAATCATATGAGGTCGTTACTTAATAAACAACAGAGGAGATGAGCCCTCTTCCCAATAATCTTACTTTGTCTTGGAGCTTTTCCTTTCAACCTGCTGCCTTTTCTTCTTCTTGCAGCTCTCCTTCCCTGTGCCCTGACAGCATCCCCTGCTCCCTTTCCTGGCTACCCTCCTCCTCACTCCTCTAAGCAGTGACTCACGGTCTACACGGAGCTCAGCCTTGGTAGAAGAGACACCCATGCTGTTCTCAGCCAGGCAGCGGTAGACACCCATGTCGGCAGGTACCACAGCTGTGATGATCAGTTGGTGGCCACCTTGCTGGTCCTCATTGATCATATAGTGGTCATCCTCTTCTAGCACCTTGCCATCTTTGAACCAGCGCACGCTGGGCACTGGTTGGCCAGCCACCACACAGTCAAAGCTCACAGGATAGCCATCCTGTACTTCTTGGTTCTGTAGCTCCGTCAGGAAAACAGGGGCTGAGCCAGAGGAGAAGATGGACAGATTAAAAGTAAAGAGATGATTCTCATAATGCCTCCCCTCCACATCAGCGTGATCCGTTGGGTTTTAATTCAATTCAATAAATTTTTATTTTTTAAACATTTTTAATTTTTATTAAGTTTTTAATTTTTATTAAGTATATGCTGTCTGCAGAGCACTGGGCTAGGTGCTAGTTAACAGTTTATAGTTAAGACCAAAGTCTGGAGTTAAAAAAAGGTGGGGCATAAAACATATACTATCATAGAGTATGACTATATAATATATCATCATATAAGTACATTAGAATTGGGCAAATTAAGTGCTGAGATACCAGGGTGGAAAGGACTGAGAGTCATGGGAGAAGACACTGTATTTTGTCCCTTTGTGGCTCTGAGGCCCTAAGGACAGAATGAAAGAAGAGATCTACTTAGCATAATGGAGGCTGCAAGGTCCTGGGTCCAAGGAAGGATCAAGTTTCATGGCCTTCCTGGACTCTCCTGATGGGAAGAACATTCCCTGTTTGGGCAGGATCTGGAAAATGCTGGGGAGAAGAGCTTCCACTGATCCGGGCCAGTGACTAGGCCAGCTTTGGTCTGAAAGGGGAGGCCAACACCACCTGTGGCCACTGGGGAGCAGGGGGCTTTCTCTAGCTACCCACCTGTGTCAGAGGTCATCAGCATCGAAGGGTGCTCCTTGGGGGCTGTGGGGAAGGCGAGCTGGCCGGCTGGGGCTGGTGCCACCTTCACGATGCGCATCTCCACCTTGCGGGGCCCTTGCTCCAGAATGTCGATCTCCACCAGAATGCCCAGGGCTGCAAACATCTCCTGGAAGCGAGTGGTTGCCTGGCGGGCCTCGTTGGCAGTCTCAAACCGGATGTAGATATAGCGGTCATCTTCCCGGTAGGTTTGCCAGTCACTGGGCTCCTCCAGGTCCACACTGCCCTCCTCGGCGCTGAGGAAGAGCTCCTCGTCGGACACTTCTGAAGTGGCCTTGGTCCGGAAGAGACGGTGCAGTCTTCGGGCGGCCCGGCGGAAAGCGTCATCCACTTCGCTGCCCGATGAGCTCTCCGCCTCGCTCTCGGCCCCGCTGGTCACGGCAGTCCCAGTTACTGTCACTCGGGCGCTATGAGAGATGCGACCGAACTTGTTGGTCACCTGGCAGGTATAGCAGCCGGCGTCACTGGCCTCCAGACCAGTGACCAGCAGGGAGCAAGTGCCATCGCCGTAGTTGTCGATGTGGTAGTGCCGTCCGTCTGTGAGCTCTACTCCGTCCTTGAGCCAGGATGTCTTCACGTCTGTCTTGCTGACAGCCACGCACTCTAGGTGCAGGGAGCCTCCTGCTTCCACTGTGATGTCCCCAAAAGTATCCCGGAAGCTGGGACCCTCATTTTGCTTCATCTCCTTTCTCACCTTGTAGCCCTTGAAAGCGGCCTGGATTTTTATGGCCGCCTTATCCATGGAGGGGTCCTCCAGAAGCTCAGCGGTCAGGTCGCCAGGTAGCTTAGGGGTGGCTGCAGGCTCAGCCTCGGTCTGCTCCCACGGTTTCCTGGGCTTGTTTGCAGGGGCGGCCCCAGGGGCCTTGGCCTTGCTCCCGGGCTTTCCTGCCTTTTTGAGGTAGCTGACGAGGGACGGGGTGCCAGCCCGGGACTCGTCATCAGAACTGGTGTGTGAGAGGTCAGCCTCGCCTGTGCGGGTTAGCTCGTCGGGAGTGGAGTAGCCCTCAGAGAAGTCCTGGACGGCTTCCTCTACTTCTCGCCTTAGCTTCTGCAGCCGCTCATCCTCCTCCGGCAGCTCGCTGATTGAGTCCAGAGTGGGCTCCCGGCTCATGCGGCGCTTTTTGGCGAGAGCTTCCCACAAGAGGTGCAGGTCACCCTCCTGGGCTGCCTCAGGGGGCAAGCTGGGCTGGGCAAGGCCATCAGACAAGGCCTCTGTCTCGGGGGCCTGGGATGCTGCCACTGGGGAGAAGAAACACAAGGAGGAAGGAGTTGGTCAGCAGGCAGACCTCAAGGAAGTGTCCTAGCACATGAGGTAGAGGGTCCACATCAACACAGTTCCTCCTTTCAAGAAACTACCCAAATCGTGTTACCAATGGAAGAAAGGCGTGTGTTATTACTTTTGGATGACGTCTTATTTTTCTTTTGGGTCTCTTACATGCTCTGTTGTAAATTTTACACACTCACTGATGCTCTGTCAAACTGAATGTATTAATATCATTAATTATTAAGGAGGAAATTCCACTCTATTCAATCTCATATTCTTAAAAAAAAAAAACCCAAACCCTTACATTCTGTCTTAGAATTGATACTAAGTACTGGTTCCAAGGCAGAAGAGAGGTAAGGGTTCAACAGTTGGGGTTAAATGACTTGCCCAGGGTCATACAGCTAGGAGGTATCAGAGGCCAGATCTGACTCTCTCCACTGAACTACCTAGCTGCCCTTCTATATACTTTTTTTTAAACCCTTACCTTCTACCTTAGAACCAATATTGGTTCTAAGGCAGAAGAGTGGTAAGGGCTAGGCAGGGGGGTTCAGTGACTTCCCCCAGTTCACACAGCTAGGAAGTGGCTGAGGTCAAATTTGAACCCAGGACCTTCCATCTCTAGGCCTAGTTCTCAACCCACTATGCTCCCCAGCTGCTCCCTTTCTCTATACTTTTTAATAAAGCACATACCGTATATAGATCAGTGATTCCCAAAGTGGGCACTACCACCCCCTGGTGGGTACTGCAGCGATCTAGGAAAGTAGTGATGGCCACAGGTGCATTTATCTTTCCTATTAATTGCTATTAAAATTTAAAAAAATTTAATTTCCAGGGGGCTAAATAATATTTTTTTCTGGAAAGGGGGCGGTAGGCCAAAAAAGTTTGGGAACCACTGGTATAGATCATCGTGCTCACTCCTAGAAGTGATATACAATTTAGACCAGACAGGGTTCCTGACCTCAAAGAATTTCCAGCTGGAAAGAGAGGATAAGACTGTCATTTCGTAGCCAATGAGCATTTATCAGGTGCTTCCTGTGTGCAAAGCCCTCTGCTGGGGAGAAGCTCATTTTAGATATAATGATCCATGACCTCCTCTAGTTATGTGTCACATAAACAGAAAACTATTAAAAAAAAAAAAGCTGGTAATTGTGCCAAAGAAGTCAAAACCAAGTACTAATGGACGTTCTAGGGTGGGAACAGCCATGCTCCGTGGGATGATGGGGGACGTCCATTGGTCCAAAAGTCCTAAAGGAGGCGGCATCGGAGCCAGACCTCAGAGGCTGGAGCCCGGAAGAAGGAGGGTGATGGCACTCCGGGCACAGGGAGGAGAGTGAACAAAGCTATGGAGCCTCCCACTGGGAGGACTCCTGCGCATTCCAGGCTGCTGCAATAGGGCATACTGGAAGTGTCCATAGTGGGGATCTTCTTTCTCTCTTCTCAGATTTTCCCAGAATCCTTTGCCCGGATCTCTTCTTTACCCCATCCCACTGATGCTATAGCAGGTTTCCCTAGATAGGTCTATTTCTCTTAGTATGTGACAGGCTCTGTGAAGGCAGGGGCTGCCGTCATCCCATCTTTGTGTATTTGGTGACTGGTGTGGTGCCTTCCCTCTGTACAATACCTGCTTAATAAAGGTTTGTTCAGTGGAATCGAGAAAGGTTGGATGAAGAGAGTGACACCACACCAGGAAGGGGCTTAAAGACTAGGTTGAGTTTGGCCCTTAGCCAGGAAGCAAAGGGGGAGCCACTGAGGGACTTGTGAGTCTTGTTCAGAGTCATGAGGGGACCAGATTTATGCAGAAGGAAGCCTTGGTCTGGCAGTGAGCGAGGGTGCTGGACGCTAAAGAGTGTAGTGAATTTGGGGGAGCTTTCTAGGAGAGATGATCTTGAGTTACCACTGAAAGGAGCCAAAGCTATGGATCCTACTCTTATCTTTTCCTCCAGAATGCACAAGGAGCATAATCTTTGGAAATATATACCTCATTGGACAAGACATTGAGTTTCATCCTAGTGACTGATAGACTGACTTTGCTCTTCCAGGACCAACTTAGCTAAGAATAGATAGACATATTGCCATGAATTAGAGTGATCTCTAGGTGAGGAATTCTTTGGCTATAACAACTCATGAATCAAAAATTTGAACCTGGTTCCTCTGACTCAAGAACCAGTGCTCTTCCACCATTTATGAGAGAGGTCAGAATGACCACAAGAAGCACAGAGACTGGACCCAAAGGACATCGGTGGAGAACAAAGGACACAGAGGTAGTTTGGTGTAATGGGAAGATTCATGGGCTGAGAGGCAAGAGAATTGGCTCCAATTATCCTTCTGACTCACTATAAGACATTAGGTAAGTGACTTCTACTCTGTGAGTTCTTCCACATGTAAAAAAGAGGGTCACTAATCACAAACTCATATTGACCTCACAAATAGTGAAGATAAAAGTGCAAGGATTAATCATCCCATGTTATAGATAAATAAAAATGAGTCACAAACAGGGAAATGATTTGTTTAAGGTAATGTAGTGAATGGTAGAAGTAGGACTAGTAGTCAAGTCTTCTGTTGTGGCCCCCATGGATTGCAGTCAGATGTCACATATCCACAAAACTTTCTCTGGTCCTCCTCAAATAGAATCGATTGCTCCCCATATTTATTTTACCTCTTTGTCTTTTGCTGTTATTCTCGCATACCTTAAATTACTGTAATTTTTTGTTCATGTTTTATCTACTCTATTTGGCCAGGATCCCAGTGAAAGCGGGGACCATGCCAACTTCTTTGGATCTTCCCCAGCCCCTAGTGTTGTGCACATAGTGGAAAGGAAGGAAGGCAACAATCATTATTAAACACTTACTATATGCCAAGCACTGTTATAAATACTTTACAAACACTATTTCACTTGACTCTCACAACAACCTTGGGAGGTAGGTGCTATTAATTTAACAGATACTCATGGAATATTTGTTGAATATATGAACGAATGAATGAATGAACTCATAAGTGAATGAAAGGGTAAATGAGTGAATGAATAAATGAAAGAACACATGAGTGGGGGCAGCTAGGTGACTCAGTGGAAGAAAACCAGGCTTGGAGATGGGAAGTCTTGGGTTCAAATATAGCCTCAGACACTTCCTAGATGTGTGACCCTGCACAAGTCACTTAACCTCAATTTTCTAGCCCTTACATTCTTCTGCTGTAGAGCAGATACTTAATGTTGATTTTAACACAAAGATAAAGGTTAAAAAAAAGAATACACGAGTGCACATTTAACTGAATGAATGAGTAAATTAAGAAATACCTGAATGAATAAATTAATGACTAAATAAGTTTCTTCTGCAATATTCAAGGTGCTTTTGTCCCCTCTCCACATATACCATATAACATATAAGAATTCACAGGCATACCTTCAAAGGAGGCAGCAGCTGGGGCCTTGCTGCTAGTGGAGCTGCAGGTGTAGGAGCCTTGGTCATCAGGCTGGAACCCATGGATTACTAGTACTTGCTTCTTGCCTTTGGAGATAAGCTCATAGCGGCCTCCAGGTTGGATCACCTCATTTCCTTTCCTCCAGGTCACCTCCTGCATCTCACCTACCACCTCACACTCCAGGTGAGCTTCCTCCCCAACCACCACCATCTTGCTTACTGAGGCTGAGGCAACTGCCTCTACAGGCTCTGCAAGGAGACATATGGACAATGTTGTTGATGCAATGGTGCCCCAAGGGGAGCCCCTGTGCCATGTGGGAAAGACCTCAGGCTCTCAGTCAGTACTAAACAGACTTTAGTTTTCTCATCTCTAAAAGAGTGAATATAGTCTGGGTTTGCACCTAGCTCATACTGAAGGGAAACCTGTCTTTTCCTTTAAGAATGGGGTTTTCTGAGGGTGGAGACCGAGTACCCTTCCCAGTGTCTAGCTCCCAAGACAATATGTTCCTTGCTTTTCAAGGGTCTGATCAGGTCATAGGCTAGATGTCTGTCTGTCTGTGAGCAAAGGAGAGAAATATTAGAATTCTGACTACGGCACTTAGAGTAAGTAAGGAAAGCAAGATATCTATGGTTTTCATCTCAACCCTCTCCAAAGTGGAGACTGGAAAGCATTTTCGAGCCTTGCTGTAAAGGGCATTTAGGAGAGAGAGAGAGAGAGAGAGAGAGAGAGAGAGAGAGAGAGAGAGAGAGAGAGAGAGAGAGAGAGAGAGAGAGAGAGAGAGATTGGCCAGAAATCAGAAACCAGATCTCATAAGACAGAGACTAGAAGAACACCAAAGAATTATTTGGTCTGACCTTATTCATTAAGGAAGGTAAGATATTTTTAATTGGATTTTATGAATGATGTCACTGAGTGGAGGCTCCTCAGGTTTACATTTGCAAGTATGTGGGAGTTCAACAAGGGCAGAGCTGAGATTTCAACCCAGGTCTGGTGTAAAGAAGAAAGAGAAGGTAGAAGATGGAGGAGGAAAGATAAAGGCAACTAGGAGGACAAAGACAAGGGGGAAAAAAAGGACAATGAGGAGGAGGATGGCATGGAAGGCCACTCACCAAGCTTTACAGTCTGAGGCAGGTGCACGGGCTCTCCTACGCCTGCCTGACCTACAGCTGCGATTCGGAAGCGGTAGGGCTGCCCAGGGACCAGGTCGCTCACCACACACTCAGTCCCTGGGATCAAGTCTTTGTAGCATGGCTGCCATTCACCTGTCGCCGTCTTCATTTCTACCTTGTACCCAAGTAGGCCAGCACCGCCATCACTCCCTGGTGCTGCCCACGACAAGGTCACTGAGTGGCCACTCTGTTTTACTACCTCGGCATCTTCGGGAGGCTCAGGGAGGCCTGGAGGTGACAAATTGGAGCACGTAAGGTAGGTTGTCTAGAGAGCTGGGCATCCGGGGAGCCTCCCATCAGAATCTCTTGGTTGTGGGGCCCTACAAAAAGGCTGTGGCTCTGAGTTCAGAAGACATAGGTTCAAGTCTCTGTTCTGTCTGCCACTTAGCAATGGGATTTGGGCCATCTAATTCACTTTATCTTCTTGGTCCTTATCTTCTTCATCTATAAAATGATGCTAATTAGAGCTAGTTCACAGAGTTGTGGCAACATATATCAAGGGTTTTGTAAGTCACCAAAAATGCTATATAAATATGAATTTTACTTCACCAATAAACAATTGTTCTGGAGATTTTTTTTTCTGGAAAGAAATTTTAACTAAAGAAAACTCGATTACTCTGTAATCTGAATGAGACACCATTGCTATGGTTTTCTGCCACAATTTAGCATTGATAGGGTCCTAGAAGAAGGAGACAGATGTGTAGGGAGGCTGTGAGGGGAGGGGAAATTAAAAAGAATGGAAGAGAAAAATGCATTTCTATATCACCTACTATGTGCCAGGTACTGTGCTAAATGCTTTACAAATATTATTTTATTTGAGCTTCACACAACCCTGTGAAGTAGGTGCTATTATTATCTCCATTTTAAAGTTGAAAAAAATGGAGGCAGACAGAGTTCAAATGGCTTGTCCATGGTCATCCAGCCAATAAATGGCTAAGGTGGGATTTGAACTCTGGTCTTCCTGTTTCTAGACCCATAGTTCTATCCACTGTGCCACCACTCTGAAAGAGGAGGTGTGGAGATACCAACTTACTAACTTTACCTGAGGCCAGCACTGATTCTTGAGGACACAAAATCATAGAAAGTTAGAGCTGGAAAGGACCTTAGAAATCAACAAAGGAGTAAATTGAGACCCAGCAAGGGATGCTATTGACTTTCACAGGGTCACATAACCTATTAGTCATCAGTTAGGATTAATACTATTCACAGATCCTTCACCTCGGGTCCTCTCATGTGGGACTATTGTTCCAGGGTCTCTGTTCCTGCTCTCCTTTATCCCCGAAGCATTGTTTCTAGTGTCACCCCTCCCATTCAGTAGAGTTTGTCTTAATTACTCATGTTATTTTCATATAATAAATGACAAAACTGATTTGAAGGAACTTTTGTGTTATTTGTTCTAAGCACTTAAATTGGTTACCGAGTTCACCTGTTTCTAAGAAAATATTTTCTATTTCATGCCTGGGACGTACAAAGAAAGGAGGGAAGGAAGAGAGGCAGGGAAGGAGGGAGGAAGGGAAAGTAAAAAAGAAAAAGAGAAAAAGAAAAGGAGATAGGAAGGAAGAAAGAAGGAAGGAAATAAAGAAAGAAAAGGAGAGAGGGATGAAGAAAGGAAAAGAAGGAAGGAGGAAGAAAGGAAAAGAAGGGATGGATTTATTAGCACCTATTATGTTCCAGGAACCATGTTAAGCACATTACAAGTATTATCTCATTTGAGGCATTTAATTAATATTTGTTCACTGACTAAAATCAAAGCTATGGACTGCTATCCACTTATGGAGACTTGGACTTAGAAATTAGAAATACTTTGACTTAACAAACCCTACATAGTTCTCAAGAATAGTTCAGTCCATTAAATACTGAGATTTCATCAATCTCTCGGTCACTTACTAGCAGTTTGACATTGGAAAAGTCACTTCCTCTCTTGGTCTTGGTGTCCTCACTTGTAAAATGAGGGAGTTAGTCTACTTTGAGGATTCTTAACCTAGGATCCATTGACTTGTCTTAAAAATATTTTGATAACTATATTTCAATATAATTGATTTCCTTTGTAACCCTATGTATTTTAGTTTATGCATTTAAAAAAATGATTCTGAGAAGAGGTATATGAGCTCTACCAGACTGCCATAAGGGGTCTATGACAAAAAAAGTTAACAACTCCTGGTTCTGATGATCTCTAAAGCCATATTAGCAACCCAGAAAGTCCATTCTCTATGTTCTAATGTCTCTTCCAGCTCTAACATTTCACAGTCTAACCTCTTTTCTAATCTTAACATTCTACATTTTTTGTTGTATGGTCCCTCCAAGTTTCTATATTCTTTGATTCTGTAGCTTGATAGGAATTGATTTGCAAGTAGTCCTAGGCCTATAACTGTGTACTTGGATACCAATAGCATTGATTATATCACTTTTATATTATTGCTAAAAATACACATTTTGGTGGCTAACTGGCTACGTGCTTCACCATTATTAAAAATAAAAATTCATGCTGTCCAAATACATATGGATTTCTGGTCACATAGTCTATTATGGAAAAATGTGGATTCCCTTGGTTGGAAGGGACCTTGAAAGTAATTTAGTCCAACGTCCCCAGTGTCTTATTGAATCTTCACTAGGAAAACTTCCATATATTCATTCACTGTGATAAAAGATCAGTAATCTCTAGGGCTGCCACAAACCCCAACCTTTCAATTGTCTCAAAGCAGATCCCTGGGCTTAAAGTATATTCTCACAGACATGGAGTATACTGCCTCTGGAAGGTGTCAATACCATGTTCCCAGAGGCCTCCAAGCAGAGAATCTGAATGATCACTTGTATTATAATGTATTTAAGATGGTATAGAAAGGAAGAGACTGTGATTAAAGTAAGACCTAAACTAAATGCCCTCTAAAGCCCATTCCACTCAATCTCTATGACTGAATTAAATGTGTTGCCTTGGTAAAGACTGAGTTTGCCATCTCTTAGAAGTCTCCAGGCAAAGAGAGTCTTACAATGGTTGGGGAAGCCCTAGAGGGGACTAAGGATCAGATATAGGTTGGATTAAGCTACTAGGAGGTCCTTTACTGTTTTGAGAGTCTATTTTGTGCATTCCTGTGGCACGGCCGCCTATATCCTGCATCCTCCCTACGTTCTTCTTCCTTCCACTTACTGATCACAGACAGCTTGGCCGAGGCGACAGCGTCTCTGGCTGCAAAAGTCACCTCCCCAGCGTGGTGGGGCTGGGCATTCCTGAGGAGCAAGATGTGGTGGCTGCCGTCAGCTTGGATGGCCCAGTCCTTATCTGGATGGATTTCCGCGCCGTTGATGTACCAGGTCACCTCGCTGACAGGGACCGTCTCGCTGAGCACACAACCGAAGGTGGCTTTGGCACCCACCTCGACCTCCATATCGAGCAGAGACTCCAGGAACTCCAAACGCCAGCCTATTGTGAAAATATGCTTTTAGATGTCTCCGGCACGAGCAGAGCTGCTTTACACTCAGCCTTAAGGCTCCTTATGGCACTTGAGAGCTCAAAGGGAGATAGTTGGGCAGAGGGGGAGTCGCTGTACATGCATACATTTTGGGTCTTCAGGGTATTATCCTGGAAAATAGACCCCTAGAAAGCAGTCCTAGCTTTTTAAAAAAATGATTCACCATTTCCTTTATTTGTACAAAATAGTGAATAATCATACCCTGGCTGAGAAAAAGTAGTGGTTTAGGGTTTAAACAAGTCCTTCTGTCCTGAAACATCTATTTTGAAGGCTTGGGACTAGAAGCCCAGTTCAATGAGGGACTAGAGAATTTGTGGTTATTAGTGGGGAGTTGCCTCACCACCTATGTGGTCACTGATAAAAATGCCATTTTTTACATTAACATGTGCTTTTATATGTCTAGCTGTACAGTGATAGATAGACAAGGATATGGAACAAAGATTTATTGATCGAGACAGCATAAAAGGCTCTGGGGATCTGCTATGTCTGTATTGTGATTGGGTATGTCTGTTTGGCCAGTTGGGGTGTGTATACTTGAATGGAAGTATCTACAGAGGCCAGCTTGTATGTATCTGTATTGTAACAGAATCTGTCTGTGAAGCTAATTTGTATGTATTTTTTGGGTTGGTTGTGTATACTGCACGGATTATTGGTATGTGAATATTGGTATTGTCCAAACAAATATGGATTTCTGATCACATGGTCTGTTATTGTAAAAATATGGATTCCTTTGGTTGGAAGGGATCTTCTAAGTAATTTACTTGTGTAGGTCAAGTAGAAGGCAATAATATAGGTATATATATATATATATATATAATATATATATATATATGGTGTGCATCTGTGTGTCCGGTTGATATATCCATATTGGGAAATGGCATTTCTATATTATGGCTTTACTCCTAGATGCCACTGAGTTGGTTGGTAGCACTGATTGGGTGCATGGACCACTATATTTTCCATCAGCCAATTAAAACCTCTCCAAGGAGCCAAGATTGTATGTATTATGATCCAGATGAAATTACTCCTGCCTTTTCCATGATATTAGGGGCCCTGATCCAATCTGGGAATCAGAACCAGGATGGTACTTTGAATCTGACAGCTTTCTCTCCCTACACTAGGATTGGCTATATCTCTGCCATTTCCGTCTCTTTTAGAGTAATCCATTCCAAAGGCTTCCCTTCCACATCTAAACGAATTTGTTTTAAGGACCCACTGATGATCATTTCCCATCTTCTCTGCTTCCCCTTGACCACTGTCAGAGCTGAAACGTACCTCCAACTGCCCGCGCTAATTAATACCTTTGACGGTCAGAAAAGCAGAAGTGACCATATCATTGGCTAGGAAGGTCACTCGGCAGCTGTCCTGCGGAGTCAGGTTCTTCAGCAGGAGCAGGTGCCTCCGGCCATTTTCAAAGTAGACCATCTCAATATTTTCTGAGGTTTTCACCGGTACGTCATCCATCAGCCAACTGTGATTGGCAATTTCTGGCTTGGCAAGATGGCACTCAAATAGGGCCTCGCCTCCTTCCACCGCCTCCACATTCTCCAGGCCCCGGACAATGGTGTTCTTGGCTGGGGTGAGGGAGACACAATCAGCCAAATGCTGAGTCCTATCTGGCTCATTGGCAGTGTCAGACATCCCAAATGAACAGCAATGATAACTTCTACTTCCATAGTGATTTAAGATTTACAAAACCCTTTTCTAGCAACAACCCTGTGAGATAGAGTATAAAGGCATTATCCCCCTTTTATTGATGACATGTACTTAAAAAAACCCCAAACCCTTACCTTTCCTCTTAGAACTAATACTGTTTGTTGGTTCCAAAACAGAAGAGAGATGAGGGCTAGGCAATAGGGGTTAAGTGACTTGCCCAGGGTCACATACCTAGGAAATGTCTGAGGCTAGATTTGGATCTAGGACCTCCAAGTATCTAGGCCTGGCTCTTAATCCACTGAGCCATCCATCTGCCCCCTGACATGTTACTTCTGAAAGAATGTGAGTTTCTCAAGGGAGGGAACTGATTCATTTTGGTGTCTGTGTCCCTAGCCTCACAACTCAGAGGCACGTAATAAATCTTTGTTCATTGATTGATTGGGGAGACTGAGTTTAGAACTCCTTGAGGGCAATGGATGTTTGCTTTTTGTCTTTGTATCCTTAGCCCCTCTCATTTGTAGGAAAGAAGTATTTAAAGGATATTTGCTGAACTGAATTTATTGTTGATATATCGAGTGACTCGCCCAATGTCAGAGCCAGCACAGGTCTCCAAAATTCTTTCTAATATTCTAGATCAGGGGTTGGCAACGTATGGCTCTCGAGCCATATCTGGCTCTTTTGAGGGCCAGATATGGCTCTTTCTGCAGGATCCATAAAGTCCATTTTTTTCAGGTGCTGTTACAGGAGCCGCACTGTGAGCACTGTACAGCTCTCATGAAATTACATTTTAAAAAATGTGGCGTTTATGGCTTTCACGGCCAAAAAAGTTGCCGACCCCTGGGCTAGACTATGTTTTCTATATTTTAAAACTCTAGGTTAACTAATCTACATCTCAGGGCTCCATGATAGAAGGTACCTGGGATATAGTAACGGTTATGTGTATGTTATACTAACTTTGGTAAAAGGAAGCCCAGTGAGTATGCACTGAGTGTCTGCCTTTTGCCTCGTTCCTCTGAGGAATACAAGAAAAGGGAATGGGATGGTGGAAAGAGCATTATATCTGGGTCAGAAGTCTTGGGTTTAGGTCTTGGCTCTGACACCTACTTTGTGATCTACAGTAAGTTATTTAAAACTTTGAGTCTCAGTTTCGAAATATCTTAAAAATGGAATAATGATGTTCACATGAGAATCACTGCATGAGAATGTTCACGAGACCTGCATGAGAATTTTAAAATTCTATTTCATTCAAACTAGGCAGAATTTTACAGAACAAGAAATTGAGGACAAGAAAAGGGAAGCCCAAAGTTATAGTTAAAAGGAATATTAAACACTATCTAGTCTGAGAAGGGACTGTGTTTTAAAAATACTAATCTTCCTGCAAATAAGGAGATAGGCTAGAATATAAGTTTCTTGGAGGCAGGAACTCTTTGGCTTTTGTCTTTGGATCTCGATTACCTAGCACAGTGAATTCTTTGCATATAATAGCCATTTAATAAATATTTGTCAAATTGAATTTTGTGTAAGGAGACTTAAGGGACTTAACCAAAGTCACACAGATAGAAAATGGCAGTCAGGATTAAAACCAGATCCTCTGACTCCAAAGCCTGTGATCTTTCTCTATACCATACCACAGTGTCTCTGAAAGAGATGAGGAAACAAGAATTGAACCCAGGTCCTTGGGATCCAATCCTTATGACTTCACCATGCTACCATTCCAATTTCACAGACCTATTTGGAACAAAGTACTAGGTAACTCGTAGAAGGTTAATGAGATATGAAGCAAATTAAGGTCCCATGTCAGGAAAATCTTCCTAATAGTGCTATTTTCCAGTGGAATGGGCTGCTTTGGGAGGTAGTAGGTCCCCCTCATTGGAGGCCTTCCAGCCAAGGATAGTAAACTGCTCACCAGGTAGATTATAGTCAAGTATGAAGTGGAAAGGCTCTTATTAATGGTGGAGCTGGAAAAGGATTCCAGGGTCATTTCCACTGTGCTTCTTGAAGAACAAAAGTATGGAGGCAGGATTGGCCATGAGCTGAAAGGTTCTAAGTCCCTATTATGAAATTTGTGTCATTTTTCAGCTTTATATCTATTCCGGTACCCTGTACAGTACCTTAGACACAGTGCACAGACATCATCATCCATCATCATAATTACTAGCATTTATATGGCAACTACTATGTGCCACAAAATGTGGTGAGTGCTTTAAAAAATATTATCTTATTTGTCCCTCAAAATACTTGGAGAGGTAGATGTTATTATGATGCCCATTTTAAAGTTGAGGAAACTGAAGCAGTTAAGTGACTTGCCCAGGGTCTCTAAGGCTTTATAGTTTGTGCTGGATTAAATAGTTCTGTAAGTGACAACAAAGCCTAGGGACAGGTCAGTAACATCCCAGGATGTCCTAAGGCCAGAGGAGTAGCGTACAAAGGAATGGAATGTTGATGTTTAATGAAAACATCTGTGGAGAGTTATACCCAGGAGGAGGCAGAATTTATGTACAGGGCGCAGAACATGCGCTTTTGCACCCACCGATTGCTGGTGATTTAGAATGGCCCAGAAATATTGTTAGAATATCAATTCCCTGGGGGCCTGACCAATTCAGCAAACATTGTGTGAAATCACATGTCCGTCCTCTGTCCTCATCTTGCATCTCACTGTGTACCTGAAGCAATCTTTATTAATTGTATTAATTTGATCAATTATAATATTTATAACAACCTGCCATAATTATAATCAATGTAAATTATAATTATTTATTAATTATATTAATTATGGAATTTCCCTTTCCTCTAACGAAGAAACAGCAACAGAGAAGATAAAGACCTATGTCAAGAACAAATGAAAAATGCATGCATGTGATTTTCAGTGCTTGGCCCTCTTCTCTTCTTTGCCTTGGTGTCTATAACCTCAACTCTTGTCTAAATGCAAATGATTTCCAAACCTACATCACCACCTTGGACCTCTCCCCCAAATTCCACTGACAAACTGCCTACTGGATAGCTCTACCTGAATGTCTCACTGGAATCTCAATATATCCAACACAAACTTCACATTCTTTGTCCTTTTATCTTCCTCTGGCTTCCTCATCTTTGTTGATGGTGCCACTGTTCATTCGGAGAACTAGGGAGTTATCTCTGATGCTCTCTCTCCTTTAAAATCCAATCAGTCACCCACTCTAGTCAATTCTCTTTCTTACCATTCTTAATCCCACTGTCACCAACAACAACCTAGTTGAGGATCTCAGTACATCTTTCCTTGACTATATGTCCCATTTCTGTTTCTTACAGAAAGATGCCTTCCTCTCCCCTCACCTCAAGACCTAGAATCTACCTTGAGGAGAGGTGGAGAAGGTACGTGAGTGAGAAAGTACTGCACAAAATCAGGAGATAGTGAGTGATCTTGGTTTGGCTAAAGGGAAACTTATACAAAGTTGGCACTATATAAACACCAGTTATCTCTATTATTATTATGCATCAGAGGTGCTTAACAAATGTTTGTTGAACAAATGAATTATTTTAAAAATCTTAGTCATAAGCTTTCAGGACTGGAAAGGATCCTAGAAATTATGAGATTATACGTTTAGAGTGGAAAGTGACCTCATCTAGAGGGGCAGTTAGCGAGGTAGCAGAGTGGATAGTGTCAGGTCTGGAGATGGGAGGATTTGGGTTCAAATCTGACCTCTGACACTTCCTGGCAGTGTGACCCTGGGCAAATCACTTAACCCCAAATGTCTAACTCTTTCCATTCTTTTGTTTTAGAATTGATACTAAGAAAAAAATTTGATAACTAGGCAGAAGGTTAGAGTTAAAATAAAATAAAAAAAAGACATCTAGAACAACCAGACCCAGAATGACCTCAGTTTACAGATGAGAAGTAAGATGACACACCCAAGATCATATGGTTAATAAGTGGCTATCACAGGATTTCAACCCAGTTCATTTTCCCTATTCCTCTCCTTTTCAAGAGGAGAAAGCCTAGGTGCAGAGTAGGAGAATAACTTACTAAGGATCCCACAGATAATAATAAAGTCAGGATTTGAATTCCATTTTTCCAACTCAAAAGACAACTTGCTGTCCACTTTCACCATAAAGAGTACCTTTATAGCATTTATTTCATTATCAGCAGTTCTTTTTATAAATTAAATCTTATGTTTTAAGTGGCTAGCAGAGGGAGAGGAGGAGAGCAGGGCTTCCACTCATGGTAGGGGCCTCTGGAATCCAGCTCAGTTAGACACGGGACAGCTCTTCATTCTCTTATTCTCCCCTTATTCTCCCATCCATTCTTTGTTTTTTCTTTTCTTTTATTGTCCACCTTTCTTTTTGCATTTAATTTTCTCCTCTGTACTTTTCCACTCTCTTTTCTCTGACCCCTTCTCTTACAAGGATATGCATTTTGATATTGCTAGATCTGTGATTTTTCATTACTACAGATCCTCCCTCCATTTCTGTGTGTTTTCATAGACACATGCATTTAAAACTTCTATATTTATATTGTCACTATTTTTAAATGAAAATGATGAAGGATTTTTTCCTTTTTATTTTAGATGAGGAGCTAGGTAAAGAGACTCACAAATCAGCTGAGAGCTTAACAGTCCAGGGGTGTCATTCTCATCTTCCTGTCTGCTGTGGCCTTGGAGACCTTACTAAGCATCCCTCAGTAAGTTGGCTTTACTTCTCGCATCCTAACTCTTGTTTTGATGTCTGCTTTCTAAAGCCTTTTAGTTCCTAGAAATAGGAACCACCTCCTTCATCCACCTATATAATGGTCTCACAGAAGAGAGCGAGTTAGATTATTAATTAAGGTGATGTGAATGACAATTCTTTTATCAAGGATTAATTAATTTCCTTATACATAAACTTATTCATGTCATTCCTATGCTCAAAATCCTTCTGTGGTTCCCAGTTGCCCAGCAAATAAAGTTCAAACTCCTTTGCCTGGTATTAAAGACACTTCATAATTGAATGCTCCTTTTCTTCCTAGCTTTGGTTAATACCATGTGCCTCCCTACATTCTATTCTTTGGCTAGACTTGGCAATTCTCTGTCCTTTGAGTATGCGCTCTGCTCACCTACCTTTATGCACTTATTCCTACTGTTTCCAATGCCTTAAATGCCTTTCTCACCTTAAATGCTTTTCTTTGAAAGCCCAACTAACATGCCATCTCCTCCAGGAAGCCTTCTCATACCCCTCCACTATGTCAAAGATAATGATCTTCTCCTGAGATTTTACATAACACTTTGTTCTGCACTCCTTTCATATATGAAAGAGAAACATTATTCAGTTATTCATGCATATGCCCTTTTACCCTGGGCAGGGCTGGGAATATGACCCCCATGGAGAGCAAGGACCATACCTCATCCAAATGGTTCTCTTCTGTATACACTTAATAAATGTAGCCTGAGATCTTAAACTAGGGCAGAAAAACAGAAAAGTACCTCATTTTTTTGCCTCTACCAATACTCCTACTAGGTTGGCATAATCTCTTCATCTCTCAGATCCTCAAGTTTCTTGCCTATAAAATGGAGATGCTGATTTTCCTAAATAAGTGTCCCAAAGAGCTGTTATAAGGGAAGTTTCCTTACAAACCTCATATCAATGTGAGTTATCGTTATTGGACCCAGAATGAGTTCATGCCCTTGGGGAGGCCTGTATGGATCTGGGATATAAAGGACTGGATAGAGGAAGAGGAGATGTTTAGGTTGTGCCAAGAGGGGGGTTGAAAATATTTAGGAAATCTCCTTGTTCAAAAGGAGTAATAATATAATTCCTACTTCTCTTATCCCTTAAGGGCTATAAAGTGATTTCCTTATAGCAACCCTGTGAGGTGGGCAATGCAAGTATTATCAGCTTAATTTTATTGATCAGGGAAATTGAGTTTGGTGGATAGTTGAATTTGGTGACTTTGGATGGTTTTCCAGAGTCTAAGTCAGAAGAAATGAGAATGATTCATCTCACACTTAGCTGGGAGATTCTGAGGACAGTTGTTGGAAATTTCTGGGTTAAATTTAGTTTCAAGGACCTGAGCAGCTTTTTAATTTTAAACTCTTATCTTCTGTCTTAGAATCAGTACTGTGTATTAGTTCCAAGGCAGAAGAGAGGTAAAGGTTAATGGGGGTTAAGTGACTTGCCCAGGGTCACACAGCTAAGAAGTGTTTAAGGCCAGATTTTAATCTGAGACCTCCCGTCTCTAGGCCTGGCTCCCAATCCATTGAGTCACCTAGCTGCCCCTACCTTTTTGTTTCTGTATCCCTGTTGCTTAGCACAGTGCTTGACATATAAAAGGTGCCCAATAAATATTTGTTGATTGATTGCTCAATACCTTGAAAAATCATCATTCTAGTTTCCTAAATATTCATAATGGTTTAGGCCCTTCATTGGGCCACTTTGTGAGCATTTCTTCCCGTCTCTTCATCATAATTCCCTCTCTATTTCCTTTCCAAACCCTGTTCCCTTTAGGAAGCCTTCCTTAGCCAAGTGCATTTAACATTGATTGGGAAGGAGGATTTACGGTCTGTGGAACCAAATGGATTTGGAGTCAAAGGATTCGAACTCAAGTCTTGGCCCACCTAGTATGTGATGTTGGACAGGTCATGTACCTTCTCTGGACCTCATCTAGTCTATTAAATGGGGAGAACAACGTTTGCACAACTAGGCTCTTGTGAGGAAAGTTCCTTCTAACCCTTAAGGCATTAGAGGAATGAAATAATTCACCTTGTCCCTTTGTGATGAGGTGAGAGGCTGTAATCAAAGTTTCCCAAGATTCTAGCAAAGCTTTAGAATTTTCACAAGGATCGTGTGAAAATTGAAATAGACACAGTCTAGATCATGGTACAGTTAGGTCGAATTAGAACTGTTTGGATGGCTGGACTCCAAGGCTGGATGGATGTCGACCTGGAGAGAGTTCTCTAAGCTAGAGATCTCTTTAACATTTTTTATCAATGCCTTAGATGAGTGCTAGAGTAGAAAGAATACTAGATTTGAACTTGGAAGACCTGTATTTGAGTCCCAGCCATTTACCACTTGTATGACTTTGGGCAAGTCACAACCTCTCAAGTTTCCTCACTGAAAAATGAGGAGTTTGGATTAAATGATCTCAGATCTCTCCTTCAGTGATAGTGACTGTGCTTATGGGCACAGCTTTCATTACATTAACTCATATTTATGGGGGCTTTGCCTTCTTTTAAGTATTTTTACATCTTTTTTTCCTGTATATGTCTTGTATTACTTTTACTTTTTTTTACTGTATTTTTATTATTAATTTATTTTTATATATTGACATAATATACAAATATATAGATATAGTTATGCTATCATCAATAAATTGTTAATTTATTAATAATTATTGTATTAATTTCTTAGACTTTTGCTTAGTTGTTTCAATTGTTTCTGACTCTGTGATTCTATTGGGATTTTCTTGGCAAAGATAATGAAGTGATTTGCCATTTCTTTCTCCAGCTCAGCTCAGTTTTACAGAAAAGGAAACTTGAGACAAACAAGATGAAGTGACTTGCCCAAGGTAAGCATCTGGGGCCAGAACTGAAGTCAAGAAGATGAGTCTTCCTGACTCCAGGCCTGGCACTCTCTCTTCACTATGCCAGCTAGAAGCTTCCTAAGGACAATAGCCATATCTCTCCCCCTACCCTTTCAGGCTGTAAGCATCCAACTCCCCTATTTTTGTTGAAGGAATTTCATTCCTCCAGATCTGCTGCCTCAGACTCTTCACTCTTCCTTCCTCACCCATCCGTTGCTCCTTCTTGTCAATTCTACCTCCTTAGCATCTGTCCCTTTTGTCTCCACTCACACAGCCACCACCCTAGGTCAGGCTCTCATCACATCTTGCCTGAACGATTACAGCAATAACCTCCTAGCTGGTCACCTTACCTCAAGTTTCTCCCTCGTCTAAACCAGCTTCTACCCAGCCGCCATATTGGTATTCCTTAAGGATAAGTCTGACCATGACATTCCCTTGCTCAAAAGACTCCATTGACTCTCTGTGGCCTTCAGGATCAAATACAAAGTCTTGTTTGGTATTTAAAGCCCTTTATGATTAGGCTCCAGCCTCTCTTTCTCTTCTTTCCATAAACCATGATCAGTTAAGTTGGCCTGCTGTCTGTTCTCCATATACGACATTCATTTCCCATCCTTGGAATGTACTCCCACCAATCCCTCCTTGTCTTCTCTTCTGACAGTCCCAAGCTTTTGTCAAGGCTCAGCTCAAACACTCCCTCCTATGAGCCAGTTGTTAGTGCCCCTTCCCAAGAATCTGTTCCATATTTA